>NC_034412.1:1935413-2235413 GCF_002078875.1 Numida meleagris
GGGTGGCGGGTCGGGGCGGCGGGGCCGGGGGGAGGAGCGGGGGGCGGTCGCTAGTCCCCCGGAGGAGAGCGGCGTTGTTGCTGTCATGCGAGAGTTAAAAAAAAAGTCAATTAAACGTTTCTGTACAAGTCTTCCCCCTGGGGGCTGACGTGTGTGTCAGGGAGGGCTGCAGTCTCGGTAAAGGCGGTGCCCTCAGCTGTCAGCTTTGGCCCGGTGTCTGATCTCTAGCCGTTGGCACTAGGCACAGCTGAGGGGACGGGAGGAAACCGGGCACGGGGCGCGGCGGGTGTCCCGGCAGCCCCTGTGGAGACACGGGTAAGCTCCCGTACCGAATGGGCGCGTCCCGCTGTGTGGTGTGTGCTGCTCAGCTCGAGGCCGAGGTCACAAGTGAGAGTAGGTCCCGTGCGGAAGGGAAGCACTGGTGGCTCAGTTCTTTTTCAGTAAGATCAGATGTCGTGGATCTTTCCAGCCTGTTAGGGTTAAAAGAGGCCAGGTTGGCTTTTTTATGTCCAGAATAGGTTACTGTGAGCTTCCGGACTCCGCCAGCTCGGATTTTTTTGCAGGCCCGCTTTTGATGATGACGATCTGTTTTTTTTTGGCAGTGGATTTTGGCCGTAACAGCTGCTGTAACTCAGGTGATAGAGTCACGGAACCATGAAGGCTGGAAAAGAGCTCTGAGATCCCCAACCCAACCCCAGCCCACCCCACCGTGCCCACTGCCCACGTCCCTCAGTGCCACATCCCTGTGGTTCTGAGCACCCCCAGGGACGGTGACCCCAGCACTCCCTGGGCAGCTGTGCCAGTGCATCACCACTCTTTTGGAGAAGAAATGTTTCCTAATACCCAACCTAAACCTCTGGCAGAACTAAGGCCATTACCTCTCCTCCTATCGATGTTGGTGGACGCAAGGTTTCCATAATTAAGAGCTTAATTATAATTAATCTAATTAAGAGCTTTCAGTGTTACACAGGTTTGTTAACTCCCTGCTTCCTTCCAGGATGCTTTATAACAAAAATGTTACCGATGTGTTGCACAAGCTGTTTGCGGTTGCTCAAAGTCTTTCCTGAATTTGTTTTGAACATACCAGCAAAGGGAATAATGGTACCATGTGAATTCCATAGATGTGTTTTGTTTGAACGTAGGTGAGGCGTTATGTTTACATCAAGTGATGTGGTTCTCAGACTATGTCCTTCTTTTTAGTTTGGTAAATCTTGAGTATAAAAATATTATTTATTGGAAACTTGCATCTGATAAACGTTTGCTTCTTGACAGTGACTCTTCCAGAAATACAGAAGAAATCCCCCAGTTCTGTAGCTTTTCTGTGATGCAGCTGATCAGATCCTAGAACATCTCTAGGTAGGTAGACAACAAGAATTAAAAGGAAAAAAAAAAAAGTGTTTTCTTCAGAAAATATCCAGTGCTTTTTTCTTCTTTTCAAGGCTTACTTGATAATGCATGTAACGTTTGGACACAACTTTAACTTATAATGGAAATATGTTCAGAGTACCTGTTACTTCAGTCTCCCTAAACATATGGGCATACCTAGTTGTCTACCAATATGTAAACCATCTTTTTTGAAGCTAGCAACAGTAACTCCTACACGTTGCAGTCTGGATATACAAGAAAGGCATTTTCTTTACATGGCTATTTACATTTTACAAAGTAGTGGACTGTTTTAAGGAAAGGATTAGCAGGTAAAATATTTTGCGTTACCAAAATGGAAATCTCTTACATTTGCTATGGCTTTTGTTGCCCTGAGTTTATTTTGTAGCCCCGTATTTACATCTGAATGGTTTGAGTTAGCTGAAGTGAAACTCCCCTACTTCTGATTTAATTTTCAGGCATATTCTAAAGCTGCCTCCTCTTGTGGCTGAGGATTGTATTGTATGTTTCACAGAGGCACGCAGAGTCCTGCATTTTCTTCGTTCTCTGTCCTCTCTGAAATTGCCCTAGCTGAACATACCTATTGCAACCACATAGTAAATGTGATGGAAATAGTACTACGCTGCCAAAAGGGATCTAATGCCTTGTGCTGAGCCACGGCTTTTTTACATGCTAAGAGAATCCAGAAAGGAATACCTGAAAACAACATAAGTTTAACTAGTAAATATTTTTTTAAGTGCAAATTCGAGGTGAAGCACTGTGAATCTCTTACTTTGACTGATTCCTCTGTTTGTACAGTTAAAGTTCCGCTCCTTCTGAGGAAATTGAGCACAGATAGAAGGAAGTTCAAGACTTTGCAAAAGGGAAACTGCTTTGGAGCTTTATCTGATAGTATAAATAAAAATATTGAAAAGTTGCTGTTACAGAATGACACAAAATCATTGGTCTCAAAAGATGTCCGGTACTTTACAGATCTATCAAGAACTTGCTGGTTAGTTGTAATGTCCCTTCCTCGGAGGCACGACTGTAATATCCCAGGGAAATATTTTTGCAGAGTGTTTTTCAAAATGTTGTGTCCTCAAAAAGTTTTCTTGGTGAATCGGTATGTTAAGGCACAACTGAGGCTCTGTCTCTGTAGAATGTGGTTACTAACGATGAAATTAGACCCTGGTACTTTGATTTCTGATCATGCCTTAAGATGACAACTAGTCGGGCTGTGAAGGTGAAAAGCACACAGTGTCTAAGAGCTAACCAAGAAGGTTATGAGAAGAAAGAAAAGTCTTATCCCATTGCTGCTATATTCATAGTTACCCTCTCCTTGTCTTTGCTAACATAACCAGGCTGAGTTATCACCTCTGCCACCTCCCACTGTCTCCACACTTAGCACCGGCTGATTACGTAGCATGTAGTTTGGGAAAGATGGAATTGGAAAGCCAGCACATTCTCTAGCGACCAAAACTGACTCAATGCCCCAACTAGTAGCATTGACCTTTCCATGAAATCATCTCTCTCTTAGCGTTACCTCTCAGTTCTTGGAAAAAGATTGACCGAAACGAGGAACTGAGCAATGGTCCTGTCATTTCATGAGTAACCATTTGAAAATAACCGAGAATCACTGAGTTCGCGTTCCTTAGAGAATCTTACTTCAAACTGACACCTGTCTTAAAATCACAGATCTATTGTACCCTACTGGCACGCATAGTTTTCTTACCGTGTACCTTCATATAAAATTCAAGAGCGTGCCTCACTGTTATTAAATGATGACTGTTCAGAGGAAGACTACCCTTCAGCAGTCTTTGATCTGTATTTCTGATCTGGTGTCATCCGAAGAATAATTTACAGTCTGTCTTAAGCGAAGACATAATCAGCGATTAATCAAGTGCATTTTGTTTAACTGTAGTCTAATTAACCTGTTTAGCTCTCAGAGGAACAATCACCAAGTTATTTTAGTGTTGGTTTGATTTTACCTCGGATCTGCCGTGCAAATCTCCCAACACGTGGAAGACTTGTTTCGAAGAACAGTTCTCTTCTGAATTCTTGGTCTTGTGACATTGTTCTGTTTGTTTAACACAAAGCAGAAATTTTGGTTCATTTAAGTAAAATGAGTTGCTGGCAATGGCTTCTCATAGCCTGTAAACCTGTCTCTGTAGCGTAAGAAACAGAATATTATGTAAAGCTGAGATTTGTTTTGCACATAGAAAAATTTTCATTAATCCTGGGGTTTATCGGCCTTTTCAGACTCAAAATGGAATAGCTAGTATTAGCAAAAAAAGTAGATATTAGTCTGCTGGTAGGATATTTGCTGATAATCTTTTATTTGGTATGCAAACACAGCTATGTATGTCTTCATTCTACACGCAGCATTTCCAAGTCTGGAATCCAGCTGCACTTGCTGGGTGTTAAAACAGCCATATCAAGTAATACCTGAACTTGAACTGGGATCAGCTGTGAATATTGCACCAGCTGAAAAAGACACGAAAGAATTGTTGATAACACAGAACTGGGCTTCACAAAACGGGACTTTATTTTGAAAGGGACATCATTACAAAAAATAACTTCGTAAGATTGATTAGGACCCATTCAAGTAAAACACTATGGTTTGCTCAGGCTCCATGAAGCTGCTCAGGTTCTTTTGCACTTGTTTTCACTTCTCCCTAAAGCGCTCTGCTGTAGCTCCTTAACATCAAAAGCCTTTTCTAGAGAGAGATGGAGGTGCTGACAGACTTTTCTGCTGAAGGAGAGGGCAGGTGGAGGCATAATGGTGCCAGAAACAAGTCAGCACAGAGCCCTTAGCATGAGCTAGCGCAGACCCTGCACCACGCAGAACGTGGCTGTGAGCAGAAAGGCTGTGCTTGTATTGCTGGCCTCCCCCCTGAACTCACAGCCACAGGCTGCTCCAGGGGAACTAATTCAAAGTCGTGCTTTTGCAAAAGACAGCACAACTTTTAAGATGAAATTGAAGAGAAGAATTGCTTTCTACTCTGTGAGTGCTGCTTTTGCATTTGGTCCTCTTGTACTTCGTGGTGTTAGAATTGTGCTTTTGTACGTGCCGTTACCAGCTCCTGTGTTTTGGATATCACCTTTTAGTACGGCGCTTGGTTTTGCCTGAGCCTCCATCATCTCTTGTGCTGTTTCCTTATTTTACCCATTTGAGCTGTTTGAGCCAGACTGTAATTTTTTCTCTCTTAGAAAATGTTCACACAAACTTGAAGTTCTTCTCTGACCTCTTGCTTTGTTAGCTGCTTCTTTGCTGGTTGCTCAGATTTGCTTTGCTCCAGCTGTAAGGCAGTCAGCAGTGAAAGGCTGTACGTTCTGGATCTGCAGCATCCACAGCAAATACACTAGAGTTCCTGCTGTCGTTGCTGACTCTGCGATCACGGCTTTACTTTTTACTGTTGTCTAGAGGCATGTGAAAACAGCAGCATGACGGACTGTGCTCTGAAGAAACATCTGGTGTGGAAAGTCCAAAACAAAATACAGCCTTCTGCCCTGATTCTCTCCTCGCTTTTTCAGTGTGCTTTTTTAAATTGTTACTCTACTGTTTAAAATTCCTTTTTGTTGGAAGCTGGCTGAATTCCTTTGCGTGACAGTAGTGAAATACGTGGACCACAAACTCCTGATGATACATAAGATGTGGTATAGTAGTCTAACGTTCTGAATTGTGACTATCACTGGCAAGTGGCTTTGTTCATTTCAGGCCTTGTGATTACCCCTAGCAAGACATGGCAGTGCTGCTCCAGGGCCAGGGCTGGGAGAGAAATGATTTACCCTGCTTTGAAAGATAATGCAGCCCATATAATCAATGACAGGTGCTGCTGTAGTGCATGAACAGAAATAACATTTAGCAATTTTCTGCAAGTAGTTCCAGCTCTCCTATCTTTGGGCTAAATTCGCTCTCACGCAGGGGTCATTCTCTCATGCCGTGGGATGCTTCTGTCACATTCAAAAGCTGTTGAGTTCCAGTGTATGTCCCCTTCTTTGTTTTTCTGTGTCCGTTTTACAGCTAGAATTTAGAATCATTGGTGACATTGTGTTTTAGCTTTGCTGCATTTATACTGATAAAAACTACCCTTTAGGTGGAGTGGTGCTTAGAAACCTGCTTTCTAGCAATGCAAATACTCAGAGCACTGAACTGCACAGAGCTGAAAATCAGCCTAAAATGTCCTGAACTGCCCAACAGTCAGCAGGATTCAACACCTTTCCATTTATAACACTGCAATCATGTTGTACAATGCACTAAAATTACTGAGAGACGTTCTTGAGCTTGGTTTCAGCGCCGGCCCATATCAGATGTTAATAAATCCAAAGGCCTGCTGATGTCACCGTGCCAAATTAGTTTTAGTGCTCTCACTCGTTTAACGCTGTCCTTCACCAGCCTTTCTTTCCTATGCTTCCTTAGAGCCTGAGTATTACAAATGTCTCAAGGATGTCCTCCCACACAGCCCGTCTGAATTTGAAGCGCCACATAATGAGGGCTTTTTTCCAGCTAAAGAGCTTTAGATATTTTCCTTTTCCATTTTTCGGAAGCTACTGTGCGATTCATTGTAAGATAAGGCACTGCATTCTTTTCCTTCAGAAAGAGAGCCTGCAGAACAGATCCCCAGATGGTACAAATTAAAGGTAGTTCCTTTGGCTTCAGGGGCGGTTTGCTGATTCACATCAGCTGAACATCTGCTCTTGCGATTAGAAAATAAACTTAGGGCTCCCACATGACTGCGAACACTGAGCAGCAGGCGCTCATGCTAAAATTTATGGTCAGGCTTTCGGAGCTATCCGGAGCAGCACGTGAACCTACGCCTGAGCTCATTTATTCTGATTTAATATAACTTTGTATTTCATATACCCTTTTCTTTTGAGATTGCTTTTGATTGTATGGGTGAATTTTTCTACAGTTCAGTCTCCGTACATTTGGCTTTTGATGCCTTAGATCAGATCATTTGAAGACAAACTTAAGATCATGCAGTGACTCTCGCCAAGGATCTTGGTGCTGGAACTGGTCACAAAATCCGTCAGCTGCAAATAGCTGAAGGCCCAGAATCAAGCAGGGATCAGCAGATTGTGGAGCTGCGTTTCCTGTCTTTGTTTTAGCAGCTCTACCTTTCAAAGAGAACAACTTCCTAAGAAATACCGGGGCAGAAAAGTTTGTTTGAGATAAAAGTGAGGAAATCGCTGGTTAAATGAGCTGTTTCAGTGTTCCCTGCAAGGTTTGGGGATATTGTTTCCGTGTTAAAAAAAAATCCTTCTAAAGAAGACCCTGGAACAAAATTCTCCTCTGGTAGCTCCACTGACGGTACCAGTGAAAAGAATCTTTTCTTGCATTACATGAACTCCATAATGTTTCTTAGAAGGAAGAAGTAGTATCTGCACGTGGGATTGGGAACTTCAATATTCCGAATCCATATTTCACGTGCTTCATATGTTTCAAATTGTACATGGAACGCTCGAGCACTGGAGCAGGCTCCGCAGGGCAGTGGTCACAGCCCCAAGCCACTGGAGTTCTAGAAGTGTTTGTCAACCCTTTCAGACGGAGGGTTTGGATTTTGCGTGGAGCCAAGGGTTGCACTGCGTGATCCTTGCAGGTCCCTTCCAACTCAGGCTGTTCTGTGACTCTATGACTAACAGGATCACGGAGCTACGGGCACTTACGGGAGCACCTGAATTTTAAGCTGCCTTACTTCTGGCTGTTGACGCTGCCAGCGAGCAGAATGTAGCGTATAAAATGGCATCGGATCTGAGATGCATCTTTTATGCTGCAAATATGTAAATGTCCAGATGCGGATTGCTATTTTCAATGCTGTGTTTCAGTCTAATTTTGCAAGGGAACTAAAATACATAACTGAATTAGGAATTTCGGAAGGCTGAAGGATTGATATTGAGTAGAGATGGGAAAATACACTAACTGTGCATATCTCTTTGTTAAACTATAATGAAGAAAATGAGTACTTCTGAGCAGCAGCACTAACGAGGCCCATTCTTGTAAGGATTTGTGACTGAGCCCTCCTTTATTTTCTGATGTCTGATAAAGGGTAATATTTCTGTTTCAGCTTTTCTTTTGGAGAGGGAATAATGGCACCATCATTTTCCTGAAATATGTGGAATTTTAGTAGCTTCAAGAACTCTAAACTTCTATCAGATCACCTAGATCAACTCTTTCTTTTAGTGTTCATTACTTCTTTTTATATTAAAATCTCCTTTTAGTTATGAACTGTAATTCAGGGCTCTTATAAATCACTAACTGCTTCATGTGAAAATTCATTTTCAGGTTAATGGCAATGCTGGTTTAGGAGCACATCATTATAGCCTAATGAACGATGGATTAACTGTTGTCCTTTCTCATTTGTGATATTCATTCTGTGGGACAGATAGGGCAGAGTTTGGTGGTGTTCCCCCAGGAGAACAATGCTGCTGGCACTGAGAGAGGAGCAGAGGAAGCGGCGCTGCATGCCATGATGGCCAGTGGAGTATTTTTTGCAGTATTTTAGTAGACTGAGTAGTACTTGCCCACAAACTAGGAAGCAGAAAACTGATGTAAAGCTGGCTTGCACTGCCAGCTGTTACACAGAAGGTTTAGAGGCAGACTTACCTGCCCGAATATTTATTTTTGAGCCCATAGCTGCCAGCGGACATTTTACTCTAATGATAAAAATTGCTTTTGGAGAAAAATAAGCAAAACAAAGGAGAGAGTGAAAGAAGAAGGGAAAAGAACCTCCCCGTAGCAAGCTAGAAAGAGAAGCAAGAGTGTCCCCAGACACGTGACCTCCTGTCCAGCACAGCACACATTGCTCCCTAGCACCTTTCCCAGGGAAGTGAGGTAGTTCTCACTGGGCTCCCCGCAGCCCCTGCTGATTGCTGCTGCCCTTGATGCTCTTGGTGCTGACCGTGCACGCTGTAACCAGGAGCACGTGTTGTGCACTGTTGGGTTGTTAAGCTTTGGACATCTATATTGCTGGCTAATGCTTATTGAATACTTGAATGACTGTCACTTACTTATCTTTTTTTCCCAAAGGCAACAACCAGGAGTTAGGAAAAGGAATCAGTGTGTGATTTCCACCCTGGTAACAACTGCCTGCCTTGGGAAGCCACCGAGACAGCCATTCAGGTAGGTGCACGGCACGCGCATGGTGGCACAGGGATTCGCTTTCTGGGGAGGTAAGTTTGGCTGCTGTCAGAGGGGCACTGGGTTAGGGTGGGTGCTATTATGGAATTACTCTTGAATTTACTAAAACGAAACTGTGCCCTGCACCAGCAACTTAACAGTCAAATATTAAACCAAGTTTCTTCGAAAGTTACGTTCAGTTCTCTGTAACTTCGGGAGATGTTTCAAGTAATGTCAGGCGTGTTGTTCTGTTAACCTTAGCTCATTATTCATCTGAAGCTACCCCTGATGTGACAATCACAGCTCCTTCCATAACCCAGATAGCAGGAGGGATTCCCATGAGATATAAACAATTTTTAATCCTCTCAGCATTTACATACTGTAAATGAATCAGAACCCCGTGAAGCAAATACGAAAGACGCGATACAATTTGCTCTATACGTGGATTACATTGCTAACATATTAAATGCATTTTTAATGACAAGGAAATACACAATATCTTTGTGCCCGCTGGGTTAGTGAGGTTGGTAAGCCCCCAGAGCAAAGGAGAAAACATAGAGAAGCGGGTTCTGTGTCAGTGATGTCCATGATCAATCACAGAGGGTCTCCTGGGTACCACAGGGAGCTCTTCTGGCCGCTGCCTCGCTGGTGGTACACTGAGCACCGTGGGTTGGAAGGGCTGCGAGAGGATGAGGTGATCCAGTGAAGGACAAATGAACAGCATAGTAAGAATTGTTAATGGGAGAATTCTAAATAATTTCCTCCAATTACTTGAGAAAAATATTTGGACAGAAAAAATGTTGAACATTTCGGCCCGCCGAGTTTGGAGTTGATTTGGAATATTTGCATTCTAAGTGGCTAAGAACAGCAGGTTTTTTTGTCCAGGTAAAATATTGAAGTAAACGCATCGCTCTGTTTAGACACTTCTTTGAGAAAACAGTAATTTGGACATCACGCGCCGTTAAGAAGTTTCTGTTCCCCAGAGTGCTGTAATTATGAAACATTCCTCTTAAGGTGGAACGAAACGTGGGTTGTAAACACTTCATATCTGGAAATGTTCCATCGCTGTTGCAATTCACAAGTTTTTGGCCGAAAAAGGAATGCACAGGTTTTAGCTCCGCGTTGTGCAAACACCTCAAAACAGAATGGTCTCAAGCTCACATTGCCACCGTTTGGATTCACAGCCGGATAGTTGAATTCTTATGAACTGCAGTATGGCTTATGTGCCACGAGATGTCTCAGTGTGGAAATACTAAACTTTATACAAGTGTTCTTGTAATATTACTTAATTTAGATAAGGATTGCCTGTATGTAGCTTGAGTTTTACCCAGTACTCTACAGGGGCTTTTTACTAGAATGTGAGACATAGCGCTGTACGTTTGTTTACCCATTAGCATAGGCAATAAATTATTATTTTAAATGCTTAAGGAACCAAACGACTCTTTGGAAAATCTTAGTTTTAAAAAAGGAAAGGCGTGAAGTGTAGCCCTTCCTGAGCAGGTGATAGCTAAGAAACACGAGTGTCTTCCTATGGAGGATAGACAGAAGAGCAATTTTAAGCTACTGTATTTTGTTTCCACGTTTGATTTTAATACGATGCGACATATTTTAATTATTCTCATTCAGGGTTAATTATTTCATTAATTATTGTTGCTTACAGTTGCTGGAGGGAGTCAGTTATTTGTACAGCATTGCCTCTAAGATGACATTTTGGGGGCCTAATGTTACTAAAATCTGTGAAGAAAAAAATTGCCTTTTCATGGAATGCGTGCTCAGAGAGAATACTGGCGTGGTTCTGTAGGTGAGCAAAAGTGGGAAAGCTTGCATACGTTAAATGTTTATTTTAAAATAAGAAAAGGCTTCTTAACACACTTATTGCAGGAGGGAAATGTGAAGAACACTCCAGAGTTGGTGACTGGCACACGATTTGTTTGTTTTGCCTTCTATTGCTCTGCTTACATGCATGTACCCACCAGTGTGTTTGCCCTGGGAACACCTCTCACCGATTTCTCTTTTTTCTATCTTTTTCCATTGTGTTTCTTTACTTTTCTTCTCTCAGTTCCCCTCTTGCATAATTCCTTATATGCTTTTTTTCTGTAGCAGACTACTTCTTTTTTTTATTTTCTCTTCTTAGATTAGGAAACAAACCGCAGTAAATGAAGCTGTATTTTTACACACTCGTGCTGCCTGCAGCGTGTCTGAGTAACTGATGAATATGTAAGCATTCCTATTGTGAGCAGCTATGTGCATTTTAGGTATTGAACCTTACACTGTAAATCCTCAACAGAGGAAAAACGTGATTTCAGAAAAAAGGCAGAGCCCCGTGGTGGGAAGGTGAAAGGATGGTGCCCAGAGGTGGGGGAACTCTGGGGTCAGAGCTGACTGATGGAGGCGAACGTTCATTTCTCATGTAGTCATTAGGCTGTGTACAGAATACCTTTATGTTTTACTTTACAGCAAAACGAAACGAGGGATTTTCTCATGAATTCAGAATTCCAAATCAGTTCAGAGAGGGCTGAGAGAATAGCGTTGTTCAGTGATTAATATGTATGCCTTAGATAAAGTAACTGAAAAATATTGATTAAGGCACAGTTATCCTTTAACAGCCAAGTGCAGCTGCTAGGGAGAGTGGCCGTTCCTTGGAGCAGTGGAGGTGCTGCTGTCTGCAGCTGTGCTTGCTAAGAAGGACGAATACACGAGGCTTAGGTTTTGCAGCTAGATTTGTTTTAACTAATTGCTTATTTTAGCAGATATTCCGTGGGATTTGGGCTAACGATAGCAGTAGGTTGTAGTCTATAAACAGTTCTCATCAATAAGGCAGTGTATGAAACACAGGACAAAAAGATGATCTTTGGACCAAAGAAAGCACATTCTGGGGCTAAAAAGGGAGTACAAGGAAATAATAAAATAGTCATCAAAAAATATGGGCCAAGGCCTTATCATGAAAGCGGGAGAGCTGTTGTCAGGATTTTTGCATACACGGTGGGAAGGGAGTGCTTTAAGGAAGGATCTGGAAGAAAACAATGAGACAGTTTTATAAGTGCATTTGGGTTATTGTTTCCGAGCATAAGGAGCAGCATGAGAGCAAGGACACAAACACTCAATGAAAATCTAATAAAAAGACCAGAAGAACTGCCATCGCTGCTGTGGTAACTATTGAAGCAGTGGGAAAGGGAGAAAATCTCTGCTGTGCGGAGGCCTGCCAGTGTAATTGTGTACCTGGAGAGGGGGGGGAGCAGAGCAGAGCTGGGGGGGTCCCTTTATGGCAGCCCAGCTTCGCTCCAGGTGCAGCACAGTTACACTGCAGGCAAACTGTGCACTGCTGCGAGCGGTACAAGAACATCACGGAATGCTGTAGAAACGAAGTCACAAGATAAAGCACGATTTGTTAGAGTCATATGTGTTCAAAATAAGGTCTGGTTTTAATTGTTATCATTTTATGAATTTATAGTTGCAAATTTTACCCGGAGTATGGTACGTGCTTTCTAAGCAGGGTCTACACCCTCAAGAATTTACATCCTGAATTACAGAGACTTAAATAATCTACTGTGATCTGGTGAGGTAGATGTGCAGAATCCTTATGCCTGTGCTCAATGTGAATATTTGAGTTAATGGCAAGTGCAAGAACTCTAATTGTAGCAGCTCAGAACTTTGCATGGGTCATTTAACGAGAAAGCCTACTTTAAGCACTTCAACATGCACACAGTGCTGCTAAATACTCCGAACAAATAAAACAGATGAATGTTTGTTTTGATATACAAAAGTCTTTCATTATTTCGGTTAACTTCTGAGAAATGAGGAGGAATGGCAATAGAGACATGTGAGGTAACTCGACCGGCTTGGATTACCTGATACTGAGAAAGCCTTGTCCTGCACTATCCCTTCCTTTGATTCTGCAGTCTTCAGTTACTGGAGGAGTTGTCTCCCAGAGAAAGGAGGCAGAGCTACTACCCAAATTTGCACTGGTTCCATAGGTTGTTCCCTGCCTTCCCTTAAAACAGCACTTAATCCTCTTGGAATGATGTTCCATCAGCTCCGTGACATCTGGTCAAAAATTCAGACGGGCAATTGTGATTTTACACCACAGTCATCAGTGAATGGTCAGAAGGACATTTCCCCATATCCCATATTTGTTAACTTCTGAATTGTCACACCCAAACATTTCCTGCTGGATAGGCTCCTCGAGAGCTGGCAGCATGCAGTGTGCCCGAGGATTCTCACATCCTGCCCTTCGTGTTTCGCAGTCTCAGCTATGAACCATTTACTTATTCAGGGATGATTGTTCTGAACAGAAGCAAACAGGCACAGACAACTTCGTGTAATAGCAGACACTGGGGGATTCCTGCAGTGTAGCTGCAACATTTTTGATGTTTCTACCTGTCTCGTGCAGTTGCACAAGACTGTCAGGATGCATCAGTAAGAAATGCAGGGAACGTAAGGTCAGGGACCTGTGGTCAGGGTGTGATTCATTGCAAAAGCTAAGGAAAAAAGTTCCCAACCCAGAATCATGATCAAAAGCTGGCAGGACCCCCAGTAGCTTTGAAACCTTCCGCCCGTGCGAACTTTTCAAGTCACACACCATCTATCTGCTGCTCGGTCTGGCTGCAGTGTGGGAAAGCAGCTTCTGCCGCTGCTGTTCCACGAGCAGGGGGCAGCACTCCTCACAGTCTGCTAGCTCGCCTTCCCAAAGCGCCCTGATCTCTTCCTTCAAAAATCCTAAAACTGTTTTTAGTGAGTACCCAATATAACTTCTAAATAATACAATAAAATTTATCCGGGAATCAGTTGTGCTTATGATACTATGCCTTGTATTTTTAGATCAAGTAGAATTCCGTTTTGTCGTGCTCTGTAACCTAAAGGCTATTCTGCTCACTGTATTTTTCAGCCAAGCAGCTGAATGATCTGAAGCTCCCCGTAGCAGGATGAAGCGGTGAAATGCCTGGTTGCCTTCCTTGCTATTGATTTCACGTGACCTGTGATGGGATCGGGTATCAAACCATTTCCAGGCTTCCAGCATGGAGCAAACAGCGCGATGGGCTGTGTGTGCACACAAGGGCAGAAGGCACAGATGTGGTAGCTTGCACAGGAGGCCCTGCTCTCTGCCTTTGACAGCTCATTCAGCACGAGCCCCTGCCTGGCTGTGGGCCAGGGAGCTGTGCCACCCTGACTGCAGAGCCCAGGCTGCGCTGCTCTGCTCTGTGTTCCTGCACAACTCAGACAGAAGCTGCGCTTCCTCTGCACCTTCCTACCCATGGAACAAACCTTTCCACGGACCTTGCCCTGAATGTGGTGGGTACTGAGGGAGATGCTTTGCTCCAGGTGTAGAAAGGAAATTTCAAACAGTGGATTCTATGCCCGCTACCTCCTCATCCCAAAGAAGCCCAATGCACTCTTTATCCATACAGTGTAGAAAAGTACCAAGTACGAGGAGTTCTGGGGGGGAGCAGATGAACTAATTAAGTCTGGGCTCTGTGGATTTATGTCTTCTTGTTGGCTCTCTTGCGGCTAAAATGGAACATTTATCCCCTGGGAGATTGGTCTTTTGTACCTTATCAGCATTGCCTTCAGTGGGGGCACCACTGTGGTCACTTTTCTCTATCTCATTGATTTTTTTAATTAAACTTTCAAGCATGTAATTCCTTTGAGAATCCTCCTCTATGCCCAGCTTGATTGATATTTGTTTTAAGGCTTAAAAATTATTCAGAGGAAGGGGTCTCCATAGGCAGATAAAATGGCTGTGGCTTCATTTCTTGAGGAAGCCAAGCCCTTGGAAAAAAAAAATACGTACTTGATGTTATTTATGAGAATGGAAGAGAGTCCTATTTCCTTTGAAGTGCAACGTAAAAGATTTTCTTCGAATCAGTGTGGGCATCATTTAATCTGATAACCTGGAGAAGTGACCGTGTGCCAGAGAGCTTATTCTGTATTTTAGCTGTATCAACTGGTCTATCATACTATGCTGTTCCTCCCTTCAGAACTTGCTTCTTGTCTAATTAGAGACCCTGGTACACTCATTAAATCTCTCACTGAGTATTTGTCTCTGAGGAAGTCCTGAGGCCAGTGAACTAGATTCTGATTTATAATAGACACCTGATTAGATTAAACTAGTGGGAGAATTAAATATGCATCACACTCATACAAATGTTAATAAATTTATTAATCTGAAATGTTACATTTTTTAACATTGAACTGTTGAGTTTAGAAAAATAACTTTCTTGCGATTGCACGTTTCTCAAAAATATTTTCTGTGCTAGAAGGTGTTTTATATTGACTCTAAATCAACAGACCAGGCAACGACAAGTCTAAAAGCTTGCTCTTCTTTTAGAAATGTAGGCTCAACATGACTCAGGATTGAGCCCACAGTAATTACTGTCAGTATTAATAACAGCTTCTGCTGAGAAAGCTTCCTTTGTTCACTATTACAGTGAATTCACCTGATGACTTCTTGTCTTTGAATAATACATGCATGAGACAATAGGGTACAGCTGGGTGCTCTACTTGCTTCTTCACCCTCCTGTAACTTGAAATTCCTGCCTGTTTATTAGTAAGAATGAAATGCAGACTTCTCGCAGACGAGGCATGCGTGCTGACCTTTGCCACAGCTTTTCAGAGATCTTTTTGCCAAGGGACTGCTGAGGCACACAGTGACTGAATGACTTGCCCATGGTCGGGGATTATGATAGATGCGGGAGAAAAGAAATCCAAGTGTCCAAGCAAGCATCCTAAGCCCTGGAGCGTCCTACCTCTGCAGACATCGCTCAGGAAGGCAGAAATAGATGGGTTGGATGTTCTAGGACTGTATAACCAATAATTAGATGGTCTCTTCTCCTTGTGAAAGAACAGCCTCTATTAACTTTTCCATCTGAGCATTTAAACAGCTTTCACGGTTGATACAGTTCAGTTAGTGTGCTAGTTAACAATCCATCGTTGCTTTAATGGCATTCAGAATACTAATTCACTCCTTCATGAATCAGGAAATCTCAACAGAAATGTCATTTAATTATTTTTATCCCCCAAACTGTACTAATAGGGTTAGCACTTCTTATGTCAAATTTAATCAGAACTAAGTTTCACAGTAACAAAATCTGAAGTGGCTTTGGTACAGGCAGGACAGGGTCCATCCCGATTTCAAAAGCTGACCAGCAGCCCGTCCTCCTTTCCCTGCCCACTGCCAGCACCCTGCAAACAGCCTGCACTTCCCTGCACCGCTCACTGCTGGCTAAGGGGAGCAAACCAGCAGCAGAGGGACTAAACTAAGAGTTTAAGCTTAAAACAGCTACATTTTTACACGACAAATACACCCACAAAGTATTTCTAATGAGACAACATGTTATTTCTTGCTTTTCTTGCTGAATGAACCGCTTGGCTGTTTTACTTTTTGTCGAAATACTTGGCGTAAACATTTTAAGCACTGCTCACCTATTTTCTTTCCAACTGCAAAAATTCAAGTGGCCAGCTCTGCCTTTTTCATCATTCAACACACACTTCTGAGCTCAATAACCCCGAGTACGGTGTCACTAACAAAGTGATGTGCGGCAGTGTCTCAGAAGCATCTGGAGGTATAAGAATATAATTTAAAATTGTCAAAGTGCTTCAGAAATATTTATTTACTTATAAGAGTTCTCCAGCATCAAATATTTCAGTCTGTCCAACGAAATATTTTGAGTCATATTCACCAAAATCTGACGGTAGAAATCCTTAACGTTTTTCATTTTCCTTAAAACCTGTAGAGATCTCCTTTGATCTGCTGTAGTGTTTTGCAAATGCAGTCAGTCTTTGGAGGGCTTCTGACAAACCTTCTCCTGTGATAGCACAACAGGGCTGTACGTACCAATTTCTGTCACAGCAGTGCTTCTTTATGTGGAATCTCCTTGTTATTTCCTCAGCATTTAAAGCTCCGGGCAAATCCTGCTTGTTTGCTAGCACGACGACTGGTACGTTTTTTATAGATTCATTCCTTAAAAGGAGTTCGAATTCTTTCTTTGATTCCTCTAGACGTTGCTTATCAGAGCTGTCCACAACATACAGGAGTCCTTCTGCATTTTCCAGGAAATCGCACCAAAGCTGTCTCATTTTTTTTTGTCCTCCAACATCCCAAATAGTCAGAGTAAAATCTTTCCCAGTTTCGATCATATCGACATTAAAGCCAATTGTTGGAATTGTTAGATAGATTTCATCAGACTTGAACTTGTACAACAGTGTAGATTTCCCTGCAGAATCAAGTCCTAACATCAGTATATTAGCTTGTTTTACTTTGGAGTGCTTGGTGCTCTGGAGGCCCATTGTGCCGTCTTCTGTGAAGCCAGTTTTTATCAGTAAGACTTCTTTCTTCCTCCGTCAGATGGAGCACAAAGAGTAAGGAAAAGGAAGTGGAAGGAGCTGCTTTGTGCTATGAAAAGTAAGTAAAAGCTCTGTACAAATACATTCTGGCTTTTATTGAGTTGATAATATGCAAACAGTATTTATGAAGGTGTAATGTTCATTGCCAAGCCCGTGGGTGGAACAGTGGTGAGTAATGAACCAATGGATCACAAAGCCCAAAGGTTACAGTCTTTGAACGTGTTCAAACACTGAGCCATACTCACTTGACCATCCTCTAGAATACAGGAAGTTTTTTTTACTTTGAACAATTGCCTGCTCTGAATGGGCAGCGATATGGTTATACACCCTAACCCCACGGTCCAGAGATCCTCCACCCATCTGCCACTAGTGCAGTGCGTGTCCACAGAGACATCACTTCGTTATGCATCCCTTTTGGAGAAGAAACCTAATAATGCAGCCAGCGAGGAAGGAAAACCTTCCTCACCTATAGGTTTGTCCAGGCTTATCAGTCCATGAAACGACAAGGTTCCTGATTCACCAGTGTATCCATCTCCCAGCAATATATTAATCTGAAGTGGTTTCTAATGTAAGTCTGTGTAGGTACACATGGACTCAATCAAGCTCTATTAGCACTGCACTTAAAAATGTGCTGTGCTCGAAAGCTGGCTACCTTTGACTCAGTATGTTATTCTTCCTGCTCCTTCCTGCACGAAGGGCTCTGGTTTGATTACAAACTTGGTGAGTTATGTTTGTGTGAACAAGTCCAGCTGCGCCTTGCATGATGCAGACTAAGTACAGATCTTATGATCTGATTGTTGGTGGGATTCAGCTACCTGAAATTTGTTAGCTTTGGGATCATCTATTCTGCTGTTGCTCGCTGATACTATGCTGGTTTCCTTTAAGAAAGGAATAAGAAAGGGGGAAGTATCTGAGTCTGAATCAAAAGGTGATTTTTTTTAACCAGTGTCCTATAGATTAAAAAAGAGAGGAAATTGAAAATTTAGTCTAACATTATTTGAATCATGTTGAGTCTCCATTTTTTTGACAGCTGGTAGATCTATGTTGGGCTAGCCTGATGCATACCGTGTGCTTCAGTACTTATTTGCTCTTATACCTAGATGAACTCGTAAGGATCAGTACATTTGTCTTTGCTTCAGAAAGTACATCATCAGCAAAAAGATGCAAAGGTCTTCTTGCCAAATGAGCTGCTGACTGATACGGGTAATCATTTTGATACTCATGACATTGGTTGCCCAGATATTACACATGCTGAGTAAAATAAACCTCAGCCTTGACAGACAAGTTATAAGCTGGTTTCTCTCGAAGCTAAAAGGGTTATACCAGAACTAATTGGGGGCAACAAAAGATGGCAGTGACATACTCACTTTTGTACATTTTTCATATTTAGTAACATGCATAGGTTATGTATAGGATTTCTTTCAGGAGGTCATGATGTATTAAGCCATGGAAGAAAGTATTTGCGTTTCTTTACAAATGTATATGAATAAATTGAAAGATAGGGAGACAAGCAACCATACAAAGCTCGTTGTTAACACAGTCAAATGAATTATATTTCCCTGCAAAATAGCGTGCCACTTCCATGAGGTACGGTTATCTAGATAAAAGGCAAAACCTCCCTTCTGCATGAGCTGTGACAGCATGGATGGATGCATCCCTGGGTACTGCTGTGATTCAGAGATTACTTTCAGTTCTCTGTATGTTTGCTTCGGCTGCATTCCATATTTATGGTCTCAACAGTTGCAGTGTGCGGCCGTGGTCACGGGCTTCGCCCTGAGTTCAGAACACGAGCAGGGCAGCAAAACGCTGACGCAGAGCATGGCATCCTCAGTGGGCACAACTTGATTCCACCGCAGCTCCATCTCTCAGGCACAGCTTCCAGCTGGACACACTGAGTGAAATGTCCGGCACAGAGCTGCAGCCGGCGGTACTCGCACACAGCTCGGGTGTTCCAGCGCTCTCAGTCAGCACAGGAAGGCAAAGCATGTGGGGAATAAGAGCACGTCTTTCAGTTGTCCAAAGGTGTGTTTGCTTTGCTCGGGCGAGGTTATCTGTTTGTAGGGTTTGCTCGGATACATATTTTAAAATCCCAGCCATAAAACACGGGGGCAGCCGATTCGCCATATGTCAGAACTCAGGAGCCCCGTGCCATAAAGCTTTCGGGGTATGCTCTGGCGGTGTTCCCCCCAACTGCCACACCAGCACACCGAAACGGCTGCGGGAGCACGCAGGGAGGCTCCGGGGGCCAGCCTCACAGCGACGAATTTAGCAGCTGAAGGAGGCCGAGCTGTTTTAAAACGCCTCTTTTTTTCGCCGGAACCCACAAGGGTCAACCCCACAGCAACGCCGCGGCGGCCGTGAGGGGCGAGGCGGGCGGGAAGAGGCGCGCGGCGGCCGTTAGGCTCGCGAGGCGGCCGTTAGCAGCGCGGCGGCGCGAGGCCGCTACCCGAGGGAGGCGGGCTGCTCCGCTCCGCCCCGCTCCGCTCCGCCCTTACGCGAGCTCGCGGCCACGCCCTGCGAGCGAGAGGCGGTGGCGGCGGAGAGTCGCAGCGCGGCACGGTAATGGCGGGCGGGGGGCGGTCGCGGGCAGTTGACGGAGAGGGTGTGCCCGAGGGCCGGGCGCGTGGTGCCGGGAGCCGCGGCCGCGCTCTGTTCGTGCCGGGCTTTTGCGGCCGCTGCTGCCCGCGCCGGGTTCTCCGTGGGGGTGGGCGCGGAGCTGCCGGTTCCCCGAGCTACCAGGGCAGCGCGTGCTGGCGGCACGGGAAGCGGCGGTTCCACAAACGCGCTGAGAACAAAAGCCTCTGACAACTTTTGGTGCTTTCTCTTTACTAATACGGACGTGAAAGCGGTTTTAACTTGTACGTAGTTTCAGCAGAGGGCAGCAGATTTCCTCGTAATGGATTGCGACTTCTGGGTGTTACCTCTCTAAAGAGGTTTCCTGCAGCAGAAAAGAAATGCCGCTTCAGCAAGCACTAAAGCACGGCGAGGCAATTGTAAAAGTTGCTTCGAGTAACTCTTGAAGTGACGCTGTTTTGCGTAGCCTGGCCTGCAAAAACACCTCGAGGTACTGCTGCCAGTGAGCCGTGGGAGAGCACGTGGAGATAACTTCACCTCGGTGGGGCCTTTCCAGCAAGCAGTGACCTTGGAAACAAACCTCACAGTGAGAGGAGCGGGCCTTGAGCTGCGCTTTGTCCCTTCAGCCTCTTTACTTTCACCTGAGCGTTTGATGTAAGAACAGGAAGGGAATTTCCTGTCAGCCGCTGTGGTTAGGGCTTCCCCTTCAGTTTGCCCCTTTTCTGTTTTCTGCCTGGGTTTGAAGGCAGAGTTCTGCTGCTAAAAGCCGGAAGATGCCTGCCCGTGTTACTTGGCACTACGGAAACAGCCTCTGGCGTTTCAGGGAGTGTAGTGCCTACCCCGTGACCATTATAAAAGCCTTATTTTGGTGAACCTGAGCGAACTTGCAGACGGGTTTGCATATCACTCAGGGAACATGACCTTACGTGTGCAGAAATGCTTTGCGCATCGTTGGCCTCGTGTGTTGAGATGATGGTGCTGTTGGCACATACGTAGCATGGACTTCTTTTCATTTGCCCTCTTCGACCAGCAGTCTGCAAGGACTCATTTCTGATCACACGTCCTGTTCTCTCACTCCCGCATCTGCACGCTCTGCTTCCGTGCTAGCTGCTGTATTTCCAAAAAAGGTGAAGACAATTCAGACTTGGTGTTTTGATGAGTAAGATGGCAAGGAGCTTTTGGAAGGGCCGGTAGGGGTGGGATGTATGGAACAGCACTGTAGGGTTTGTGGGAACCTGATCTGAGCTTTCACAGTTCCCCATTAGGACTCCTGGTTGCAGCAAACTCAGTGCTTGTTCTGGATGCATTGTGGTGCCAGCTTGTAGAAGGAATACGGTAGCTTTAAGGTTATGTTTTGCATAGTGTGGCAAGGGACCTGAAGAGATGGTTTCCTCATTTCTCAGATTTTTCATTGCTTATCAGATCAGGCATTGGTCTCTGATTCTCTTGTTCAAGATGTCATGGAATCAGGCTTTTCTGTAAAGAACTGAATCTTTATCACCAGATTTTTTTTTTTCCTTTAGATTCTCAAGAACGGACCAAACATTGATACGCTTTACTTTAGATTGATCAAACCCTGAGAAATGCTATTTATATAAAATCAAATACCTCAGCATTGGTCTATCTAACATAAGTGAGATACTTTTCATCTTGCTCACTGGAATGGTCTCTTCCAGCCCAGCGTTCTGCTTGTGCTCACTTCTGGGATACAGTATTGATTCATGGTGATAGGATGCTCCATGTAACTGCTGGGCCAGTGACTCTTGGGTTTGTCTTTGTCATTATAGCACGCTTTAGCTGACACGCTAAGGAAAAGGTACCGCTTGAACAATAGCATTCTGAATCCTCCTTGTTCATTTCTTTTTCATTAGGAGACGCACTTCAGAACTTGTGGTACAGATTTTCAAGGCTACTGACACGCTTCTGTAAATTAGTTACTGCCCAGTTCCGGTTAGTGTCATGTATGTGATCCCATTAAAATGGATCTTTTTCTTTCTTCTCATATTTTCTGTCGTAACAATGTGGTACATTGCTTTTTTTTCAAACTCTGTGGTTGAACGTGCAAACAGCATGTATTTCTATGAGTACGAACCGGTTTACAAGCAACCCTACCTCTTCACATCGCAACAACACTTGAAATGCAAAGACATAAATCCATTTCTGGTCATCTTGGTGTCTTCGAGACCTAAGGACGTGAAGTCAAGGCAAGCCATAAGGATAACATGGGGATCTAAAAGCTCCTGGTGGGGACATCGAGTTCTAACCCTGTTCTTACTAGGGCAGGAAATGGAAACAGAAGACAATTCTGCAGCACTCTCAGTAGAAGATGAAATCATACTCTATGGTGACATAATTCGCCAAGATTTTATGGACACTTACAACAATCTTACCTTGAAAACAATCATGGCATTCAGATGGGTGGCTGAATTCTGTTCTAACGCTAGATTCATCATGAAGACGGATACCGATGTCTTCATCAATACTGGTAACTTAGTAAAGTTTCTTCTGAAGTTCAACTCCTCAGAAAGCTTTTTTACTGGTTATCCTTTTTTACGTAACTTTGCCTTTAGAGGCTTTTACCAAAAAACATACATTTCTTACGATGAGTATCCATTCAGGTTTTATCCTCCATACTGCAGTGGAATGGGTTATATATTGGATGGAAAACTGGCGCTCAGGGTTTACGAACTGATGGGTCATATCAAACCTATAAAATTTGAGGATGTTTACGTTGGAATTTGCTTAAATATACTTAAGGTGAACATCAGCATTCCAAAAGATAATCAACAATTCTTTATTAATAAAATTAATTTTGATATCTGTAAGTATAGACAGTTGATTGCAGTACATGGCATTACGCCAGGTGAAATGATCAGGTTCTGGAAGGATTTGTCATCGGTCAGTTCAGTTACTTGCCTTTGATTCTGTACTAACGTATTTATAAATGTAAACTTGTATCACTTAGAGCTTTGAATTCCAGTGTAAAAATGTTGAACTGAAATATGGGGCAACATGGAAGAAAAACAGGTGTTGAGATGACACTGATGGAAAGACGGCTGTGCTGCAGCGGCAGAACTGCGAGGGCAGCATTCCTCTGGGGTCCTCTGACATTCCCAGTACCTTTATGTAGGAATTCACAGAGCACGTTTCCATGTGCGTTTCCTATGCATGGAGGGAACTTTGGAATGCGCAATTCTGTCTTGCTTTGACCCTGCTCCGTGCACTCTGCTGTAACCATGGGATTTCTGCCCAAATCTCCTGGAATTCATGAAGCGTCACTGAGGAATAATGTTTACGTCAAGAAATGAGCTGGGAAGATGCTTCTCAAACTACTGCCCAACTACATTTCTTCTGATCCTTTTGTGAACTGCATAAACCTTTGCCACCCTCAAGTATTTGTTCTCTGCACAGAACAAAACTTGGAGCTACCTTCTTATTTAAATGTATTACCTCTGTCGTCCTCCTGGGAGCTCTACATCCTCTCATTTAAATGCTGTGTTCTAATGTATGTATATTTATACTCTGTGTTCAGATGTATGTATCTTTATATACACGCCAAATAGAATTGCTTTGATGTCTTGCAGGTAGAAATGCTAATGCTCACAGACCGTTAGAGAGCTAGATGCAGAAGAGTTCACGTGCAGTTGAGGTACGAGACGTCTCTCATGCAGTGGTATTATCAGATAACGCTGCGGTGTGCGTGCTCCTGCACCCCGAGAGTTACTGTAGCTACACAGGGAAGATTCAAATGGATGTGCTTAAATTGTGACTTCATACCCATTTCAAAAACAGCTTTCTCGCTTAAAATTTCAAAATGAAAACAAGAATGAAATGCTAGGCTTCTTACGTCTTAAAGAAGACAAACGTGACTGTGTCTGTAAAGATGGGTATCTTAACCACTTTATTCATATCAGCAAGGCCAAGGTTTCAGTAGTTTACACTTTTAATTGACAGCAATACAGAATTTGCAATTGCAGTAACATAATTATCCGAGACACATCTACTACACAGTGGAATACTATAGTTACATCCTGTACATCTAGCATGACAGAGCACTGCCACTTTTTGTTCTATAGCTAACGTGTTATGGCATATTTACATTTGGCTGTCTTTCAGATAGTCTCTTAGAGACAAATTAGAAGAGGTGCAGAAACCTCTAGTACCCAGACTGAGGTTTCACCAATGCTTTTGTTACATTGTGGTAATGGTCAGTATTGACTTCTTCTGTCTTTTCCGTAACTGTACATGGTTTTATGATGGGATTATAGGACATTACTTTTTAAAATACAAAAATGATGTCTTGGAGAGAATATTGTCTAGACAAGTATTTCAGATTTCAGTGTTCTGTTTGCCAAGAAGGTCAAAGTTTTTCAAAAATAGATTTTGTTGTTGCCGTTGTTGAACTAATAGCTAAAGATACAGTACTGCACAACTGAGAAAAGAATGCTAGCGTGGTCCTGAATGAGAGGAAACTGCAGCTGTTCTTCTGGGATTGGGATCCATTGGCTGATTGTGGTCAGCTCCCAGGAGCTCGGTGAGAAATGCTTAACTTGTTCATTGATTGTTTGTACATGGGAATAAAAAAAACCTTTCTTTCTTTGCTTTGAAGCCTGCCATGTTACACGTTTAGAAATAAACGATTTCTCACAAGAACACCGACGCTACAGTACAGTTTGTATTGCTTCTTCAAAAAAATGTGGTTATGAAAGACGATGCAACCTTCAGCAGCTGGGTAGGGAGAGCGGAGAGGGGAGAATAAAATGACTGCTGTGGGGCAATGGCTGCGCAGCGCTGCAGTACAAGTGTGAGTGCCACCAAGCCAGCATTTTTAGATTCGTACCCCAGAATGCTGATGCTGAGCATAGATTACAGGGCTTCTGCCCTCTCAAACGTAGGTTTGTAACAGCAATCTGTTTATGCCACCTGAAATTGCAACTTAAGATGACATCAATTCTGCAAGGAAGCTGCCCTGTAAAGTATTACTGAATCTGTGCTTGAATTTTTTTTTTGTAAAAACTCATTTCCAGATCCAGTTTGTATTTGAACCCAACCTTATTATTGCTGAAAAGACTGTAAGAATGCATAACTAAGGTCACGTGTCTGCTTAAAGCAAGTATCGGGAGAGTGTGTAGTGTGGGCTGCCATGCAAGAGGTAAAAAAAGCTTACGATTGTGAACTAATGCAAGTAAGTCGGTGGTGGGTGCAAATTTCATAGCATCAGCTTCAAGGATTTTACTGAAAATGAAGCATAAACTATAGGCTAATTTTTTTCCAAATCCTAAGATTCTTATGCACGCAAGTGTCTCAACCATACTCAAATAGAATTCCAAGTAATTGTGATTTTAATACAAAAACTGGGAGGCTTTCTATCTTGAAAAGTGGAATAATAATCCACTGGACAAAGGTATCTGGAAACTGCTTCTGGATGAACAGCAAAAGGAGTTTACAGTGTACAGTGTCACTCCTGTATATCGTTTCAGAAGAGTTCATGAGTCAGAATGGTTCAATGTGTTGTGTGCTTTCTCAAATAAAGTTCAATGTCAGTCATTACGCATGCGCTGCAGATTCAGAGGCCTGATTCTCTATAGTCAGTTCAGCATTAAGATGACTTAGTTTGGAATACTTACATTTCACATTGTCTAGTTACCACTAAAACACTTCAATGCAAGTTCATTGTAGGTAGCTCAACATCTGGATGTACAATAAAATAATGTAAGTTTATCCTATTTTAAATTTAAACTAGAAACTGACTGGAGGTTAATCAGACAATGTGGCACTGAATTCCTGAGATGTCTGCCAGGTATGTTAGACATGCCAAAGGTGTTCGGGAGGCAGAGCTCTACCCCCTGTTTTTCATCTCTGTTTTTGTCTGACTAGCGTGTACCATTTGGGCTGCTTTGTCTACAGATTGCTTAAGGAGAGGTGCTGGGGAGAGAGACGATGTGCTACTCAGACTGCAGAAAGTTTTAAAGCTTGCTGAGTTTCAGTGCAGTTGCTGTGTATTGCCATATCCAAATGCAAGTGCTCCGTGTAAGAAGGAAAGCAAACAGAGTTAAAATGAAGCTAGGCAGATGGTTTGTTTCTTGGTTATGTGGAACTGAGTCCTTATTTTAAAGAAACCTACACTTGTAAAAAGTAAACAGAACTCCCTCCCCACCCTCCGTTTACATACTGGGTTTCTAAAAGTCATAGACACTTTCTCAGTGTAGTTACTCTCTTTGAAATGCTGTTACATGATTCTTAGCTACAGTCAGTATCAACCTGCAACCCACAGGAGGAAACGTGTTTGTTTCTGTCACTTGCAGTTATGGGGCTCTGGGACTTAGTTGTCTTCCTATAAAATAAGCCTTTGAAAATGCAGAGTTCACCCTGGATGACCTCTGTTGGGACACTTTCTGTCTCTAAGCGCTGTTTACCTCCAGCCTTCTGACAGTTGCTACGCAGCACATTAATTTTCCAGGCCACATTAATCCCAATGACCCGAATGAGGTTTTTTTATAGTGGAGTGACGATGGTGTGTAGCTGCTGTGTGCAGCCCCGTCTGCAATCCGACCTGGGATGACAGCCTGAAGTCCTATCTGCTCCTCTCAGCACAGCTTTGTCTGTGCTGGTCCTTCAAGCAAGAGTAAAGTGCAGTGAAGATGCAATCTTAAAAACTCTTCTGGCTTTGAGAGGAAAAAGGTTAAAACAGAATCCTGAAGAGGCTCTCATCTGAGACAAAACAGCACTGTTACACTAAATGGAAGCTGCCTTCACTAAGACAAACTGCTTAAACATTGTGGTTTTCTTTATCTTGTGTGTTCTGTTCTGTAGGCTTTTCTCTAATAAACATCTGCACTGCCCTTACAGAATCCTCATTGTGCAGTACATTTTCGTAATTAGTTTTTCTTGATTGTTTTTCGAGAGCACTTGCAACCACTTTGGGCAGCAGTGGTTTTGCAGTCGCTCACTGTAACACGGTGCAGCGTGCTTTTAACAGTTGTTTTCCCAGCCCTGTCCCTGTGAGCTTTGTGACTAACACTGGAGCGACTGTTACAGCTGGACATGCTAAGGGTTTGACATTTATAAAAATGGATTTCATTCGTAAATCAAGTAGTTGTTAACCACTGCTTATGTTTTGTACCCAGCTCATGCACACGGGAACAATTTATCAGTGAGCACCGTAGTGAACTGAACTCCAAAGAACTTCTTCCAAATGAAACATTTTTTTAACATAACTAAATTCTTCTTACTGAAAGGAGAAAATTTATAAATCACACGTGGACCTGGGCAGTTCTGGTGTGCAAGTCTTACTTCATCAAGGAGTCCATCTGCAGAGGCACAGGAGCAAACTCGTGCTGCTTTGTGCCAGCTTACTTGCCCAGGGCAGTGGAAGCACGGTGGCACAGGCATTTGCACAGCTGTGCTTGCTGGGGTGCTGAGCAGCTATGTGACTGCCAGCCCGTGCAGCCTGACTTTGTGACTGTTGTTATTATTTCCAAGATTAAAGCACACGTCGTTAAAGCGCAGTTTTATCTATAGTACTCTCACGCCCCTGACTACAGTGTAGGAATGCCACGGAGCATTGTTTGACAGTGCCAGGTTTACATTTCTAAAACGTTGTAACCAGTTACTTGTTTAGCTTGGTGGAATAGAGGCTGAAATAGGTTTCGGAGCATCCTCATCCCTAGAAGTACTAATTGTCACCACAGGCTTAGAACAATGCATGGCCGGTCCTTTAGCTGCAGGACAAAGTGCTCTATTTCCCTATTGCTCAGCTAGTTTAGAGTTCATTCTTAATATCAGATGTAGGAGCCAACCTACGCGTAAAAGGGGATTTCAAAACATTACTTAACTGCACTCGACGTAAGCTTCTATTTATGGGTTTAGACAAACATCAACTGCTTTGGCAGCACACGTTTTGCTTAACAGAGCAAAATATATCTAGAACTACGTAACTGGAGGCACGCTGATACCCAGCTCACTGGTACCTAGGGCAGAACTGTATTTCACACTGCTGCTTACCTAAGCCTGTCGGAACTATACAAATCCAAGTAACTCAAAATTCAAATCAATACTAACTTAACTGTAAATATCTTACTAGATATTATTAGATGTGACTCCAGAGATTTAGAAAGGTAACTTATACATACATTGACAGCACAGAGGGGCAGCAGCTCTGGTCTGTACGGCTGTCAAACTTCAGCAGAATTTTCTAACTTTTAATCTCGCAATTGTGCGTGGCCAGATTGCAGGATGGAGGCCTAGAGCTTACTCTGGAGAATGAAGGGCTGACGAGCTGCTTTTTTTCTTTGATATAAGCATTTACTAAATGTTTCTCTGCATAAAATAATTATTAGATACATTAGCAATATATTAATAGTATAGAAAGCGAGTGTCATTATGTTCCGAGGCAGCTGAAGAACAAAACCCCTTTATTTTCATGATGCAATGTTAGCGGTGATGTAACGTAGCAAGCACTGTTACTTCAAGCTGATGTGGTGTTTAAGTGCAAGCTTCTGCATTCTACAATATGCACAACTTTTACTGTATGTCAAAGGTATCATACTGTAATATTAGCAGTAGTTTTGGTACTGACCTTCTGTTTACGAGTCAGTAGACAACACTTCATTATGTTAGATGGCATTGATCTGATTTGTATTTATGGTCATGCTATTCAGAGAAACAGACTCAATCATTTCAAATTTTGTACTTTAAGAAATTTTAGGACTGCTGTGCCGATGCAGCCCTCCAAATGTGATCTGTGACCACCCTCTCCCTGAGCCAGGCTAGCCATGCCCAGACCCCCGGTACTGAGTGTGCTAAGAGAAGCAGGGGCGTTCACTGTGGATGCAATAACATGGCACGTCCTGTCCCCTGAGATGAGCGATGAACGCTGGAGCCTCTAAGCCTGGTCACTGTGGGCTGAGCAAGCTGCACTTCTGCCAAACATTTGGATCCCACAATCAGATCAAGTGCATCCACCAAGGCTGTGGGATATCCGTACAAAGGAACAAGTTGGCAGGGCATGAAGGGCATGGTTATGACACGCCAGGCTGCTTCACACAGTTCTAGCAACCAAGTGTCTGCACTGCTTAGCTATGCCTATGGATACACGCGTTCAGCCCGTGCTGGTCGGCATTAACCTTACAGCGAACATGTGCGCAAGGGGCAACGCGGCCTGAAATCACGTTTTCCAAACGCGCTAGCAGAGCAGCTGTTGGCGTTGGGAAGCGCTGCTCGGCAGCCACTGGGCGGAGCTGTGAGATCACAGCTAGCAGCAGCAGCTCCGCGGGATTCCCCCCGCTGCAGGGAGCTGCCTGTGCCCCTGCTGGAAGGAGCAGACCTTGTAAACAAGTCCGTACTAGTATGCCATCCAAACGATGCGCCGCAGGGCAGTGTCTTTATCACAGGAGTTAAACCGTTACTTTACAGTAGCACTAAGCCTGAGCTCTTTACGTACAGGATAGTTGGCTAATGACGAGGTACATTTTTCAGACTGGACCATATGAAAGATGCTCTGACAGCAGTGTAATGTATCAGTTTTCTGCCCCTAGATGCTCCTGCCTGATGAACAGATGTCACTGATGGACCTGAGCTGGCTTAACCATCAAAAGACTTCCACAAACGTGTAACACAAGAACCAGGGAGCTCTGAGTTGTACGTGGGGCACTTCAACCAGAAGGTGCATCCCTTCTTTGGGCAGGAGCCTAGGCAGGAAAACAGCACCGGATGGCATATGGGATCTGCTGCCTCCCCAGTGCTGGACCATGTTCTGTTGCACAGTTCTGACATACGTGGGGAAATTTCTTTCCAGATGGAGGATGTAGGATAGATGGGATGTATCAAGGCAGTGGAGGATCTTTCATGCTATACAGCAATATGTACATTAGCTAATCTTGTCATCCAACAGCTGTATGTATCATAACAGAACTTGGCACAAATCAGCATGATTGGGATGCTAGGACCAGATTAGCAAGCTTCTTAGAAGACCTCTAATGGGGAACATGGGTCGGCACTGTGTATGAGGAAGACTGCTCAAAGCCTGTCATCTTCATTAGTCCTTCATCTTTTTAAACCTAAAGTAGCCCTAAGTATAGAATCTTAGAATCATTAAAAATGGAAAAGATCTCTAGGGTCATCTAGTCCCACCATCAACCCATCACCACCATGCCCACTAAACTAGTTCTGTTTAAAGTACAAAGAATAATAATAATAAAAGAAACATCTACAGCCTTACAAGAGATCATTGGTGTGAACACCTTTAGCCAGGAAAGGGAGCTACTACAGAGGTGGGAGGGTTGCAGAGGAAATTAAAGGTGCTACAGTGACTGCTGCTGCAACTGCAGACACTCACAGGTTGAAACAGGGCTGTTCCAGTAACTGACCGGGCGGCCACGTGAGTAAATAAAGTCTGCACAACAGCTTTGGACTGTACTCTGGGTTTTCTTAAATCTTAAATCAAGCCATGCAAGAGCTTGCTTTACTCGTAGAGTGTGCCACCCTCCCACAGCTTCCTCATGGCAGCTGCCAGTGTCTGTGAACACACACGTTTCCCATCACCTCCTCTTCCCATCTATCTCAAGCTCCAGAGCTACCAGAGGGCTAGCCACGCTCAAGAGAAGGTCTGGAATTCCTCAGCAATACTTGATAACTTGAGAACGTGAGTTGTAAAGAGGTTTACTGGCAGCCAGAATCTTTTCTCTGAAGTGGCATTAGCCTACATTTTTTTTCTTGGAGCTGACCATTGTTCTGCTTCCAACTTCTGAAATGCCTGCGAAGGATTTGTAGCAGCTGTACAAACTTCTCTGCTTTAGACTTCTGTGAACTGCTAGGTCTAATTCTTATTTTCCCTGGGCAGCTGTTTTGACAAACATCCAGCCTCTGTTCTACAGAGAAAAGCCAGTACCACAGAAACATCATCTGTGAAGGAGAAAGGGAAGGCAAGGGCTACATACACCACGAGCTCTGCCCAGAGCACAGTTTTGATACTGCCACTGCAGCACTACTGAGCACATTGTGAAGCACTGCCATGAAAATATCACACAAGGTTTTCATTTTGCAACACTTGACCTCAAATACTTCTTTCAAAACGAAATAACTGAAGTACTCTGCGATTATTAGCATTTCCTGATACCCACTCCACTGAACTGCAGAACTGCATTTAGAATCAACTGGATGCCGTCTGTCCTGTCCACGTGATTAAAACCATCTGAAACCTTCCATCCTCTGGGGAGGGAGCGGTGCAGGGGGTCTCAGAGCACGCTGAACTCTTTCATGCTTCTCTTTCTCACTGGCATGCATTAGCCATTGCTCAGAGCCAAAACATTCTACTCGCAGTTTTGAAGGAGAAGAGGCCAGTATGGATAGGTACACACCTGGAAGAGCACTGTCAACGGCAACACATCCAGTTAAGATCTGTGACTGTCCCCAAACAAACTAAAGAAAGGAGGTTTGTTAGGGAAGGGATCATCTAGAAATCAAACTGGAAAGACTAAGATGAGAATTCTTGCTTGAATGGAAAGCAGAATTTGTGTTCTTTCATTTCCGTCTTGAGAGATATCATACCTGCTCAGCACAACCACAACAGATCGCAATATTTGAGACCAGCGAGCCCCTTTCTCAGAAAACACTCTAGGTGGGTGATAAGCAAACGGCAGTTTTTCATCTAATTGATCGTGTATCTTCATCCAAGAAGCAGACAGCGTCAGCGACCACATTATATCCCTGATTTAGCTCAGGACCCAAGTACTGAGAACCCCCATTACCTTGAAGACAAGAGCCTCCAGCGGATCATCCAGAGGAGTGTTTTGAAGGGAAGGAATCCCAGGGGACACGATACAGGGAAGCAAGCCACCCAAAATATTAACATCTACCTCAGGGTTCCTCTAAAACACGTCCTGCACACCACCACTGCTGCCACTTGTTTGTGAAGCAGCCAACTAAGTTATCAGCTGTACAGCTTAGACAATAGTCACAGATTCCAAAGTACAATTAAATATCGAAAGTTAGATCCAAAAATATTTTTATCTAGATTTATCACAAGCTTTCAACTGAACAGTGCAATTACACTGTCTGGCATTTACACACTATACCAAAAAACAGTTCTAAAGTGGTCTTCCCCGGATTAAAACCACAAATTAATCTGCAGTGGTACGAAGTCTTTTCGTAGGCATGGCTTCCATCTAGGCAGCTCTATAAAGCACTCTGCTTTGATTAGTTTTCCAAATAGTCTCTAATGAAATTAATTTTATCTCGCATTGTTTTCTTACTTGGCTATGAAAAGTCCGTGCCAAGAACCCAACGGGAAGGGGAGTCTCAGTGAACGGCACTCATTCTTCTATCACGAGAGAGCTATTTTTTTTGATTGAGAAGGTGACAGACTTTGGAGTATTTTTGATGGAGCTTAACATTACAATATGGCATAGAATAAATGTTATTAAAGGAATGCACAGGCTGAATAAACCTGTCTTCAGGTAATTCGGTAGCTATACCTAATCACATGCTTGGCAGGGATTTATTTAATTGAGGGTGGAAAAAACAAAGTGTGAGAGCCAGTTCTGTGATAGCAGGCTAGTAGTTGGCTCCTTTCCCTCCTTCGTATCAGTAACAGACCAACAATTACAAACCTTTTCCAACACAACCTTATCACTGCAGATTAAAAAAGAGATGAGAAACATTAGAGCATTGTTCTGAAAAGTCACATCCACAAGTGAAAAAGCAACATCATTCCTATCACTTGCTATTAAGCAGCGGTGCTGCCCTGACCCTGCCGTGTATCTGAACGAACCTCTGTTAGAAAGGAGAGGTAAGAAATGAAAAGCATACATGGGGTTTTTAAAGAAAACTCTGAAATGAAGGATTACAGTTAGCTTCTAAGGAGCATCAAGGTCATAGGAGACAGGTGCTTGTGAAGAAACTTAATTCTTATCATCACACAAAATGTATTTGTTGTATTGCTCCTTTTGTTAAGCAAAGAACAAAGCCCAGAGGAATCTGTTCTTTCCGTGTGGAATCTTAATGGTATTTACTAGAGCTTTCCACTATGTTTAAAATGTAAGAGTTTGTTTTAAGTTCAGCGAGGCAAAGAACCGCTGGTAATTACTGTTCTTCTGTTTTGCTGCTATTCCTGAACTTCACCACCATCACTGTTATATTATCGGGGCATCCTCTGTAAAATGACTGTAGAACTATACTCTTTGCTCCGAAGTGTGGTTCATCCAAGCGTTCCTTGATGAACCGGACGGCTTCCTCGTTGCTGAAGGCATCCCACAGGCCATCAGAGGCCAGGATCATGAACTCTGGCTGCAGTTTGTCCAGGTCAAAGGTGAGAATATCGGGGTCAGGAATGACAACATTCAGGTTCTTCAGAGGGTAGTCTCCTAACGAGCGGGACATGGCCAGGATCCCCTGAACACGCCAGGAGCCATTAAAGCTGATAAATCCACCTGGAGACAAACACCAACACTGTTAAAACTTTCGCCGACTTCCTGCCACGTCCACTCAAAAATTCACACTGCGGTATCCTGAGGTATGTAAAGGTTACACATCTCAAAAAGCAGGTGTCTTAATTAAATATCACAGTACTGCAAAGAGGAGTTGGATTGTGCCTTCCAGCTAGTGCTCTTCTAGCAAACTGCCCTGCACGAGGTGTGCCAAAAAATGCCAAAACAATGACTGGCTGAGCTTACCATCAGCAGGATTAGAGCCACTCCTAGTTGAAAATCTCTTACAATGCCTAGGAATTGCTTACAGGAAGATACACCGAAATCAGTGACTGACACAGCCAGCACCCGGCCTGATTGCGTTAGGGAGAGAACTACACAGTGCCTCAAGGTCAAAGCAGAATGGAAGCACCTTCAGTTTTGTGTGCATGCGTCTGTGTGCCACTGCCTGCACTGATGCATAGCTATGTCTCCTCCACAAAACATGAACCAAAATGGTCAGAGTCACTCGAGGACAAATAACTAGCAAAACGTCTAACATGGAGCATTAGAACATGTAACCAAGTTAGATGAACTGTTGTCTTTACATCTGCAAGTTGTCTGCTTTGGTGTTCTTAGAAAAACGTTTGTTCTTCATAGTAATCAGAATGTATTCAGCTTTGCAGTCTGCCCCATTGCAACTCCACTTCAGATATGCAGTCACACACGCCTTGTCCAGCTGCTGCTCTGTGTTTCGAGGGCATCGTAGTTGTATGTTACTCAGCCATCTATTTCCCAGCACTCTTTTCGTGAGTGGTTAGAACTACAGTGCCTCAGAGTGTAATCGTATGTACGTACTGGAATGACAGGGGAAGCAAAATACCATTAAGAAGAGGCACTTTTACGTATGCATAATGCACACAATTAGAGGAAAGCAGTGCTGACACCCATTGTTGTACTCACAGAGGAGATAGCTGATGCTGCTAACTGGTTGCAGCACGCTTACACTAGAGTTTGCAGGTAGTGCTTAGACATGCACAATGACTTTCCAGTGCTGCTGTCAAGTGGCAGCTGAAACTGTCAGTGGCACGAGTTTCTGAGGTTGGGTGAAGTGTCTGTTGGCACTTGTAGTGTTTTGTTTTATAAAGTCATCCATACAGAGTACTTAGGAATTCTCATGAAAAAGCAAGTGTTCTGCAGTTCTAGCTGTCACTGGAGAAGAAAAGACATTAAGGAAATAGGAGCTCTTTGGCAGCCACACAAACATTCTGCACGCAGACAGTTCAGCTCCAAGGAGCGCGTTCAAGGTGAATACAATTTCTATCAGTGACAGTCACCTTGTGCTGCTACAACGGAGTGTTTCTTTGCAAGCCAAGACTGTGGTTGTTTCAAGGCCCCTACTTAAGTGAATACTCTATCCATTGCTCAGGGCCCCAATCAGGGGATTTCTTGCATTTTCTGCAGAAAGATGTGCACGTTTCTGTCTCACGGGAAAGGATCAGAGTGCTGGGATTGCTCTCATTCAGCTGCGAGAGGAGCAGCACTGCTGCAGTCACGAGTGCGTGGCAGCCAGCTCCCTGTGACAGCAGCAGGCAGCACTGACCAGGACCTGTGACTCATGCTGCTAACTACATAAGCATGCTGCTGAGCAGGTAATACCAACGGCTGTAAGAAAGCAAGGGCCCTGTTCTCTCAGCTAGTGGCCTTCCCTTGGTACTGGCTGCAGGTGTTGGTATCAGTAACCTCGTACTGCATTACAGGAATGCTCAGGAGAAATCTGTGCGTTGGCTTCTGGGGACTTCAGCATGAGAGCTGCCGAACTTGCGAGTCACGCTGGACTGACAAAGGAATTTTCCCAGTTTGTGGGTAGGGAAAACTTTGTATATAGTTGCAGGGAAAGTGAGAGGAACCGAATTCATTTCCCATCCAGCAGCCAGGGACAGCAGCAAGCAGCGAGCCTCTTTAACACCCACCATCAGAGCAAACAACGAAGAGTTAGTTCAGACTTGTCACCTCAATGTTAATGCCCCAGTGAAGTCCACAGGGCAAGTTATGCTTTTCTTTATGCCTCACATTGATTGCATCAGACACGTCTGAAGGATATTTTCTTAACCACAGCTATGTGTACATATTCCAACCTGAAGTGATGTTCCAAAATTCAAAAGTATCTGGCAGCAGTATAATCTGCACTCTACTTATTAACAGTACTGTGAAGCCATATCAAGCATGGAAATACAATGGGGTAATAAGTAACAGGTCAGTAAATACATTCAGTTACTATGGTAGCTAGAACATTTCTTGTTTAGCTGTGGGAAATTACAGCATTTACTTGTTTATTAAACTTATTTCTTCCAAAGTTGGAAATTCCTGCAAAAATCCAGTTTGTTTTTCAAGTTACTGTACTGTGGAGTCTCACTTCCACACTAAAGCAAGCGAAGGCCTTCTCTTAATGGACAGTTGTACAGAGCACCTGGATGATGTTAAAGGAGGCCTTAGGAAGCTGAACAGCTGAATGAAACACCTCCAGGTTTTGTTGGTACATCTCCCAAGTACACAGCTGAATGAAGCAAAGTGAGACCAGAATTTTCCTATTCTTTCTTCTCGAGATCTGTGTACTTTCTGTTCCCCTTTGGGGAACTTATATAACCTTGAGTCTCAGTAGCAGCAGGAAGAATCACGCTGCTCTTCTGCTTCCTCAGAGGTACAAGCAAACAGCAGAAGGCATCCATTTGCCATGGACAGGCATTTATACTAGCGTGAGCCTACTGATTACCTGTAGGGTTTTAAAATGTTTTACACTCGGGGAAAAAATGTATTATTTCCACTTTACAAAGAATTTGAGGCAGAGAAACAATGCATCTCTAGAGGCCATGCTCATCAGTACAGTTGACACAAGCAAGAGGAACTTTTTCTTCATCAAATAATTTGCTGCTGCAGGCTGCTGAGGGAACCAAAACAGAAATGGTTTCAAAAGAGGTTTTGACAAATTCATGGAGAATTGGCTATTAAACTTGATGTACCAAATGCAACTTCTGGCCCAGGAGGTCTCAAGTGACAAGTTAAGAAAGCTAGAAAGATTTATTGTGGTAAGGTTACTGTTTCTACTGTTCTTTCCCTGTATTTCTGCTACAATGTATGTGTTTGCACTCATTAACAGTCATTACATGGGAACAAAAAGTAGCTTTAATGAATTAGATTCATGGTCTGCTTATTTTAGTCACAAAATCACACTCAGCTTAAGACCCAGCTTCTTACATAAAGGCTGCTGGATGCGGTGTGCAGAACCCTGTAATGGTGCTGCGCCTGTTTATTAACTGCTCCCTGCAGAGATCGGGGGGAACTGGCTAGAACAGTCAACTGGCTGTTGAAGATGAAGGCTGCTCCTCTTACTTTGACACTGCTTCATTAAGGGATAGGTCAACCTGTTCCCATTTCTCTGCCTGCACCATGAAATCCCTCTGAAAAGTGCTGTATTAATAATGGAAGATTTTATCTGCTGGTTTCTCAGTCTGGTGCTTTTCACTATCTCACAGGGGAAAAGTCTATATTATTGACAGCAGAGAAGAAAAAGATGAACTTTCAATCCAGAGCAAAAATGTTATAACTCACCAGCTCTTTTAATCCTCTTCCTCTCTTTCAGCTGGTAGGGCTTGTGATCGTGTGACAGGGGGATGGCATTCCCATCCTTGTCGCACAGCACGCCTCGCGAATCACCAACGTTGGCCACGGTGAGCTCTTTATCTGACAGCAACGCGATCAAACAAGTTGTACCTGTGGAAAAACAGAAGGGAAAGGGTAGCAAAAACAAATGCATGGGGTATATCTATCTGCAGTTATATAGCAAATTGTCTCCAGTGGCTGCCTGTGGCCATACGGACCAGCAGCAGCACTGGTATCCGACTGAAGCATCTTCTACTCTATCAGTGCCATGAAAGAGGCTGTCATCAAATCTGACAGCTCTCTTCTAAGGACATTTAAGTCTATTAGATTTCCTTTCTTATCACTTGGTATTACCGAGTCATTCCCTGCTCACTCTCTCTCTTATTGTTATTTGGTCAAATTCTTACACTGAGCAGGCACTTATCTCAGCACTTGCTCTGTGTTGCTCCTGCACAGACCGGCAGGTGGGTGAGCGTTGGTGAAGCTGAAAATCTTAAAACTCGTTGGTCTTAGCTAGGAACAAACAATTGGCAGGAAAATGTTCTTTTGATGAATAACGGTGGAGAGAAGCTCAACGGGGAGGAGTGTTTTCTAGTCTCTGAAAGCTGCCTTTTCCTAATGGATGAGAAAAGCAATAAGAGAGAAAAGTGCATATTGGCAGCAGAGCCCACGCGCAGCTTTCATGAACTGAAGCTGCAGCACCTGAATGTACACAAGTAAAACAGATTCTGTCTCCTCACTCCTCCAAGGGCTCTGTCAGGGTTCACATCCCATGGCAGAACTGGCCCCAGAGCTACGGCTCCAGTGGACACCTGGGTGCTGAGGATGAGCTCTGCTGCACAACGCACTGTGTACGCCGCTAGCAGGGAATAAAGCGGCTCAAACTGCTGCTGCTAAGGCAGGCTATACATCTGGAGGATGGTTTATTGGAAAAAGAAAGTGATTTGACGGTTTTAATTACTTTAACCTTTAAGTACACGGAAAAAAAATTAATCATTCACTGACCATAGTATTCAGCAGGCATAGTGCTGTCAGCGAAAGTGGCAGAAAAATATTGGAAAAATGGCTTGTTTTCAAAGTACTGACACTATCGTTTCTATTTTGCTCATTTAATTGATGCAGAGTAGAGTGAAAGTTGACCAGACCCCATTATGAACGTGTCTTTTGGGTGCATTTTCCCCTTGTAGCCGGTGTGATGTGAGCTGTATTACCAAAATCTCCAGCATTAAAAATAAACCCTGCATTGGCTTTGGACCAGATGTCAGAATTTCATTCATGCTTTGGAACAGAAGGATATCAAATAGATTTACATATATATATACACTAATAAACATTTAAAGGGAATATTCCTGACACCTAGATTATATGGCACTCCTGAAACTGTTACAAAACTCTTACAACAGGTACTCTAGTGTCCTTCAGCAGTAAATGGAATTAATTGCCTGTCTGCTTTTTTTCCCTTTTTCATGGTCTAGAGAAGTACACGGTTGAGTTTTCACCTCTGTTGCTAATTTACATCTAATTATTCCTTAAAATGAGGCCCCTACCCTTCTCCCATAACAGAGACTGACAGGAAGAAATGGCACTGGCTGGTGCACAGGTGATAGGCAGCATGCAAACCTTCTAGGCTGTTCTGACAGGGACTAGTTCACTGGCCTGCATGAGCACAAGGAAGGTGGCAGGAATGGATTCCTGCAGATGCACAGCACAAAGGCCTAAGTGATGAGTCCTCAGGCAGCGCAGTGTTCCAGAGCATCACGGCTCCGGGCGTCCTCATCTGACACAGCAGCAGCTTCAGGGAGAACGCCAGCAGCAGAGGTGGCACATCCCGCCAACAGCAGCGCCCTGACTGCTGCTTTTGCTCCTGAGGAGCCTTATTAGGGCTCAGGTCTGTGTTCTGTGCTCTTAAATCTAAATTCTCATAGCTGCATTTTGTGCCTTGCTGTCCAAAAGTAGAATTTAAAACTATGTTTTGCAGTTCCCATGTCAGTAGTTGAATATCCCATGACTGGGATAAATATAATAGCCAGTAATAAACAATTTGTTTTTAGATGCACTATGTTCTGGAGATTTATTTTTAACTTAATGGTCTGTCTTGCACAGCTTTAAACCAAAAATACTTTTTCACAGAACAGGCACATATATATCTCTCATTTTGTGCCGCTGACTGACACATCGCAGGCCTGAATAGATGGAGTTTGCCATTTGTTACTAAAAGAACAGCTAGCTGCACAACTTTGCAGCTCGTGTAACAACACAGCAACCAGTCCACCCACATAACCCAAAGGGCCCTGCCAAACCAGGGGCCTGCTCCAGCGCTGCTTCTCAGTGCAGCTTTCCCCTCTCTAGCTCCTCTCGGACTCCGAGCTCCTCCCTGCAAAGCAGGGAGCGCTCAGATCTCAAGGCCGCGGCGTTCCCTCCGAACAGCCCTGCTCTAAGGCGGGCAGGTGTGGCAGCTGAAGCACCAGCACTGGCTCTGAGTACTCAGTGTGGCACCGCCTGCCCTCAGCAGAGAACAAAGACAAAATAACACAGTGCAGCTGCAGGCTCACACCTTGGTATGGATGACAATCCTTGCCGTGTGTGCTGAGTGGTGTGGGCTTTGTTTATGGCTGCTATTACTCCTGTTACTGCCTCGGATGACAGGGTTCTGCCCAGCAATGTGCCCCTTCAGAGGTTTCACAGCACAGAATCAGCGTTTAAGTGTTGCCCTCTGCCTTCTTTTTGCACAGGGCCACTGGCTGTGGTGGCAGCTCGGCACAAGAGTCATGGACGGTCCAACAGACCCCGCGCTTTGGGGCTAATTAAAGTTGCAAGAGTGAGCGCTAAACAGCTTGTTCTACAAATAAGCTCTGGAATGTATTGGAAAGAGAGCTGCATTATCAAGATGAAAGCAGAAGGAGTACAGGCGAGTAGCAAAACCCGGCTGCCATGGGATGCAGCCGTCTGTCGGGACAGCAGCACCATGGGTTTGTGGGAGGGAGCACCACGTGCAGGTACAGAGAACTACAGGAGAGCACCAATGGGCATTTACACAGAACAGAGTGGAATTCAGCATCTGAGGCCGGCCCATTCTCTACCTGAACACAAAACATTAACTCTGTAAATGGATAAAAGCTCTGCTTCGAGAAGAAAGCTACATCAATGAACGGCTGCCCACTTTGCCTTTATTTATGAAGCTGTTCTTAATGGTTGTTCAAGCAGCATCATGATCACGGTGGAACGCCGCGGCTGGCACCTGCTGAAGGCACTCTGACTCCTTGTCTGGATTTCTGAGAGAAAACGAACAGCCACTTTTGCATTTTTGACTGAAACCCAAACTTAGGAAATGTTCAATGGGGGAAACACACTCATTATTACGACCCCATGTGAAAACGATGACTTCGAATGCAGTCTCCTGGTCGTATGATCTGTGCGTACGAAGGAGAATGAGAATGGAACCAGAAATCATGCCCAGAGTGCTGATGGCACTGACTGATGGCAGGCTGCGTCGGTCCCCGACCTCACCGTGCTGCCTGCCACTGCATGGGAAAGCAAACTTCTCTGACTTTGTTTTCTTCTCCATCTATTTTTATTTCAGTCGTTTAACCTTGTGCGGAGTTAGAAACCACCGCGCGCTTGTCAGTCGCCTCAGATTTAATGCAATTGCACAATGGAAAATTCCCAACAGAAAGGGTCCAAAATGGAGAACACGTGTTATATTGGTCCCTTGGTGCAGCTGCCTGAGTAATGCTCTGTTGAGCAGTTAAAGAAGGAAATCACCAGGAAATTTAAAAGCTGTGGTATAGTGGCTGCAGAGATACACTGGATTTTTGTTGGTTTTTCTCTGAGTCAGGTAAGATTAGTGGTGTTGTATTTTTGTGTCAGCCAAGGTGCCTTATAGAAGTCAGGGCTGCACCAGCTACACTGGTTTTTAGGTACCTGCTTTATCAAAATAAGGAAAAAGAAGTTATATAGAAGTGAGAAAAAAAAGAGGGAAAAAGAATCCATCAGGAGATGGAAGAAAGGAAAAATAAAGGTACAGAAGGAGCTAGAGGCACTACATCTGTAATCAGCAGTAGGAGGATGCCACGAGGCAGCCAGGATGAGCTGCAGGTGATGCACACAAAGGGCACGGAGCCTTTTCAGACCAACACAAGAGAGAAAGCAATTCTGGGGCTTGGGCTAAGAAGGGAATGATAAAGGGCTGAGGCCTGGTGAACAAAGCACTGCCATCACGGGGCCTGGTGAACAAAGCACTGCCATCACAGGGCGTTTGCACGGAGGCAGGGGAGGCTGACAGGAGTGAAACAAGGCAGCAGCACAGCCAGGACTGTGGCTGCCCTGGATGGCAGAAGCTGACTGGCATTCCCCTGCTGTCCCTGTCTCATCCCACTCCATTAGCAGAAGTGCAGTCAATCTCCCAGGCGCTCACCAAGTCCCCACCTTTCTCCTCTGCCCTCTCTGCTGAGTTTTCTTTCTCTCTTCCAGGCACTATCTGATATCTCATAAGAGAGCACGTGAAACCTGGTCCCTTGCTCTTCCTTCTTTTCACACTCTTCTACCTGGAATTCTTCCCCCTTTGTAAAAAGTGACACTGCTCCATGCCCTTACCCCAGGCTCTTAAACTGCCACAGCCCCAGGACAAGAAGCTTCCCCACAGCTCTCCTGAACAACTGCACTTCCTATGGGTGCCTTCCCATCTCCTCCACCACGCTTCTTCCAGTCCTCCTCCATCTCTGTGATCTTTGCACAGTTTCTTTTACAGAGAAAACTGGAAAACTAGACTTCCACGTCCTATGTTTTAGTCATCGCTTCCCCTTTTGCAGAACCTCCCTCCCAATATACATATTGTCATCCAAGTTACTTGTCTGCTGCATTCCCAACCTAGTGACTTAAATTTCTTTTTCCACTGCCACCTCATCCCTAGGCTTCGGCGGCTCTTTCCTTTTGCAACACAAGCTTGCCTTAGTAATGCCCCTTTCTAAAAATAACATCATTAACCTTCATGTGTTTTATGGCCACCACTTCCTTTTCTTTTCCATCCGTAAGCTCACTGAACATGCCGTTCGTAGTCATTGCCTGGGGTGTTCTTTCCCTCCAGCTCTGCTCCATCTTCCCTCCAGCGTAGCCTCTGCCTCAGGCTCACCACTGAAACTGCTTTTGCCAAGATCTTAACAACGTTTTCAAGCTGAAGCACACACAGCCATCTCTTCCCATTCCTCTTATCTGCCTCCGGCACAGCCAGCTCAGTGCTTCTTAGCAGACGAGATACTTCTTCCTTCCTAGTTTTCACCTCTGCTTCTCTAATCACAAACATCTCTCTCCCAGCACGATCTCTGAAGATGCCTTCATCTCTCTTCTCTCGAGTTTGCACAGCTCTGACGGTCTTTGACTCCCTCTCCACAGGCTTTACTCCTACAAAATCTCATCTGCAAACACACACGTCACCAGTGCTTCCATACAGACCTGCTGACCTGCTTCTCAGTCCCAGAGGGGCCCCTCCTCTCAGCTGAAGGCCAGCCCGTTTGCCTTACAGATACTGATCCTGTACCCAGCACCCCATCGGCCAGCACAGCCCTGCTGTGTCCCCCAGCAGAACCACACCCAGAGCTGCCCTGGGCCGCTCAATGAGAGGAGCAAGACACGTGCTGTCGCAGCCACACTGCCCAATGCATCCAGCGTGGGATTGCATGGCATGCTCGGCTTCACCTCCGCTGCACAGGGAAGCAAGAAAATTGGCAGGATAATGACCTCAATAACAGAGACTGTGAGCATTATCTTTGCAGAGGCCAACTCTGCCTCTTAATGTTTGGCCGAAAAGCATTAAACCCCAGAGGGCTAAAAGCTACATTAACTCCCACACAAACAGGGCTTGTGATAGGGACTTTGTATTAAGCTGAAGTGTTCATTATAGAAAATTAGTCTAATCTCATCTCTGGAATTGTCCCCATCTCCTTTTCCTGCAGCTCCCTGCAAGGTGCGCGGGGCCAAGCAGGCTGCACGCCATGCAGGCATGTCAGCAGTTGAATACATTGAGAACAGTTTCATTTTTTTCCAGCTAGAATTCCTTTTGTCCCAAATTCTGTCTTTTGTACCCACTAGAAGCCTTCCGAAGCTTTAAGAAGTTTTGCATCGTGATTGCTTTCTGTGCAGAAGGATGACTGCACTGTCACATACGACTTCTACCAACAATGTCAATTTAAACCAAGGCTGCAGCCTGCCCTTGGGATTCCCTGCATCTGTGTCCCCTACGAATGGTGCTGTTTGCTAACTCTCCTTTCCCAAGTCGTTTAGAAGCTCTTCTACCCGCCGCTAACATTTAACAAAGGCTCTATTTGATCTGCCACACTTCACTGCTGTCAGGACGGACTGGTGCTCTCTGCAGCGAGGTTCAAAGGCAGAACCAGGGAAACGCAGCACTGGAAAGCACGAGGACACAGCGGTGTCTGGGCAGAGCACGTCTACACCAGCAGTACTGGTAAGTCAAATCAAACCTGCCATTAGGGACCAAGCCACGGAAGAAGGCAGAAAAACTAGGAGCAAAATGAAAACCCCGTTTGAAAAAAATTAAAATGAAATTAAAAGCACCCAACAAAATCCTGTGATGTTGCTGGGTTTTTGACCAAAGGATCACGACTGCAGAAGTTCATTCGAACCAAGGGCACTGCCCCGCGTTTTGTGAGCCATAAATACCAGGTGTAAAGCAGCAGCTCTAAGTATGGTACCAGCAGGCAGGCACCAAACACAAGACCTATAGAGGGCAAATTATTCACAAGCAGCAGAAATAGCAGCCACGTTCCAGGAGCAGGACCTGCCTGCTCCAAAATCCCTGCCCAGCTGGTGGCTGCACTGCCCTCGGCTCCAGCCCTCGGGTTTCTGGAGGACAGTGGTGGCACGAGCATCACTCAGGCTGCTGCTCATCTCACTAGGGACTGCTGGAAGTACCTGTCATGCTCTCCAGCTGCCTCCGAGGCTCCTGCATGACAGATCGCTTGCATTAACTCCTAAACAAATAAGAAACTTATTAGTGCACAGAGAGAGCTGTGCCGCAAGGAGGTATTTAGGAGTTATTTATTCTATGCCAAAGGTGCATCTCAAAATCAGAAGTACAAACATGCTCCCTGTCCAAAGGGATTACAGTCTGACTCTGTATTTCACGTGCTGGCAGGAGACTGGGAGTAAGGAGAGGAGGAAGAAAGGGATGGGAGTGATAATGCACCAGAACCACGGGCAGGTCGAGAGGTCTGCGATTCATCTCGAGAGCCCCCCACAAAACCTGCTGATGCAGAATGTACTGAGCTGAGAATGCAGCTTCAACCAAGCTGGTGACTTTTCCCCTCACCCGGTTAATCAAACTCGGAGGCTAATCATCTTCCCGGCCAAGAGTTACCTCCAGCTGTTCTATTTTCCTCCTGCATTCTCTTACACAGAAGCAATTTTCAGCACGCCAAGCTGGTGGACAGACCCAGACAGACACACAGCTTCCAAAGACCACAGCCAGTGGCTGCCCCCTGTGATTGCAGAGCTGCATGGAAAGCATGCAAACGGAGGAAGCAAAAAGCACAGAGATTGCCAAAACTCAGCAACCGCCTCTATTAGGAAGGTGTTACACTTGTTTATGGCCAACTTCTTTACCTTAATGGGTTGTTACAGATTATGGATGGGGTTTTTAAGAGAGCTGTGCTTGAGAACAGAAAGCTTTCTTTTCTTCCTGCTCCCTTCCCCTCCTACATGCAGCCATGTATAATTCAGACACCGGGAAATAATGAAAAAGGCTAACAGTGATTGATTGTGGCGTGCAATGCAGTTGTGCATGCAAAGCAGGGATTAGCACAACCTGAACAATGCTGCAAATAAGAGCCCAAGGACATGACATAAAGATGCAGACAGGAGGGTAAGCGATCTCTTGAAACACAGCAACACCCTCAGACCATAAATCTGTGTGCAGGTGCAAGCGCTTGACATGATTACAATATATTTTCCTCTCAATGATTCTCCCACTAAAATGTTTTCAAAAGAACCTAAATATTAGGGTTTTTTTGCACGTTATACGACAATAGTAGGAGCAATGAGGCTGAAGAGATTCATTTCAACACAGAGATCTTGCAATTGCGAGTGTAATGAAGGGTTTTGCAAAGGTGCAGCTGCTACTGATTTGGCGCTGCTCCGTCCTGCTACAGCAATGCTGTTTGGGTAACGATGCAGGCAAATTTAATAAGGATCTCCAAAGGGTCTGCCAGGCTCATAGGCAGAACAAACGTGGCCTCCGGGCTTCTCTCTCTGCCCCCATCAGCAGGTGACAAAGCTCCGTTAGCTGGATGGCTTTCTTCCAGGGGCCTGCAGCTGATGTCCCCTCTGCACACACTGAATTTCCAGCAAACGGATGTCTTCAAATGCTGTCTCAGATATTTCTTAATCAAGAAATTAAAAAGCAAAAAAAAAAAAAACATAAATCTGCGCAGATGTCTGTCTCACCGTGCAACACATGCATCTGATGTTGAGGAAACACACTGCAGCACCAACAGCAAGCACTTCCAGCAAGAGCGCGTGTCGTCTGAAGCTAAAGGTTTTCGAAAGGAATCTAACACAAACGTACACAAAATGAGCCTCAAACAGGGGTTCTAAATTCTCTACATTTTCTGCATTTTAATTCTTATGTATTCCTTAAGCCCTTCATTAGGCCAAAGATAGAACCAGGGAAGTGATCAGGCTGTGATCAAGCAGTGTCCCTGACAAAGTCCTCGCACAACCTTTGCACTGCTCCTCCGGGCACGGGCTTGAGCTGACTCCATCACAGCTAAGGGGTGAGTTGAGCAAGCACCTGAAAACAAGTGTGTCCATTGAAGATGCTCTCCAGACGTAACTGATAAGCACTCAGAGAAAGGAATTAAACCCAAATGCTCTTTCGATGTAGTTGGCACAGCGAGCCAAGAGTTTCAGTTGTAGCTGTCTGAGTCATTCTTCCTTTCCTTGTGGTTTTTTTTTTGGGCACGGGCAGCAGAAGAATTCAACGCTGACACACGCTCTCCCTACAGCGAAGTCCATCCCCTGCAATTCTACTGCAAGGTTTCAAAGACACTTTGTGAAATGGGAAAAGGAATCGGTCCCTGACATACTGCTATCTACACGGTTCCAAAACCACAAATGACTCTCCTGTTACACTCCTGAATGCCCACACTCTGCAGGGACACACTGGTTTCACCTCTTTTGGTGGAACTTACGTAGTGGTAGAACTAACTCACTGACACAGCCCTGCAGAGCCCCCGGCCCCTGTGTGGCCCAGGGCAGTGCTTGGTACGTGCCCCAACGCCGGCGCTGCGGCTCTGCCCTCCGTCTGCTGGCCGACGACGTTCAGCAGCTGAATGCCTGCTAAAAAATTCATCAGGAAAGGAGGGAAATGTCACATGCAGGCAGGCACTTACCTGTCAAAGTGCTATTTCTGCTCGGAGATTCTGCTGAAAGGTTGTAATTACACGCATTATAAAGAATTATTTTAACTGAAGAAAATAACGCAGCGCGCTCGGGCAGACCTAACTAATGCACCTGTTGTTTACAAATGTTGTCGGTGCTCTAGTAGAACTGGAAAGACCACAGGGCACTGTATGAGCTCGTGTGTAGGAAACGATAGTCACGTGGCTTCAGCTGAATGTACACCAAAATGTAATTTATTTCATGGGTATGCTGACGGAGATGTTTAGGCTCCCAGCTGGAGCTGTCTACTTGCATTTACCTGGGAGTAAAAGCTATTTCATAGTCTATGGAAAAGAGGGGGCACGTTTGGGATATGACTCTTCACATGTGTGCTTAAAATACAGGCATGAATCACCCCAGAACATCCAGTTTCTCTCTGCTCACTATTGAAGAGCTTTAGAAAAATGGCACGAAAATTGATGTCTCTAATGCAAATATCAAAAGCTACAAGGGAGAAATCCCACCTGAGGCGTTGGCCCTGTGGGTTTTGCCAGGGTTATTTGTCCTCTGCTGAGACACAGAGCTCTGGCTCGTGGTGACCAGGGTCAACATGCAGTTTTAATGAGCAAAAAAGTTAAATATGCCGAGGAAAGCACTGAGCATAAGGCAGAGATTATACAGAAGTAATTGTCTGGCTATGAAGGGTAAAAATTATTCTTACTGTCTTATTTGGAGAAGGTTCAGTGCTGAATTTACACTGGCGGCGACTGAAGATTGACAGAATGTTGTTGGTTTAGATCATGTTCTTGAGATTAAATATCCAAAAATCATTGAAAAATGAAACCTGAGCCAGAGAGAAAGCAAACAACAGCAGTGGACTCCCAGCCACAGAGCTTCAGTCTCCATCAAAAGCAAGCCTCTGGCAGAGCAGTAACCATTGCCCTGACAGACTGAGCAATGTTAGTCACACGTCTGCCGTGTCAATGTGTTTGCAACAAATGGGAAAATAAATTCACTGGATTGCTACAACGCTGGCACACAGTGCTCACAACAGCACACAGAAACCCTGTCCCGTTCCATTTCTTGAGATAATGGAAATGCCATTCGTACAACCACCCTTTGCCCGCACATGCCCTTTCTTCAGGAAAAGGCATTGTGTCTGGCATTTCTCTTCCCAGCAGCTTCTTTACCGCTCTCTCTCCTTTGTTGTTCTTGGATATTCTGTGCCATCCAATGCCTTTGCAACAGTTGTGCTTATTGTGCTTAGCGCGCGTCTTTCCTCCCTGCTCTTTAAATCCCTCCTGAAGCGCTGCACGCTCCACCAAGACGCTCAGTCCTTTCTGAAGCTCGGGTCATTCCACGCGTGGCACAGCTGCGTGTCACCGCAGCCGTTCTGGCTGTGTATGGTGAGGTGAGGTGAGGGATGCCTGGCAGCACAGAGCCCTCCACCCCAGGGAGGGCTGTGGCAAGACAGGGCAAGGAATGTTCCTGAGCCCCTGCTCCACTCAGGCCAAGAGCTGAAGCTCCCAGTGAGTCACCACTGCTGAACCTGGGCGCTGCATTTCCCCAGAGACCACTCCCTGTGCAGAAAGGACCGGCCAGACACATGGTGAAAGCACACTCCCAGCATTTTAAGACCTTTCTTTTTTAAAAAAAAAAGGTAGCTACAGCAAACTGAACAGATTTCCTCCTGCATTTTTAATGGCTTACTCCTGTGCATGAGCTGCCTTGCAATAAACATCACAGCAAAGTTAACTTCCTTCAGTTTTGCTGTGATCTAGAGTAATTATGACATTACCCAATAAAGCTCTTTTTCCAGTGGGAAGAAAGGATTTTCTCCAACAAGGTATTAATTATCCCTTTAATAGGGTACATAGCTCACTGCATGTCAGGCTGCGGTCCTGAAGCAAGACTCACAGCCTGAACCCTGCATTCATGCTCGGAACCGCTTCTCACAGCTGCAGCTACAGCAAAAAAAAAATTGGTGTTCTGCGAGGCACGGAAATCCAGGCTGAGTAAGAGGAGTCCATTTCGTTCATTATCAATTCATTACCTGCTAAATCCTGCGGGGATGGAGGAGAGGACAGCGATACACGGCGCGATTCTTAGCGGAGCACAACGTGTGGGCACGTTTGGTGGAGGCAGAGCACAAACCTCACCTCACCCAGAGGCAGGCTGCAATGTGTCCTAGTGCTAATGGACAGATTATCTCAGCGGCAAATGAATTTTGTTGCTAAGATTGGAGTATTCGGGCAATTTGGGACGTGATTTGCCAGCATAAAAATACACTTAAAGAAAATAAACTGCTGTTACGAGCAATTTCACTTACTCAGCGGCACTGAAAGTGGCTTGGAGGAGGAAAATGGGGCCGAAGAACTGAAACCTAAGCTCCTCGTGATCATGAAGGCTGGGACAGCAGGGGCTCCCTTTGGGCAGGCTCCTCCTGCCCTCTGTGGCTCCCTCCTGAGCCCTGAGTCAGCCCCAGCCCCGCAGCAGTGCCACGCTCCATCTCCTTCAGGCTTACCCTAAGCCACAAAACCATGGTGAGGATGCGGTTCCCCAGCACAGGGTGAAGCACAGCACAGCCCTTGGATACTGGCAGCGCAGAGATGAGCTCTGGGTCCCCTCAGGGAGGGTGTGTGGGGCAGCAGCCACCTGCTTTGTGTGAAAACATGGGACACACTGGTAACTACGAGGTAAGGAAGCGTTTTTGGAGCTGACTACTGGCCTCAATCAATACCTCTCACCACAGCTTCATGGCAGGGAAAAATGAAATCCATCTCTTTTGTCACTCAGTAATGAAACTCGATTTCTACAGGACTTTGGCAGAGAGGGGCTATCCATTAAAGAGAAACCTGTGAGTACAACATCAGGAGAGCCTCCTGCAGGCTGCAGCTAACCGGCACACACAGGTTCAATGCCCAAGTGCCTGTCAGTATCCTAAATGTCCACTTGTGCAGAGGAGTCACTGACCAGCTCAGACATTAAGGTGCTGTAAATGGAAGGAATAGGATTAGCAGCCAGTAAAGCCTCGGCAGAGAAAATATTCTTGCACAAAATTAACCCAGCCATAGCTACTCAAGAACGCCACTTTTTAAACGAAGGGATTTAAAGATTACGAGAGGATTTGTATCCATCTGTCACATTTGGCCTGCTTTCATTGTACCGATCTTTCTTAGTCAAACTTCACTAAGAATCTTGTCAGCAGTTGCCTATTTTTAGATGAACTCGCTTCATTTGGTAGTTTCGATCAAATGATTTCCTAACAGGGAAGATTTACAAAAAGGGGCATTAGGATGCCGAGTCCATCAAACCTCCGCTTCATTAATACTTGCATGCTGTGCTACAAAGGCCAAATTAACATGCACAGTTGTACTGTTTTAATCTGGCAAATGGATGTAGCAGAATTTTACACTCACGCACACAAAAATGTATTTGCAGCCTACAAAACGATGCAGTTAGGATACCTAACCAGAAAAATCAGCTTAGACCCATTTTGACAAGTGCTTCTTTCTCTAGAGCACCTGTAAGTACAGCATTTAAGTACAATATCCACCGATTTTCCTTCAAAGAACTCACTGATGGAAGAAAAGAGGGACGGGGAAATGCTCTCCTGAGAAGAAAGGACTTCAGAATCACTTTGGAGATGGCTGAAGCAAAACCCAACCAGGGCTCTGGGTGCCACCACCAGGGCAACGCTGCCCAGAGCCCAGGGCTCATCCCCGCCCTGAGCGACCAGGATGGGTTTTGTTGATGGCTCACATCAGACAAAACTGTGTTTGTCCCTTACACAGTCATCACTTGCAGTTCACTGTTTTGATTTTAAAGATTGCTTTCCTCTTTTTTGTATTTACCGCCAGCAGCTTCTCATTAAATTGACTTTGATACGGAAAAACAGCAACAAGATACATCACCAACACAACTGGTGCGAGACTGAACGGCTCAAGAGCTTGGAATCAGGAACATCTGCTGCAGTGATCTAGAGCAGCACATTCTCTGTGCTCAGATCATGATCAGATCTTCCTTCCAGAGCAGGTAGCACCACTTCTGTTTTTTTATGAACAAGTGCCATGATTAGAATAACGAGCCTCCGCCGTCTCGGTGTTTTAATCTCTAGAGGTATCTCTAGCTGATTAGCAGACTCAAATTCTGGCTTTTAATTTTCAGTGAGTTGCATCCTCTCTTCAGTTTTGAAGTGCTGAGACTTTACTAAAATGCTTACTTACATAGCTTCACATTTCTACACCATTGCTTTATTCTATGATAGAAATCTCCAAATGCACGTTTGGAGTAGTTCAGTCTTTATTTTCTCTGTGCAAACGTGCAGTTTTCAATAAAGGAAAATGCTTTTTCTCCTGACGGGTTGGTAATTTTCTCCACTGTTTTTTTCCTTCTAACAAACTTCAATCAATCAAAATGACTGGAGAGATGAAGTGACCAAATCAGCGTGACAGCAAAGGATCTACACTGTTCATTGGACTGGTAAATTCTCTGCTAAAATATAAGCAGAAGCAACAGAAAGAGACAACTTTAAAAAGCTTATTTTTTAAGCATCATTAAAAACTGAAGATAAGTGATGAAAAATACACCCCGGGCCCTTGTTTTAACTGTGCTGTCCTTCAAGAACTTCTATGACGCACAGCTCCTTAAGCACATGACATGTACAGTCTGCAAAAGGCACTGCAAGTTGCTTGAGAGCTTCTGAGATCAAAGCAGTTTAAGAGAATCAGGCGCGTTTACTGGGTGAGTGTGTGAAAGGAGCTGATGAATTAATAGAGCATTGTAATTGCTTCAAGTCACTAAAGCTCACAGCCCTGCAAGTAGCCAGAACAGACACCCTGCACAAGGCATTTCAAGCTGCTTGAGCATTTGAGATCAAAGATATTGAGCGGGAGTCTGAGCAGGAGACTGACGGAAGTTGCTGAGTATCCAAGCGTTCTGAGTATTTCAGCACTACATCGTAAGCACAAGGCAACACGAGAAAGTAATACAAGCTTGTCGGCGCCCGCCTTCCCAAGGCTGAAGGCTGAGAAGTCAGGGGATGATGTGCATGGCAGATATGGGAGGCTATTTTGGAAGATCAGCAAAAACCATCCGAAAGCATCTGTTATTTTTCCTCTGTAACCGTAAAGAAGACCTGGCATCAGGACAGCTGATCCCAAAGCTGAAGGATCCAAAAGCTAGGAGACTTCTAACTACTTTCAAACTAAATGATAGTAAAAAGTATTAGCTATAATTACAAACCTCCTGAAATCTAGACCGTCACGACACAATCATCAGAACCCTGTAACTGCACTGATGAAATCCCTCGGACATTTTACCAGTTACCTATTTTTGTCTATCTGCATCCATCATGTCACATTTAAAAATCAGATTGTGACCACCCAGTTCACCCTTAGCTCAGCGAGCTCAAAAACACGTTAGTTGTGAAGAAGAATCCAGCAACGTGCCAGACATCCCTTTGACAAAACCACCTGAACAGGCTTCACGATCCCTCCAAAGACTGGAAGTGGGCAACTTGTTTTCAGTAAAACGTGACTTAGAAAGAAGTAAAGCTATACCTGCTTCATCGTAGGATACAGTCAATTTTTCCAGCATTTCTCGATCAATCGATAAAATCTGCTGTTCCAGGATGGTTTGATAAGACATCACACTGTTCTCCTTGTCCTTCTCGTAGTCTTGAAGATGCTGTTTCAGGACCTCGGGCAGGCGGGACTTCACATACTCTGCTGCCGACTATGCAGAAAAGAAATAAGGGTTTAATCAGCACTGCTTCTTTTGAAAAGCTTCATGTATGTTCACAGCATTATTATTAGCACTGTTCTCAATTAAAGCACTATCAAATTGAATAATCCACACAACAGAATACTCTTAATACTACCAACTCCATAGTGCTAAAACCAACAGGTTGTTTCTCTGCCAAAATTACCCTGCCTGCCCAGAACTCCCATGGATGCGGGGACATCACAGAACAAATTCCTCTGAGCAAAAGCACAATCCTACTCTCCAGCAGGACGCACAAGTGATGGCTTCTCCATCAACCAACGTGCTGCATTGATCGTCCATTGGAGCTGCTCCATGAATAGCAAATTGTGAGACACAGAGTAACTCAAAAGGTATAATCTTGGCCTCGTGCATTTCCTGGGATACCACAGTACCTACACTTCTTCATCATAAACATATTTTGAAAACATAACTACAGCATACGACGCTTTTATTTTTTAAGTACCAAGTGAGTGAATGGAATCTCTTCACCTGCTATTGTTACATGACCAGGTTTGGACAGGGACACGGCAGCTGTATTACACATCCACAGGACATTCTTAATCAGTCACGCACGCAAAAAATTAAGACCGTAAGAAAACAGAAATTAACACAAGGTGGCATGGTTGTACCAGCGTTACAGAGCGACACGCAGAATACGTACAGGGCAGTAAATGAGAAGAGCATCTGGCTCTGGACAGGTGCCCACCTGCCAGCATCGCTGCTGCAGCCGGAGCAGCTGCCCCGTGTGGGACGAGGCGGTGGCAGCTCACTGAGCCCTGCAGGACAGGCTGCTCTCGTGCAGGCAGGGTGGCACGTTGGCCTCCTGCTACTGAAGCACAACCACCTCTCTCCTGTGGGCACTGCACTCCCGTGGGAATAGCAAGCCCCTCTTTCTGGCACGGCGGTTCGGTTTGATTTCTTTTCTTTCCATCACTGACACAAACACAGCTAGAAAAGAAACGCGTAGCAAGGGCTGCTGTCCCGTGCTCCAGCTTTCCAGCCAGCCTCAGGGTAGAAGAGAAAAATGATAAACACGACATTGCTTCGGGCCTGGGACTGACCACAGCTTACCCCTGCTCAGCAGCATGCTCTCCTGGGTTTATATTTAGTTTTCCAAAGTCAATTGCTGATTAAATTACAGCCTTAAAATATCACTGAAGTTGTGTTCAATTTATCTGCAAGCCGAGCTATGCGAGACGAATGGAATCACTCTACAAAAACCCAGCGACCTCTCCACACGAGTACAACGTATTTAGCGTTACAGTTTAATAGCTGCTTTCTTCCAAGGGAAGGCCAAAAGACACACAGTACGCTAATTATTTACTCCACATTCGGGCATTTATATTTAACGTTTGCTTTGAGAAGAGGTTTCCCTCTGCAGGGGGTATTTTTGTGCTCTCCCACTGCAGCAATTCCAAAGAGCGGAAAGCAGAAGAGTTTAGACACATTCATTTTCTGCAATATGTCCTGCACCATCTGAGCAAATACATGCACGCCGGCGGCTGTAAACGCTATCACTCCTGACCCAGAGACCTCACGACCCACACAAAAGCCCAGAGACGGGTGGATGGGAGCAGATGGGAACACAACTGGGACCCAGGGTGCTGGTCATCTGGGGGCTGCCCCACCGATGCACCCACAGCACAGGGCCACCTTCATCTCCCACATCAGGACACCCACAATCCGTGGAGAAATGCTGCCCAAGAGCCTTTTCCTGAGACACTCATGTACCTGGAGCTCCTCCTGCCATGCTTCAGGGGATGCTGTTGCACTGAGTGCTTGAAGTCCTTCCCAGCAGCACGCCTGACCTAGAAGGGATACGTGTGCACAAGGGCTAGACGTTTCCAAACATATGTGCAGCAATTATTTTCCTGCTGAAGCGTTACTCTGACAAGCAGGACGCAGCCAGCTCGGAGCTCAGGGCCGCAGGTAGCTGGCCCGGCCCCCAGCCCCGAAGGATGGCAAGCACATGGGGCTGAGACCGACCTGAATGTGGATTTGAAAAGAATTCTCAATAAATGTTGAGATGTCTGCCTCCCATGGCGCAGCTAGATACTGAGCTGCAAAGTAATGACAAAATGGATACGAACTCCTTGGCATTTATACCACCGATTGCCTTTAAGGTATTGCATTCTACAGTAGCAATCTATTATCTTATGCACCTACCTACAGTGAAATAACTCGAGAATATGTCATAGAGTCACAGAATCACTAATGCTGGAAAAGACTTGCAGAGCTGATTCACTAAAAGTCATTTTTTTTTTCTCTATTTACCAAAAAAACAACCCTACACGTAAATCACACCAGGAAATGCTGAAATCCCTCACTGTGTCTCATTCTGAACCTCCAAAGCACCCATCACCCTTCAGTAACTCCCAAATTTGCCAACATTAGTAATCGATGGGAAATGCTTATTCCACCAAAGCAAACACTTGATCCCATGCATTTCTGCCACCTGAAGTGTGTCCTCAGTGGATGAGCAGCTGCCCTGTACGTCCCACAAAGCTGTGTCGGTGGCCAAACAGCAACTGGGGTCGTGTGGCCGGAGGGTCTGTGACCATGGGCACATCTGTGGGCACACAGGAGGAGACCAGAGGGCTCCAGCATCAAATGTGATGATGGAGAGAGCAAGTGCTAAGCAGGCCCACAGCCCTGTGAGAAAGGAGTGCTGCAGAAAGCAGTGTGGGAAGATGAGCACAACTGCACATACAGCAGCTAGAGCAGCCAAGGAGTCGGAAGAGCTGCGAGCCACAACACAGGTCTCCAATGCAAAGAATGGAAGATGAGGACTTCCTTGCCTGGGACCTGTGCTCCTCGTTGGCTGCAGTGATTTACAGGGACAGGAGGGAAACTACAGATCTCTGACCTTAATACTCTTGAGACAGTTTGTCCTGTGATGCTTGCTGCTGCAAGCATCCAGAGACCAGAGGAAAATACAGATCCATTTTGGAGAGCAGTACTGCTGGCATAGCATGTATGCTGAAGGATTAAAAACAAAATCAAGATTCTTCCGGCACATCTTTCTGCCTCTTCTTGTCACCGCGCTTCCCTCTCCTTGAAGGACACAGGGTCACTACTACACGCTCCAGAGACGACACACTGGGAGCTGCTGGGCAAGGGCAGAGTTGCCATTACGGAAAAGGGGCACGTTGCTCAACTCCTGGTTCACCTGAGGGAAAGCATTTTGAGAAGGAAGCACATGCACAGTCAGAATGTAACAATGAGCACGGAAACAAGTGGAGACTGGAGTAAAAAATGCCTTAAAGCTAGCAAAGGTGGCAAGAAAAGTTTCTGCAAGTCCATTTGTAATAAGAAAAAGACAGGCAAACGTTGGTCTACAGCTCAGCAGAGTAGAAAAGCTTTTGACAGATGATGCCATAAAAGCTGAAGTGTTTGCAGTCTCATTTTGGCTACAGTATGACTGCCTTTACCTTCGTGCATTTAAGTGGCAATTTATATCAGAGGAAGGTAACCAAAATCTCAAGACAGAATAGGGAAAGAATACGTTAGGAAGTATTTGTAAAGATCAGGGTTTTCCAGGTGGCTGGGCCAGATGAAATCAGTTCAGCTGTAGGTAGCTGGCTGAAACAATTTCCTTAACAACTTCTGTCTTTGAAAACTCACAGAGGACAGCGAGATACTATTTGGAAAGGGCAAACGCAGGGGCTACTTTTGAAATAGTATAAAGGAAGAGAAGTGGAATTACAGAGTAGGCAGTTTAACTTCGGTGCCTGAAAATGGAATAAAAGATCAAATGATCTCTATTATGTGAAAGCAGCAAGAACTGTACGGCACAGCCAGCAAAGTGCTTCTCTCAGGGTGTGCAGGACGCAGTAACTGGTTCCCATCAGCTGCAGGCTGGGGAGCAGCTCAAGGACTCCAGCAGAGGTGCTGCTGGGAACGTGCCATGATCCCACTGGAGATTTCACCTTCCACATTTTAGACTAGGACTCCTTAGCATGGATACTTTTCTACACGCTTTTCTGGGCTTATATCTTAAAACTAAACAAAGATATAAACAAAACCCCCAAAAATCTACCATCCCACAATTCATTACACAATGAACAGAGCCCTTAGCTTGCTAGATATCTTACAATAGGACGATAAAAAAATGGGGCTGTGGACAAGAAATGTATTCCAGTCCATTAGTGATTTTTTTTGGCAGCAGTTTCCTGCTCATTTCAAAAAACTACACTACAAAAATACATTTTAAATAAATGTTTATATATATAAACCCAGATTGCTAGGATAAAGAAACAACGCCTCGAGTAACTAAAGGCCCCCAAGTCAATCTACCTGCGTGTACCGCCCTCTGGCACAGAGCAGCCCCTGCTGCCAGGGCCAGCCAGGATTGCTCCACCAGCACATTCCTCGTGCCGTGCTCAAGCACATTTCTTCCCACTTTACTGTAGTTACAAATCAAGTTACACCTTTAAGAGGTGTTTCTTGACATCTCAACGCTCTATTGGGTGCTGACTGTCCGATGAAGATGGTTACAGGGCACTCTTTGGATCCCTGCCTTGACGAGAGCTTCACTCAGGCTGATGCTGCTCCTTCATCAGCAGGAGCCACAAATAACTCCCCTGAAGTCAGTGGAATTTTGCTATGGCAAGCCCCTTGGACAAAGGACGTGAGTCTATGAATAGTTTTCAGAAGGAAAACATGACAGCAAAACATAATCTACTCTCAAGAGGATAACAAGGTCTACAAATGGCACTGGGATGAACGTTTTGCCCTCTACAGCAAGGAACTACTTAAAGAACAAACAAGTCAAAATAAACTCATTGGCAGAGTTTTCCCATACAAACTCTCGGTGTGCTTAGCCTCCTTTATCTACTCTACCAACAATTCACTATTGATCAGTAAGCATCCTAGGAAAGCCAAACCTAGAGTTTAAACGAGGCTGGCAGCAAAAGCACGACACTGGAAATGTTTGCAGGACTCGGGAATACTCTCTCAGGACTTTCAACAGCACTGAGAACACCACTGGTATTTTGCAATGCATGCACAATTTATTTCCATAGCAGGAAAAATATTAGCCTCACAAACATCTTTAGTCAATCAGAGGCTGTATAATCATGAGAAAATTAACCTGATTCCAAGGAGATGTATAAAGTTCAAATTAGTATTCACACTGGATTGTCAGAGATATATTTAATCTATAATTACAGTAATCCACAGCTGCTTCGACTGTAGAAAATAATGAATTGCCCAGTGAGAACTGGTGCCCGTGAAACGGAAAGCAAAGGCCATCTGTCGTGGAGCTTCCTCTGATTTTGTGCTTTGAGCACAGAGAGCTTCATCTCCTTTGACACAGCCTATATGTGATTTATGGCTTCAAGCCCTCCACGCAGCCATAGCACCAAACAGAAGGAATAAAAATAAAAATGATAAATGATGATGATGTATGGCTTTCCATTATGTATTTGAGTTTCTTCCCTAAGACGGCACTTGTCACTCACTTCTTAAATAGACTTATTTAAATGTCCTGGAATGAGAAGCAAGTCAGTCAACAACATTTGTAATGTAAAAATTACACGTTGTGCTTTGCCTCCCACTCCCCCCACCATTAGTCACATAAGAATGCGTTCCCTTACGCTGAGCACGCACTTGAATGCCGGCATGGGGCTCGTTATTCTAGGACACGGATCAGAAGAGGTGAGAGTAAAGGCAAAACCATCATTTTCCATCTTCCACTTAGGGAAGGGACAGCAAAACACTTGAATAATTCATTTCTGAATAAATAATTTAATTAAAATTACCCCAAAGTGCTGCATAGGATATAGCCAAGCAGTCACTCATTCTACAGTCAAGGGAAGAAACTTAAGTGCAGAGACTGACCTGTCAGAGATGACACTGTAATTGGCAGAGCTACAAGGGCTGCTTCGGAATCTGGACATCTAATTAAAAGATTAATTCTATCAAATCAAGAGGGAGCGTTATGATTATCTCGCCTGACATCTTGAAGCAGAAGGACCACAGGACTTCCTTCCCATTGCCTGAAGAGGCCAGTTAGAAAAATTTTCTACTCTGAAACAGAGACAGAGAATCTTCTATTGCCCTTGGAAGTTAATTATCCTTACTGTTAGAGGATAATTTCACATACCAAAGAAAATGTTCACATTATTTCCAGTCTGAAGCTACTATTATCTATGACTTTCCAACACTGAATCAAGTAAAACGTCTGCTCACCTACCTTCCCTTTTCTCATGTAAATACAAGCAAATTGATCAAATCGCCCCATTATCTTCTCATTGATAACCTTAAATAGATGGAGCTCACTGAATGGCACATTATTAGTTGTCAAGTTACTGCCCAGGCTTCCTAATCTTTTCCAGCACTCCCAGCTCCCCTCCGTTAGCTGCAGTTCCCCAGCTCTGCCCTCAGTGGTTCTGCTGCAACCTCGGACCACGCCACGCCGCAGTGTGATACCAAACCACCCCTCCACCACCCATGTGCAGAACATTTCTTGCTCTCCATTGCCATGAGATCTCCTCCTCGATGCAGGGAGCCCCTCAGCCTTCTGCTATATTAGCTCTAAGGCCTTACAGCCCACTGTACTGAAATGCACGCTCTGGGCAGGCTTTCACCAAGCAAATGTATCCAATTAGTCTGGATTTTCAGCTGACCTTCATTATTTATCACTTCCCTATCTCTGATGCAATTACTACATCCCAATTGTACATGAGCCAGGAGGGCGTTCCTTATGAATCTACCTACTCAACAATGTCTGCACGTGATTTTCATGAAGCCCCTCATGTAACCTGAGTTTAATCCCATTAATACATGCTGTGTTGATCTGAAAGTATTCAAAGCAGCAAATACATCAAGTCAGAATCCATGTTCTTCTTGTATGTTTTGGTTAACCATCGCTATAACCATTATGATCAATGAACACAATGAGATATCACCATGGAGGGGAATTCTGTGCCTGAGGAAATGAAGCACGTGCTGCTTAATGGAGCAGGGCGATGGCACAGAGCAACCTCAGCAGCTACAGAGATTCAGGCTGAGGGGCAGCGGCTGCTCCTCCTCCACCTGAGGGGACCCCGACACAAATCCCATGAAGCTCAGCGAAACCGGGATGGTTTTGCCCAAAGACAACAAAGTCCAGGGAGACCTTACCTGTGTGCACAAATACAAACGATGGTGCCGAATTCCCCTCAGCTGTGCACAGGGAACGGCCAAGAGGCAATGGGCACGAACCGAGCTACAGAAATTGTACCTAACTGCAAGAAACACCAGGCTGCTGCCAGCCTCGGCCCCTTTGCCAGGTTGTGAAACCTCCTCTGGTAACTCAGGGCTGGGCTCCACCCAGGTTTATTCCGGGTCTTTAGGCACCAGACAAAAAAAAAAAAAAAAAGGTTCAGTAAATACATTAAGAGTAATGAGAATAAGCAAAGTTACTACCCTAATAAAAGCAAATGCATTAGCGCTTAAATTGCACACGCACAGATACAAATTCTGAATCCTAATTGTGCTGGGAAGCCAATTATTATTCATGTTCTTTTTAGGAGAAGAATTAAGATTAGTAGGTAAATTAAACCGAAAATTACCACAGACAAAGCTGTAATTTTATAATACTCGGGGTAGTTTTAACTAATAAGAAACTGAAGCTCATTGCAAAGATGATGTATTTCAAAGGTCCTGGAAGGCACACAAAAAGACAAACGATAATTACGACTTTCATGTCCACTTGGCTGTAAGAGGCATTACTGCTTGGCACACGAGACTAATATCTCTACTTACCAACAGGCGTTATTTAGCTAATGGAACAAAGACAGAATGCTTGAATTAATTATTAAAAATGAAGTACGAATGTCAAGGTTTAACCCAAATCTGCTGATAATGGCTATCAGTACTAACGTAGAAGTAACCAAATATTGAATTAGGAAACAGTTAAAAAAAAAAAAAAAAAAAGGTTTAAAAGGGCATGAAAATACTTGTCCACCACCACTTCACACTGCAGAGAAATGTGGGTCCCGAACGACAAGTTATGGTCAGAGGGTCAGAAGCGATTGCCGAATATAAACGTCGACACTGCATGTGCTGAAGAGCTGCCAGAAGGAGTTTCATCCAGCAAGGAAAAGCTGAAACATCTTCTTACGTTACTACCATCAAATCTAAGCGGATCAATTGTTTTTTTTTTTATGTTGGCGTAAAAACCAGAAGCAACAGAAACGGAGAGGTGACGCTGAAAATAATGGCTGAAATATCATTAAAACAACTAACTTTACAGGAGTATTGAACTGCTAGGCAGCAAACGCTGCTTGGATACAGAAGAATACTGCATTTTGTGTTTCAAGTTCAACAAAGAAGGAAAAAAAAACCCAACAGTTTTGCAAAACAAATGCAAATTTGTGCAACCCCTGAGAAAATGATGTTTAAGGCTTGGTAACTGCTCCCTTGCACCAATACAGCTATTCAAATGCCTTACAACTACTCCAGAGGATTTCTACAGGTATTTCTGTGCAGATTTGCAAATGGCAGCAGGATATAAGAAGGCTTACAAAGAATCAGGTTTTTACCAAAAGCTTTCCATTCCGTTACTTGCACTTAGTGCAAAGTGTATTTACTGCCTATTAGGCACAATTAAATAGCAAGAAGCTTTCTTTTTTTGTTTGACGTTGTTCTCCCTCTCCAAGCAAAGGGAGAGTGAGGGCACTGGAATATTTCAGTCTAAATGGTCTCTCCTGATTTAAAGGCATCACTTTCTGCCAAGCAGAAATCATCCCAGGAATTAGAAAGATTCAGCCTGGGCTGAAACACTCTTAGAATTAGTTCATTACGCAGGAGACTGAGAAGATTCTATTTTTACTTATCCTTTTAGCAAAATCCAACCATCTGGTCTGAAATTTATTATCTATTTGAGATTCTTACTCTAAAAAAAATAAGTAAAAAAAACAGTCAGCGCAATTCAATTGAACTACAGAACAAAATTAAGGAACAAAATGTTGTTTTTCCCACTGTAGAAGTCACATTTGGGACTCCCCTCCTCAACCAGCTTCGTTTTGGCAGTACCTCAGTCCCCCTGAGCAGGGTATGGCCCAGATGCAGCTCACACGGTGCCCACGCTGCCTGGGCTGCCCCTAGAAAGGAGCGAGGCACGCTGCCAGGTGCAGGATGGAGAGGCGAGCACACAGATACCTTGTGTGCACCAGGGAATGTGCATTTCTTGCCGTACTCAGTGCAGAACCATACCAGTGCTTCTTGAGTCCCCTCTGCCAGCTGCTGGCTGGCTGCGCGATGTGGTGCGTGCTCACAGGGATGCTGGCTGGAACCAATGCACCAGGGCTTGCTCCAGTGCTGACCAGATGAGTGCAGCTGCAGCAGTTTGTGCAGATGGCTCATGCAGAGCTGTTCTTTTCCTACAGGCTCCCACACAGAAAGCCAGGTGCACAGCTGCCCATCTGTAAGGCACTCCTCAGGGTCTGGGCTGCAGCACAAGGTACATGCAAATCCCGCCCTTCTGCATTACGCTTTCTGACAGTGGATAGGTATCGGTCCTGCTAAGAAGCAGATTTATAAAGATTGCTGTTAATGTAGTCTAACAAAGTAGGGGAAGGTCAGAGGAGCACAGGATCAGACACACACTGGTCACCGTGCTGCTACCTTGGGCGTGTTTTCCCCCAAAGCCAGAGTACCTGCAAGGCTCCCACTGCTCCTTTTCACAACACCGACTCCAGTGTTCCTGAAACATCACAGAATCCTAGAATGGCCTGGGTTGAAAAGGACCTCAAAGATCATCGAGTTTCAATCCCCCTGCTGAGTGCAGGGTCGCCAACCACTAGATCAGGCTGCCCAGAGCCATGTCCAGCCTGGGACGTGGCTCTGCATCTCTGCATACTATTCCAATACTATTTCAAAACTTCACAAAGCTTAAGAAAATGGACAAGGATTTTCAAATACTTGCGGAGTGCCAACATACAAAGTACTATTTACTTGCTGTCCATAGTCAGAAGCGATCTGCACACCACCCCCTGGAGAGCCAGCACACAGATGCTGCTGCAGTGCAGGCAGCCAGCCGGGCACTTCTGCACTGGAGCAGGAGCCCTGGCCAGGTGCTGCCCCACGGCACCCACCAGCCAAGCCCTGCCCTGACAGAGCTTTTACTGCACTGGATATGCCTAATGATGGAAGCAATTCTCAGGCTTTCATTTGGGTCCCTGGTTCTCCTACGAGTGACCTTATCAAAATTCTGTACTAAGAACCACATTTCTAATTAGCCCCACGCTACATCCAGTGCTGCAGTGAGAAAGAGATAAGAATCAAGATAGATGACTTCACTGTGGAAAAGAAGTATTTGAAGTCACGGTGCCTAAGGGTTAATCCAGGCTCTGTGGCCGTGCTGTGCTGCACCGTTCGCTCGGAGGAACTCGGGAGATGAATGAATGAATAGATGACAAAACCACAATTTGTTCCAGCCCCGCTCACTGGGTCCCACTGCCTTTTCAAAAGCTGGGACAAACAGTGCACACAAACAGTTAATGGGGAAAATGTGCCCATGTCGTTCTTGAAACGATTTACCACGGGCGCCTGCTGACATTTTCCTTTAGCCATGTATATGGAAATTGAAATTTGTGAAGATAATGACTTTGAGACTCAATGAGCTCCGTTTAAATGCAATTACGGTTCTTTTGCTTAGGTTCTCTCCTCACTTCAGATCTGAAAAGGCCACTGTATTGACCCGTGTTGCAAATAATGAGCACGGAGCTAGCCAGGAAAGTGCTGCATTCACAGTTTGTGTAAAACTAATCCAACACCGTTCCAGAATAGAGGGGACTTTTGTCTCCCTCCACGTGTGCTGCTGTAATAACAGGCTGCCAAGAGAAGGATTGCTCCTGCCCGTCACATGGGTGGTAAGGAGCTGAAACACAAGATTACAGCACAACACACCCTTAAAAAGGGTATTGTGATCCTAAATGTATGAGTAGGAAAGTAAATTTGACTGCACCAGTTTATTATGGAACTGTCTAGCCAGACAAAGGCAGGGCAGGCATTCCAACAAGGATGCACAGATGTGCCCCCACCTCTTTACTGACAAAGAGATTGGACTGCAGCCCCTCTTCCTAAAAAGAGGAGAAATAAGAGAAATTTCTGGTAGATCAGTAACTGGTGAGAAAAAGAATGGCTTTAGCAGCACCTCCACCCAATCCACACCACTACAAGAAGCGTCTCCAACTTGGGAATCTCCCATCTTGGTTGTGGTTTTGTCTCCCAAGTTATGGACTTACCAAATTCGTGAAAATTGAAATGCCCTCTTCAGTACGAAAACACAAACCTTCCAGAAGAGAAAGAATGAACAGGGAGTAGTTACATAAAACACTTAATTAAATGACACCAGCTCAAAGACAGGAACTCCATTAAATAGAAGAGCAGCCAATTGCAATCTATAAATAAGGTTCCCAATGCATGTTCATCTTGCAGTGCCATTTCACTATGTAAACCCCGGAAGGAGCATCCTTGAGAGGAGGGAGGGCATAAATCAGGGCCCCAGTTAAGATAAACACAAGTGCCTGGATGCTGTTATTTCTTCTCTCTAAAGATGCATGCAGCTGAAGAACCAAAAAGTTCTCTTGGCTGCGCACTCCTGGGCTCACTGAGTCCAAGAGGCTGGGGGCACACAGGGAAAATACAGAGAAAAGAGGCAGATGCAGGAAAAATGAACAAATGATGCTAATTGGGAGATGGCTCGTCTCGATGGGAGAAGAGTAAGCAGTGAGGAATGAAGTTAGCAAAACGAAAGATGAAACCCAAGCCAGGGAAATAAAAGTTACATTTTAAATGGCAGCCTCTCGAAACACAATTTAATTAAATGTGATAGCACACAGTAATTCCGTTCCTCTAGCTCGTTAGGACAAGGGGTTGCAAATAGCACTTACTAACAAAGCAGAAGGTCAAGCTGACATTGGGCTGCTGTCATCTCTGGGTTGAGGCAAGGGACGAGCAATGGCATCACTCAGCCAAACAGGCTGCTGCTGAAACCAGGGCGTTGGAGCAAACCCCTTCCTGTGCATTAGTGACAAGAATGTAAGGCTGCTGCTGAATAAAAACATCAACGAAAAGCCCCCCAAGAAGCAAACGTACGTGGGCAAAGAAGCTCAAACACGGGCAAAATAATTTCAAAGCAATTTTGAATGAATTTACCCACGGGGAAAAATAACTTCACAATACCTTGACTTTCGAGTGTGACTGAAAAGCACACTGCCGAGATCCGAGGGCTCTGCTGGAGACACGCTGGGCCTCCATCGGCCCCAGCCACACACACATGCTCTCAGCCTTGGAATTACACGAAAGCAAGCATTGTAGTCACTGCCACAGCAGTTTTTATGCCTTCATACATCATCTGCACCTAACCCGAGTCCTTTGAGAAACATGGGACTTGAAATTGCAGTCATCGCTAGGTTTGCTGTCACACCAAAATCAAGACAGCACACGTCATGAAGCGAGACCGACGAAACGCTCAAGCAGCTCCTTTTGGTTACTGCTCCACTTTGCAATGTCTCACTATTTTTAAGAGCAGCCACGGTACGGATTAAATGTCCATGATATCACACTAAAAAAACTTCAAAGACGCAACTGGAAGTTATTCTGCTCTTGCATTAGAACCTCCTTGAAAAAGCTCCTGGTCTGAAGAGATAACAGAGCACAGCTTTGATTTTAAGCCTTTTGTATCGCTCAGCATGTTTGTGTATTAAAGTGACACAGCCTGAAGTTTTCAGATTTCACGGCGAGCCTTGAGATGACAAAAAGCCCATACCTTTTATCAGCACTACATAGCCTATGTAACAGCACTCAATATTTTGGATGCTTCCCAAATACATTCAACTTTTAACTTCCAGGAATTTAAACAGAAATTAAATCAACCTAAGCCGATGTTTCTAAAGAACAGGCTTGCAACTTGCCCACTCGCAGTGAAGTTTTCTTGCAAGGCGCTTCACGTGCATCCTGCCATCATCTGCTCAGCACCAGCTGCGCATCCTTTACCCTGCGAAGCATCCATCATCCTGCGGGTCCTGTCCTTGCAGTCCTCCAGCACACAATGCATCTCTTGAGAAGAATGCTATTGCTCCGATTTTTATCAAGAGCAACAGCAAAATATAACGTGGCAGTTCCCCGTGAAGCAGATTAACAAGCTAACAAGTGGCTTATCTTACAGCCCTCCCTTTCACAGCTCCATGCAGTACCTGCCTCTTGTGAATAAATTACCCGTGTTTCTGATTCAGTGAGCTGCCAGCCTCTGAGGCACGGAGCTGGAAGCCGGGGAGATCAAGATTATTTTCTCAGCAAAAAGGGCTGGTAGCAAATGTTTCTTTTGCAGTCACTCAGTGTTTGATTTATAAGCTTCTGTAGTTACTACATTGTTTTTACCCCAAACTCGCAGGCACTCAATCTCCTTGCCAAGGCCTTCTGGCAAGATACGATGCTCTGATTTTAAAGCTGGTGCCGTGCCCTAACTTCAGCATTTCCTCTCCAGCACGGAGCTCTCCCAGGTTTCCCTCTACTCCTCTTTACCCCCTGCGCTCCGCCGCACACACATCATTCTCCACTCTGGTTTTTGCCATGCCACAAGCCCAGGGATGACACAGTAGCTCCGAGCGTGGTACCCACATAGCTATAGGCTCCGCAAATAGAGCCAGGCCTGGGACCGGGGCGTGTGCTGGGTGCCACGAGTGCTGCCTGGTCCTGGGGCGTTCCGAGTCCTGCTGCTCATGCAGTGCAATTGCATGCTGCCATACTTCTCCCTCCTCATGAAATAAACAGCTTCTTCCCCCAAAGACATAACTAGACCCTACATCCCAGCTTGCACCATATCTGATACGGTTTACGGCAAGGAAGCTATATGCAGATCGCACAGCGGAAGGAGATTTGCTGGGAGGCATGAACAAGCAGATGCATTTCAAGGTACGATTTCAGAACATGCAGGTGATGTGAAAGAAAACAGAGCCTAACGCAGCAGCCAAGTGTTGGGTGGGGTGCCTCTGAGTGAAGGCAGCAGGGGCTGAGATGCCCCCTGGCACATCTCCAGGCACTCCATCCACCCGCAGGGCTGTCAGCAACGTTACACCACTGGCAGGATTTCCTGCTTGAGATCTTGCCCGCTTGAACAGCACTCTCTTTTTTCCCTGCTGCTAATTATTCCATCTGGATCCTTTTCACAGAGTTACTCCCATCCCACCTGTTATTTTCCATGAGCGTTTCATAATGCTTGTCCAAGGTAAGGAGCATGGCTGAGTCTCACTCAATCACTAAAACCAGCTGTAAGCTTCACGCTGACGACTTGCCAATCTCTCTTGACTCTCTAGAGCTTTCTGAACTAAAATAGAAGTCAGACAGCTTCAGTATTTACCTAGGGATATTCACACAGTGCTGCAAGATAACATGGTGTCAGCACAGCTCTTAATCCTCTCCCAGAAACGCTCCTCTCCCCTAGAAGCCAGAACACCAGCATTCCTCACGCAGACCTTTGCTTGGCTCTGCCTCCTGCACTCGATGGCTGAGTCGCACTTGAGGTCTCCCAGTCTGCCCAGAAAACTGCAGCCTGTTTTAAACCCACCCAGGTAACGCGCTCCTTTTTGTAGGGTAGGACAGCAAAGGTACAGGGTATTGGCAGGAAAGGCTTTGTTTTGAGCAGAAGCACATACTAATGGGATGAACCACGGTGAAATCTAAGCAGTGTCTCAGTAGATTGGGATGAAAACACGAGCAAATAATTTTGAGCAGGAAGCTGCTGGAGTCGGCGCTTTGTGCTCCAGAAAGTGGGCTGCTCCAGAAAGTGGGCTGCTCCTTGGTGACTGACACTGAGACAGACACGGAGGCGAAAGCAAAAGCTGAGAGAATCCCAGTGCTCTGAGCACGGCTGGAATAAATGTGCCAGCAGCGAGCAAAAGGGGATCAAACCAGATCTGGGAATGCTGTGGGTGTGAAACTGATCTAAATAGAGAAAAGTGACATGCCAACAGGAAGCACTGGGGGTAAAACCTGGCAATCCTGGAGAAACCACTTTGAGAGGCAGGAGGCTGGGATGGAGCGGTGCGGCCAAAGAGAAATGAGACTGCTTCGGGTGAAAGGAGGAACCAGAAGGGAGGCCCAGCCTCCAAGAAGCTTGTGACAGAAAGGAGAAACTTAAGAGACAACGTGGAAGGCAGTTTTGGTGGAGAAGTTGGAACAACCCTTGGTGAATCAGAGCACAGCATAACTGCCCAAGCACTGCCACGCTGAACGCCCAGCACAGATTGTTACGCTGCCTCGCGGTGAGGTGGGCACACAAAGAGCAACCCAGAGCCCATGCTTGTATACAACTCGTTTCCCAGCTTCCCCAGGGAGAAGGCAAACCGCAGGTTAGAAGTAGGAGCGCCGCTAGTTTCTGGAGCTAACTTCTGCAGCAAATGCCCAGCTTCTGGTATCAGGTCACTGAAGGAATCTGGAGTCTGCCGCTCCCCAGTCCTCTGAGAACTCCTCACTGGCTGGGAAAGCACTGATGGGAGCACAGAGCTGGGCTTCACTTGGAAAGAAACCTGCAGCTGAAGGCAGCAAGCTCCCAAGCCCAGAGCCAACACATCCCTCAGCGTGTGCCAGCTCAGGAGTTCAGAGCAGATTAGTATGCCTTGCTTGGCCTTTTGATTAAATCTTGGCTATTTTTAATCTCCTGCAAAATAAATACTGAGAATGAGACGTACCTTAAAGAGCTGCAGATACTTACACGTAAAAACCAAGATATTCTAGAATGAAAATGCACGAATTGGAGAGCAAATTAATCTGATGAACTAGAAGAGGCTCTCCAAAACGTCCAAGGCATGTAAACAAAAAGCCCAAGAAAACTTAAATCAGAGCTGCTTCTGACCTTCTCCATTTCTGATGTCCATAAACCCCCTTCCCTTACAACTACGACGCAATCATTTCAAAATGAGCATTTTAATGAACTGGTAAATCACATTTATGAGAGCAAAGACCAGGTAATCACAAGAAATGCCAGACATTTCCTGACATTTAAATTGTTGCTTTTTATTTTTTTAACGTTTTTCAAAGCTTTGTAATAAACTCCATCTGGGAAATAAGAGAGAAATTAAAAGGGATAAATGAATTCAAATGCAGCATTTTGTAGTGAATGTTGTCATTAGATGCAATTAAGATAGATGATATATTTAAAGAACTACAGATGAAACCGCCTGAAAGCGACATCACTGATGAGTTATGTTGCCATAAAAAAAGGGAAATCTTTATTCCTAACAATTAAAATAACAAAGGAACAAAACGGAGTTTGGCTCGATTTTATTCCACTGGATAAAAAGCTGTTTCACAAGGAAACACCTCATCACCTGCAACCATACCTGGGTGTCTGGAGGGCCTGTACATGAATATCTTGGATTTCTCTGCCATGAAAGTTATTTTGGTCACACTCAAGTTTTGCATATACATGAGGAACTACAGGCCATTTCTTTGTAATGCTGTGATCTTTATCCCGCTATTTTTATTTCTCATTGCCATGCTGTTGCCCTTGGCCTCTTTGCACAGCTTTCCCACTTATTTTACTCCCCAGCACTCTGTTATCTGGCAGACTTTTCTGGAGCATCTAGCTTTATTCTCCTAAAACTCCTTAATTCTTTAAGAATTATAGTCTCCTAGGCACTCTGATAGATCTCAGGCATTACGTAAAATAAAATATATTGTGTCAAGCAAGAAAGCTGGTAAAATACTTCCATAATTAGGTGTTCAAGAAATAGTCCTGCTTTCACTTAAAAACCAAGTTAGAAACTCATTCATTCGAATAACATCTCTCCCTGCTTTAACATCACATGCTTTCTGTAATGAAATCAATTACAAGAGAAACCCGTGCTCTGTTCTTCACTTACCAAGCACTGCCAAAATAACAGGCAGATCGGTTCTTTTTAAAAGGACTAACACTTACTGCAACTTTGAAAGGGACCTAATAAAATAATTTCCATGCAACCCTACCTGAGCGATGAAATATTCATCTAGAAAATGACTTGAGGTAGAAATATGACAGGGAACTCAGGGCGAATTACATCTTTAGCAGTTGGCTCTCCAGCAGTTCTGACTGTTCTCCTTTTCATTAGAGGTGTTTAACATAAAAACATATGTCAGATTTGGCATGAATCAGCTTGGATTTTGAAATGCAGTATCATGGTGCACCTAAATGCCCCGTGGCATCACGGCATGGTGCGGTGCTGGCCTGCCTGCCCCGGGGAACAAAGGGCCAAGCAGGCTGCAGGCACCAATGGCACAAAAGCTTCCTGGTAAGAATGTGGCGGGCGTAATTAGAAAACCTCTTGTAACTGAAGGAATGCTGAGCACGGCCATCTACAAAGAAATGGGCGAAACAGAACAAAATATTGGACTTGTTCCTAACTCTCAGTGAAGTGAAACCAATCTCACCATACCGCGTACAACAAAATAAACCACTTAAAATTCAAGTTGGCGGTAATTTATACGTAGCTTCTAAATAAAGCGTTTACAGAATCACATTTTGGGCGGAACGACATTACAAGGAATTGTGTAGTAATTACGGGTGGTATAATTTAATTGTTTCTTAACTGCGGGTATGCAAGCTGTTGCAGCTAGGTATAGAAGTGCAGGAAGGGAAAGCAGCTCATCACTCTGCCTGAAGGATCACTCATAAATCAGAATAAAACCCACTGCATTTAAATTGTTGAATAGAAAATACTTTTTAAATAGATTTCAAAAATTCCCAAAGTTACAGGTTTGTTGTCAACAAGGAAGCAACACAAAACACTCTTAGTACCAACATCCTATCCAGGGCTTTGTTTATAGGTTTATTTTAGACTAGGGGAAAAATGATACAAGGTTTCCCTTTGATGTATCCCTCTCAGTACTATCTTAAGAGACTCGCCTTGGGAACGGAGCTCAGCGCAGGAATGAACAGGATGTTTGGACATTTTGCGTCTGAAAATGGATTTACTGCGTCCTGGGACAACCAGCAGTGCGTGATGCTCAAAACACATGCTTCTCAGGGCAGCTGCCAGAGTAGAAGCTGGAAGAGCATTCAACAGCTGACCGAGGAAAACCTTCCTGGTCCCAAACGCACCCTTGGTAGCTTTTCAGTCTCACCGACATCCGTGGTCTTCCTGCCTTGGGAAGCTGTTGAGGGAGTATGCACTACTTCTGCTAAAAAACACGCGCTGTTGATACAAGTCAGGAAAAGAACAAACACCAAATGACTGTAAACCCAAGGACAACCTGCAGGTGGGTCTGGGAGAAGTGGGGTGGGAAGGCAGGAGCTGATCACCGTAGCATTTGCTGTCAGCCGCTGCCAAGCGATGGAACACCAGCTCCAAGGAAAGCTGTTCCCAGCCCCGTGCCTTTTTTCCATGCGGATCCAAGACGTGCCCGGTTTAACAGCCGGCATCATCAGAAGGGACAGCGCTGCTCTTGCCCACACCAGGCACACGTCCCCGTGTCGCTGACATTACATCCAGCCCAGATGGGGCTAAGCGCGGCGCTGGGATCAGCTTGCTGATCTGGCTGAAAACCGACCAGGGGGAAATGAAAACCTGACATGAGACTTCTAGTCTGTGAGCAACTCGATATGGTGCTAATCCAAATCCTGCAGAGCTGCAGGATCACAGACCCAGGTGCGGGCGAGGGCAGCAGACGCAGGCAGAGCTGGCAGGGACGAGCACCTCCTGCTCACACAAATTCACTGCTCAGGTTAAGCTTATCAGGAGCACCTTCAGTAGTTGGGATGGCTGAAGCCACGTAAGAAGGGAGAAATCAGGCGAACAGGACTAAATGTGGCTTGCTGTTGTAAGCCCTGATGCTGCCCACCTGTTAGCAGCTTCACCAGCAACATCTACATCACAGCAGAAATCTACAGAGCCATAACTGAGCCAAGCTGACTGTGTAGTTGCAGCAGAATACACAGAGAGCAGCACCTGAGGCGATCCCAGCAGGCCTGCTACACCTGCCCCTGTTGGGCTGCCCGCAGCACCAGCTCAGGCTCCCAGCTCTAGCCTCACACTAATCAAACCGACCGCCAGAAGTGCAAATACTGAATTCTGAATCTGCGTAACTAACAGAAAATTGCTTCATGTTTTAAACAGTAATGAGTTTCATGAACTCCATTCCCTTCTCTCCCTCCCCCTGCCCTTCTCCCACATGGCCTGGCCTTCCCCACTGCTGTAGGGCATCTCAGGCTGCCAGGCAGGGGATAAGCGAGTCTGTTTGTTTGCTTATTTCTCAAAAGTCGCCCATTCCATTTATTTCCCTCTGAAAGAACTTTAAGCATTTCACATTTTCTTGAAGATAGCAGCTGCCAATATTGATTCTGTGCTAATTTCATTCTGCATTAATAAGTTCTTCATTATCTTTTCTTATGATGCAAGTGCTGAAAGCTCCGTGTTAATAAAGTCCATGTTATCGCTGTTGCTGCTCATATTACAACGTCTCCGTGAGCGCTAAGAAGCATTCCTCTCAGCTTCATTTCCCCTGACACTGAACTCAAATTTCCCATAATGAAGACTTCTCTCTAATAACAATAACACGCGCTAGGAAGGGACCTGCCAGTTCTCAGGAAGTCTTCATATTTCTGTATTTAAACGCCATCACATTTATAACACTGCAAACTTCTCATCATCGCTGCCAGTGCTCATTTTGGCCAAGAAGGCCTGGACTGAGATGGAGTGGAGTACACTGGAGTGTAGCTTGGTACTTTTCAAGATGCTGATCTATCGAATATGTGCAGAATACAGAGTTCCCTTATATTTAGCGTATTATTTCTTAATTGCATTTCCGTGTCACTCCCGAACAATATCCAATACGCAGCATGAGATGAAAACAACACAAAAGAAAATCAGGTCATCAGATGAAGAGCAGAGCAATCCAAGTTACCCTTATTTTCTTTTCAATGCCTCCTTAAGGATTTAGAAAGTGACACGAAGAAGCAGAAAAGAAAAATGCCCAACAGTCCTGAAGGGGATGAATGCAGCTCAGCCACGTGAGATTGGCAGAACGTTCCTCACGCAGCGGGCAGAGTAAGAAGAAATCAGAGCTTTCTTTCACAGAATCTCATTGGGAAGGACTAGGAGGGGGAAGAGAGAGCCCCAGACACGCGCTGCACGGGGCACACACCTGCATGGAACATGTGGGTGCATGCAGGGCAGTCACCAGGCTTCTGGCTGCTGAGCACTGTCTGTCAGGCAGGACAAGAACAGCAGAGCCCATCAGAAACGGGATATTCAGTAGGCCTGTGCTAATACAAGAATTGTTGCATTTCTCCTAAATACAGAACCACAGACCTGAGATCTGAAGTATGCATACGTGTATATAGATCTACTGGAAGATCAGCAGGTGCTGAGATACAGTCATCTCGCTAACTGGAAGGATTTAAGGGGTAGGGACATGGGGATACTTCAAACAGTTGCTGGCAGCTGAAAAATAAGGTACCACACTAGGAAAGAAAAAGCAGAAGGAAAAAAATCTGATGAAAGGACAGGATTTATAAGTGAAGAAAAAGCCAGTGGGTGCAGTTCCAAAGGTCACTAAATGAAAGAACAGGCAAAGGCACTGCTGGTTTCCTTGCCTGGCTGCAGTAACCGGCGACGACAATTGGAAGGAGATGCATGAGCCCGAGCTCAGCAGCAGTGCTGGGACATTAAGGCACAGCCAGATCCGCACTGCGAGGAGCAGAGCTCTGCACAGCATGGTCTTTAAATCAGCAACACAAGGAGGAGGCTGAAGCTGGAGAGGAAAGAACTTGCTGGCTAGCACAGAACCTTGGCCTCCTGCAACTGCCTTTATTGCTGTGCAAAAGCCATCAAGTCCTTTTGGTTGCAGACAGAACGGAGTAAACTAAAAGTAACTATGAGAAGATCCCGGGTAGAGGCTGTTTCCTAAGTTTTACAGCAAAAAGCTCCAGGGAATTCACAAACGTAACCCGTGCAGTAATGGCACACTGAATGGGAAACTATCAAGTAGGAGACACATCAGAAAGTTACCCCAAAGGGGCAGTACTCAGAGACTGGAGCCCTACCAGCATTTGCTAGCAAGAAGGCTCTTAATTTCCTTACAGTTCCCTGCACTGGAAAAGCGTTTGGTTTTCTTTCAGCCGCAGTGCGTGTGAGCAGAAGGACCCTGGCTTTTAGCTCAGGTTAGCAGCTCCAATTGCTTCCTCGTTGCTTTAACCCACTTTAGCTAATTCAGCCTAATTGAAAGAAATTGCCCTTAGCTGTACTGCTGTCTGCAGAGCTCACACACAACACAGCAACGGTTTGGGGAAAGTTACAACACTATTAACAAAAAAGGACAAAAATAGAAAGGTAAAAGGAAACTTCTATTTAAAAATAAATGAATGCAAGTAACTACTTCACACGTCTAAATTGTTATTCCCTTCGTGAGCAGCTTTCTCAGCTTATTGAAATTCACATATTGTCTCTGTGGTAGACGCAGCGTTGGAAAAATAATTACAGAAGATGACAAATGAAGTACATTATACCCGAAGTGTAGCTATAAAACAACCAAAAACCTATCTGCTTCACGTTTGGGGTTTTGAGGTATTTTTAAGACTAGAAAGTTTAGAGGTTAATCCATGTAACATCATTCTTGAGTACACCACAACCCAGGGCAGCTACAGAGAAATGTAATTTATCCCAGCAAAGGAAAAATCCCGCTTCAAGCCCTTCTAGAAAAAGCCTGGAGAAGTTAAAATTTAATGATCTGACTGCATAAAAAGGATTTCAAATTTATTAGAAGTCCAGACTCGCCTAAATGAAACAGTTATTTAATAGTGAGTTCTTGGAAGCCGTGCTCTGAGTCAGAAGATTGAAATCGTGAGAGAGGTGGAACATCTGGGTGGTACCCACAGAGATTCCTGAGCGCAGCACAGCTGCATCTTCGGTTCCCCAAGTACAGATTCTGGTCATGTCACGCGCAGCTCAGCTCGGGCTCCTGGCTAATGACAGGAATGATAGCACTAATGTACTAAAAAGCAATTACACCTTCTTCTGTTTCCAGGAGACAGACCACCAAACAGTTTTATTACTTATTCTCCACTCCATTAAATATGAGTTATTATAAAAGGGAAACAATGGCAGCGTAACTGTTGTTTACATCTAACCAAGAACTAGTTTTATGTACCGGTGGGTACAGAAGTTAAATCACTAGAATTATGGAAATTAAAATACAACCCGCTTAGCACAAGAGGTTATGCACTACAGGCAAAGGTTGGCGTTACTAAGCATTTACCTTAAAGGGTGAACCACAATCAGCAGGAATAAGGAAATAAATAGTGACTCGTGCCGGGGCAGCATCTCCACTTTGAGATTTGCTGACCGTGGTTCTCAGACTCTGTGATGTGAAACGTCACCCGGGGGACAACGGGAGAGGGACCTGCTCAATTCCCCAGGTGGGAACTGCACAAACGTAGGGCACCACAGCCCCAGAACACAGCAGCAAAAGATACTGCTCATGCTTTCAAAACACCTGGTGGGGGGACGCTGAGGAACCCCCAGTGCAGAACCACCACAGGTCGTGGAGCTCTGCCCCACGCCCAGCTGGCACCCAATGCACTGTATGTTAATAGCGTTTAAATGCGAGGAGCACAGAAAATGGAGGTGAATTCAACGTTAGATACCTGCATGAACAGTTTGTATTCAGGGTGCAGTTTTTATCCACGGAGGAGACCACGGATCAGGGGAGCCTGGTGCTGCAGAACCTAACTGAAGTGCAGAGCACCTTGGTCTCAGCAGCCAAGGGAGCAGGTTTTCCTCTTCCTTGAACGGATCAGAAATCTTACAGGCCTCCTTCGGGAGCACAGAATTGAAGATGAAATCCCAGCTACGCATTTTAATTTAATCAGATGAAATTTTTCCTGCTGTTAATGCCGAATTAGCATCACATTGTTCCTTAAACTATCACTAGGAAAAAAAAAAAGATGCAAATGAAATCTAAAACTAGTGCTAATATAGGGAATAGCATAGAAAATGGACGTAAGGGGAAGTGTGCTACAAGCTACATGGATTAGAAGGTTCACTCCAGCATTCTGAACTTCTGAGATGATAACCTTCAGAACGTCCCTTGAATGCTCCAGCAGCATGCGGCTCCTAGACCTCAGCATGCAATGATCCTCCTGGCTCCCTTCCTACTCAGTACATTCTGTGAATCTGTGGAAGCAAAGAGGTGGAAGAACGGGTGTTTTCCTATGCTCGCTGTATTTGTGAGCGCACGTACTTCCCCATGGTTGTACAGCTTACAGAACATATGTTGTACAATTGTTAATCGTGGGGTTTTTTTTCTTTCCAAAAGTCGAAGTGGCCAAATTGCTGCTGGCATATGGCTCACTATGTCAGGTTTTTCTCCCCAATTTTACCCCAGTATAAACATTTAATGAATACATTTCAGAAGGAAAACAAAAACCTTAGCACAGAACTAAAAGATGCCATAATAGAGTTAAGATTTGAATTTCAGATGTAATTCTTGCTTCTGATGGGAATGCAAAATCACTCATGAATACAGAATCAGGCGTGTTGTTGGCAGGCACCGCACGAGGTGGTTGAACGCGAAGCCCTAAAATACAGCGCTGCCTCTCTGGAGCACTTCAAAGCAAAGGTTTAAAAACTGGAGTTCATGACACAATTTAGAAAAACAGCTTTATCAGAAGCCCACTGCATTCACAGCCCACCGGCTGCCTGAATCTCTGCCACATTCTGGTGGCACAGAGATTTCCTGGCTACCTGCAGCTCAGTGGCAGAGCAGCAGCCGCTTGGTGCAGGGCTGCATAAGCCCTCGCAGTGCCCAGCCCCGCTGCACAAAGGCAGCCAGCCTGGGACAGATGCACTCAGCATGGGCAACAATCTGCATCCCCTGCATTTAAAAGTCCAAGGGCTCAGCTCATGCTGCTGAATTTGAAATCTTCCTCATGACTGAACGTATAAACTGCGTTTTTAAGTGTTCATCAACAGAGATCGTGCAAGGCAAAGAATCAGAGGTGCAGCTGTTATTTCAGCTGCTGCTAACGTAGAGAACTATTTAAGAAAACCTGAAAGATTCATTTCTACTTTAGAAATCCTACATGCTACAGAAACTCCAATTGCCTTCCCAGCCACACTGCCACCCCCTTTAGTCACGGTGAAACCAATTTGCACATCACAGGTATGGGTGAGTGCAGCCCAGCCTTCTGAAGCCCCATTTGGAAATGTTGCCGTACAGCAGTGGCAGTGAGGACGGTTCTGCTCTGAAACTTCCAAAGTGATGTTGGGGATGGAGCTCCTGGATTGCTCAGGAAGGCAGCGGGGCAGGTGGTGGGAGGGAGCTCTGCCCACAGGTACTGGGCAGGGGACATCTGCAGGCAGCAGGGACTTCACAAACGTACACATCTGTGAAAGCTCCCACCTCTGGGGCTGAAACCCCCAGCTCAGGGCACGAGAAGGGCAGAAAGGCTAAAGGAGCTATGGCATGCTCACCATGCAGAAACCTATCACACCCAAAGAGCTCAGGATTAGTTGTGGCTTTTGTTTCTCTCTTTTAAATGTCACACACTGAAATGCCAGCTCCAGAACCAAAGACATCTGGAAAGGCACTGCCAAGAACAGTAATATTTTGAAAGGGGATGGGAAAGACCTAGAGATTCACGCACAGTTGTTTTTATGCCCAAAGTACAGAATCTCTCCCATGCAAGGAGAGCTAAGCCACATTGACCAAAGGGCCCCTAACCCAGGATATAGAGCACGACACACAAGTGAAGCACTGGCACAGGTTGCCCAGAGAGATGGAGGATGCTGCATCCCTGGAGACACTCAAGGTCAGGCTGGACAGGGCTCTGAGCACCTGTTCAAGATGTGGGCATCGCTGTTCAGTGCAGTGGAGTTGGTCTGGATGGCCTTCAAGGGTCCTTTCCAACTCAAATGATTCTATAGTTCTGTAAATCAAACAGTTCCACACTGCTATTACCTGGGAAATACCAAATGTGAAACCTGAAAATTACAGGGCAGCAGGATTGATGCTGACTATGAAATCAGCCTACTGAAACAGTCCTATTGTACTACAATGGGTTTGCTGCGTCTGGCTCATTGCTCCACCCTAGTCTCTAATCTTTCTGTAGATACTAACTTAATATATTATCTCCATTTAATATTAATGCAAAGTAATTACAGGACAGCAAAAAGATGGGGTTTTTTTTTGTTATAACTTAGCAATGCTTGCATTACAGCTGCTGCATAAACATCAGCCATGGGCTTCCTGGACAAAGGAGGAGCGGGTTCCGGCACTTCTGGTAGAATGACCATGGCACAGAACCAGAAATCACGTTGCCTGTTGCCTTCAATGACAGGGAATTTGTTCAGAGCTGCCACCCTAAGACAAGCATAGAATGGCTTGAGGGACCTCAAAGATCATCTAGTTCCAACCCCTCCGCCACGGGCAGGGCTGCCAACTGCTAAATCAAGTACTAGATCAGGTTGCCCAGGGCCTCATGTAGCCTGGCCTTGAACACCTCCAGGGATGGGGCATCCACGACCTCCCCGGGCAGCCTGTGCCAGCCCTCACCGCCCTCTCTGTGAGAAACTTCCCCCAACACTTGGCAAGATTTGAAGCACAGCAGTATGGAAAACACGCTGTAACATATAAGCACACTTTCTATACTTACAGTACTGCATAACTAAATAATATACACCGCATATATAATGCTAGGTAAGCTACACAAGTTTTTGCTCTATACACTTTGCAACAAAGTTTACCTTTCAGAAGCTGTCATCTCCTTAAGAAGTCAAATCAGAGAAAAATAGCTTAAAGATAAATAAAGCAGAGCCATTTCCAGAAAAGCTAGAGAAGGAAATACAGGAACACGCCTTTCCTTCTTTTTTCTTATAAGAAACCTGAACAGTTTTCTTTGTTGTTTCTGACACAACAGGAGTACTAAAAAGGAGATGATTTGTTTGGGTAAGCGGTGGGTGGGAGCTGCTGTGCTTTTAAGAGACACGATGTTCTGCGTCGGTGCGGGCTGATGCAAATCTGAAGCCTGGAAATAGCACAGAGAGACATGATTTGTTATCCCAAGAACAATATTCATTCTTAAATGCTGCCCGTAGTATCGCTTGCAGAAGGACAATTTTCTGTGCTGTATTAGTGCGGCTTTGTGACGATGTAGGTGCTATCAGTGATTATGTCTGCTCTGTGCACGTCTTTGAAGTGGCCAAGAGCTGTGCTGATAGGCTTTAATCTACACCAGTTGTGCGGTGGAAACAGACATGCAACACTACTAATGCAAAAACAAATAATGGTTACTGAACTCAGTACACAGAACATAAGAATTACAGACCTCATGTATAATAAATACACATTAATACGATGCTTTTTGTTCTTTATCAGTGCAAGTCTGGCCTCGGGTTTTATAATCTCCATATTCAAGACATGCACATCAATGAAATCAGTTTCATCTTAGTTCTTACACTTGGAGTACACACTGAGTTCACCATCCCAAGCTTTAGGACAGAAAACATTGCTGGTTACTTAGGCAAAACGCAGCCTTCTCCCCACAGCAATACTGGCACTGTGCAGAGCCGTGCTTTCTATTGCCCTGATCAGCCTTTACAGCCCAGACTCCTAAATGAAGCTGAAGGACATGGCAAAGCTTACACTCTCCCGAGGTGTGTTGTGCTTTGGGCTACATTCTCTTACCACTTTATTAGACAAGGTAATACTTACTAAGCGTCGGTCTAACAAAGCTGACCAAAGCAAACATGCTGCTGCACAAACAGGTTTCCGCTTGGAAAAAGCAAGATACAAAGAAAAATGAGGTATGTTATGTACCTTAACACCATCCAGCTAGCTCAGTGAGGACAAGTAGTACAGGAACATGTAAGGCATGAAATGTGTCCACACAGGCTGAGCAACCTGAAGGGCACGCTTCAAGGAGCCTGAACACCGACAGCGTCAACAAAGCGACAAGTTTCTGAGAAACAGTTCTGAGATGGAAGTTGCTCCAGACCTGAAGATGAGTGTTCCTGCACAGCTCCAGGCTTCAGCCAGCCTCCCAGCACCCTGCCCACCTCACTATTTGTAGGCCTGCAGCTGCTTTTGTCACGAAAAGCATTCTAGGAGCAGAGACCTGTTTCAAATGGGTTTCAGCCATTACTGTGGAGGCAAGCCATCGGCATTTTTCGTGACAATTCCCCCTGTAATTGCTGACAGCACTGAGCTGACAATTTGCCAAGAGCAAAGAAAAGCATCACTTCTTTAAGCCGCTTTCTACAAACTTTAAAAACTCCCTGATTTCCTCCTACCTTTGCACGTGAAGCACGTTGATCTGCAGCTCCCATCCCAGTGGGAAGCTGTCCTTAAGAGGAAACTGTCAGACTGATTCATACGAATATAAAATTACACGATTAATACTACCAAAGGGCAGATTTTTGCTGAATATGTACTCAGCTGCTCAGCTGAGTTTTAGACTGTCAGCTGCCACAGACTGCATCCATGTTCCCCCTTCTACACCCAGGAGCCAGGCAAAGGACACAGGGACAGGCCAGAGCTCTGTTTTCTCAGGGAAAGAGGAAACGAAAGCACCAGGAGAGAGAAGGGCTCAGAGCAGCTCTGCTGCTTTCCAAACGCTGGGAAACGGGTGGAATAAGCTCCAGCCTCTCTTCTAGGAGAGTAAATCTGAAAGGGTGTGGAAGCAAAGAAGCCTTCAGCCAGGGAGCACAAGCAGCTCGAAAAGCCAGAAAGCCTCTTTGCTTGGGAAGGGCAGAGAGGAAGATGCGAGCAAGTGGTAAAAGGAGGAGTGTGACTGGAAGAGCACAGCTGGTGGGAGGAGCTCACCATCACTACTGGATAGGGGACAGGATGGTTCGAGGCAAAGGTAAACTTCTGCTAGGATAAAATTCATGCATTTTGACAGAGTTCCGCCTGATCAGGCAGCACATCATACAAACCTTCATAGTTCTACCAAAGAAGGTCAGAAATCTGCTTACTCTGCTGATCTGTAGTACTCGCACAGCAATGCAGTCCCTCACTAGCCACCCACAAAGAATGAATGGGGAAGTGAAACAGCAATGAAAAACCAAAAATAAGAGGATACAATAGTTTCAGTGATACGTGGGATTGCCAAGGCACTCTTGTGAATTTTAAGTCTTGGTAATGCTCTGCTGCCTGTGGTTCTCCAGCAGCTCCGCCTTAGATACATGATTGTACAGATTCTCATGCATCAGTACGTTCAGCAGAGCACCCCATCCTTCAGCGTCTGCTTGACAACACACACTTTCCAGCAAAGCATGCATGAAAGATAAAGGTTACTCATAACCTTGTTTTATGGGAATACCTCCCGAAAGCACCTTTAACAGTGCTCTGTATCCGTACCTTCACCGATGCCTTGCAACTCACTTGTGAATGCGGGACATGATTTACACTTAGGACTGGCAAGAAACTTTGTGACAGATCTCCACTAGAAACAAGAACTGGAAATAGTTCTCCTCTCACAGCATAAGGGGGGCACCCACTTCCAACAGATAATCCTTGGACACTGCCCAATTTTGTTACCAGGGTGCGGGAGCTGAAGAAGAGAAGAATTTCTCCTTTATTCTGCGAGTCAGTTCTGGTCAGCGCATACCAGAAAAGTTTGCTCTCTGTGTACACACACAAACAGCCTGCAATGAAACAGCCCTAGCTGCAAAATGAACCATGACATCCATCTCTGGCACTCGCTACACTAGCAACGAGTTACAAGCTATTTCAAGAGACAAATTCTTCTCCAAATTCAGTGCGGGGTTTGACTTCAGACACACGTTTTGTGCTTGAAAGAAAGTTGCAAAATGCTTTTTCTCACCCACCCAAATACGAATGGTCACAAGACCGAGCCGAAGCCATACCATCACTTTTACTGCGGTGAAAGCCGGTAACACAAACGCATCCCTGGAGAGCACAAAAATAGAATTCAGTTTCTATCATTATTTTGCACTGTCAGCAAGTGCTTTCACGTGTTCTTCTGCCTCACCTCCAGACTAACGGACCGATACCAGAAGGCTCTCCCTTTCTGCTTTCTCAGCTGCTCCAAGATAAATATTAATGAAAAAAAAAGTACAGGGCAAGCGTTCAGAGTGATTCCTCTGAAGCTACTTAAAATGAAATAAGTGCCTTAACATTTTTACCACCAAATCCTTTCTGAGTTTTGCTTGGGTTTCTCCTCAGTCACGTTTAAAGGCTCGTGTAAAAATAGGTCTGATGGCTGTGAAAAGCTGACAGGCAGAGGATATAAGCTCTGCACCCTCAGCAGCAAGCGCGTTCAAGGGAAGCAAAGTGCAATTTGCCTCAAATCTCCTTCTTAGGTAAAAAAAGAACAGCTCCCTCGGGGCAGCGCTGCTGCAAGGCGGATGGCATCGCTGAGTGCTGGAGCTCTGGGTGCTGGTGGCTGCCAGCACGGCCACCCAGCATCAGCACTGTGCCCTCGAGCACAGGACTGCTTGCAGGGCAGATTGCATCCCGCTCACTGCTGTATTTCTGAATGAAAGTTGAACGAATCATTACTGATAAAATAAACATGAATGAAGGGCACGTTTCGCTAGGAGTAAAGGATACTCCTTGTGCCTCTGAAAAGGCATTCACGGTGTTTGTGCGTTCTATGCACTTGTTGTACGGGGGAAATGGCAGGAAATTTGTTCAAGGCACAGTTCTGCTAACTATCTGTTTGCAGGGATGATGTCTGTGCTTACAACCTGCGATGGATGGGTAGAAAACAGCAGTCAGGCACAGTACTTTCTACATTCCTCCTTCTCTGTGCTGAGAAGACATTTTAAGAGAAGTCACTCCACCATACATAATAAAACACGGCCTAAATCCCCGAGTAAAAGTGAAATGAATAGAGTCCCTAGCTTGCACTTTCTAAATATAGTTCATATGTACATTATGCTATGAATAATTCCTCAGTTTAGGAATACTGAAGGCCCTTTTAAATGTTAGGCTGCATCGTCTGCACATTTGGACAAGTGATATTGCTAGGGGGCACTTCTCTTCTGAAAGGGTAAGCCCATATCATCTTCTCTTAATAGCATTGTTGCCAGTGCTCCATTTTTCAGCCTAATTTACTTTCGTTGATACAATACTTTACACATCCATATTCATAAAGGCTACCAAGGGAGTGTTTTCCATTCATAACTCACAGATGTCTTTACACCTGCCAATTACCACACCCTAAATCAACAGAGGCCAGGCTAATCCCCTATTGTCAGCCTCGTCCTTCAGGGCCAGGGTTGAGCTGCCAAGGCCAGCTGAGAGCAGCACAATAGAGGAGGAGGAGCTGCAAGAGAAGGAGAAGGCAGCAGCAGCTGCTTCAATCAGCCGGCATCCCCAGCATTGTCACCGCCATCCTCCCCCTGCAGCAAGTTCACTGGAATAAGAACACCACAAGCTGTGGGCAATAAGCTATCGGACCTAGGATGACTCAAAGAGGACATGCAAAACTTTTTTGTACTTCAGTCTGCACTCAAAGCAGCATGGGGAAAAAACAACCAAAACTATGAGACTTCTCAATAAAAAGAAGAGCTAGGCATATACATATACCAGGTGCAGAGCGCATCATTTTGCATTAGGATAAACAATTTCTTTTAGTACATTATAGGAAAGATATCTTTTAAAACCCTCATCTTACTCAGTAGGGAGGGAAATAAACCTGGACACGTATTTGATTCACCCAGTTAATTAGGAACTTGTTTTACTTGCAATAATTGCATATTGATCACAGCAATTAGCGATGATGAGGTTGGAGCGATGCTTTAAACGTGTGCCTGGCAGTGCTAGTGGCACTGATTTGGTCTTACAGAAGCTGATCGCTCCGGAAACAAAAGCTCTCTCCAGATGAAACTCTGATGTTACTTGCTGAATTTCTCATCTCAATGAACTGAACTCACAGTTACTCGGAAGTAATTTAGGAAGAGCCACGCTTGAATTGACAGTTAATTGCCCAAAGTCTTAATTGCTTCCTTATATGAGATGTCGGACAGGAAAAAAAAAAATACCATTAGAGTACGTGACGTAAAGCAGAACTTTCTGGCTCCAAGCACGCTGGTCTCGGAAGGCTGTGAGCAGAGGAACTGCTGCGGTGCTGCAGCAGCACAGACACCGGGCACTCGCTTGTAGCTGGCACATCCGCAGTGGCAGAGGGCAGGTGCAGGCCCTGGGTGAGGCACAAACCACAAACTCGGTGACCCTTCGTGTTTCAGAGAGGAAAATCCAAATCCCAGATGACGACCCCTCTCCTGGCTGAGGCACCTCGGGGCGGTCCAGCTCTCGCTCAGCATTAATGTGTCAGATTATTCTACTTGCAACAAATTCAAGAAAACCGAGCATTTATATAATAGAAGCACCAAAAAGGACTATAATAGCAATGTTGCTTCCCACAGTCTTTGCATAATAACAGTCTTAGAGAGCTATTCTCTTTCCATTTATTCTTTTCTCCTGAAAGGCACAATTATTCCAACAACTCAACATGCTATGCCCTAGTGATTTGTAAATGAAAAGCTGAAATGTCATTAATCAGGACAGGCAAATTAAAACAGACTATATTTATCATGCTGCTTGTACAAAGCAAAGGAAAACTGCATGTTTACCTCAACACGTAATTAAAGCAGGCCCAAAGCTACTTCTAAAAGTTTCTCATAGAGGTTTCTGTCAAAAACTTTAAAAAATAATACTAATAAAGGGGAGGGGGGGTAAAGAGCTTTAAATTTAAATCCCAATAGAAATAAAAGCCCATAGACTTTTAATTGCCATTCTTCCTACAAAATGTTATACTACACTTGCTGAAGCTCCTCTAGGCGTGAGCGCACACCCAAGCTCGTGGCTCTCGTGGTCAAGGAGAAATAATTGTCCTCCATTCTGACGCTGACTTTCATTTCTCCCGCCCTGTAATCATACACTTGGATATCACTTTTGACTACCTAAGAAGGACAGATCAAATAATATTAATCCATAATCTCTTTCCTTGCTGCTTGTCCAGGATCAGAAGAATTTATCTTCCGCGTCCACAATTCTACTATAATAGAAAAATGTGTAAAGGTTTAAATTTTGTTCCGAAACAGTAAGACCTACAGGGTTCTCAAGGAAGACAATTCCGCTGTAAATAATTAGCCACTCACTGGTTAAAATAAATAGATAAAAACCTCTCCCAGTGTGAGCAATTATCACAGCTGCCCAACAGCACCGAGGTGCCTGGGTGCAGTGAACAGTCGGACTGCCTTCAAGCTGCCAGGTAGCGGAGATCCCCCACACCTTGCCATGCTGTGGGTGCATTACATGACCCCCAGCAGGAGCAGCAGGCCTCACTGCAGCATTTATTTCTGCCTTAGCACGTGGGATAGGCCCAGGGCAGCCACTCTCCAGCTGAAGGCCCAGGACCATGGCATTGGAGCAGGCAGCTCCCCCAGTGACTTACATGGGCCGCGTTAACTGCCTCGTTAATGGCCTTCCTATTTGCATATACGTGTCCATAGACTGCAGCGTGCCGCAGCTAGAGACGTTATCCAGCCACTGTGATGAATTCATTCTGCTCAGCCCCCTGCCCCTGCTGCACAGAGCACACGGCACGTTTTCAAACAAGATTAAATTCCTTCCATCTCCATGTCGGACACCAGCAGCACCCAGTGTCTGCTCCTTTCTGCTGACCCAGATCCAGCCGTGACTCCAGCACACTGTAATCAACATTGAAAGAAGGAACAGGGCTTGTCCCCTCCTATACAAATCTACGCAAGAAGTTAAACCAGGCATATTTTGAATTCTTTAAGGGATGCAGTAAGTTTAACACTGAAGTGCCTCTTTGAAATTAGAAACCGGCTATTATTTCTCAGTTTGGTCAAATTCTCTGAAAGAAAAGCAGTAATTATTGACCATCACTCCTATAGACCTACAAGAAAGGCCAATTCTGTTTTTCAGAACTTGAAAGATGAAGATAAAAACATTCGTTGAGTACAAATTCTCACAGGGAACCTGAGAACGGGGGAAAATGGGTAGTATGTCTTAGATACAAGTGTTTCCTCACCTTTTCTTATTACTGTTGTACACAAAGACCAATTGGATCATATAGTAAAGCAATAAGCATAATGTAAATGTTCCAAAACAAGCTGCACAATCAAATCCTGCCCAGCTCTCCTGACCATAGCACAAAATGGTGCACAAGATGCTCCTGGTGCTGCAGGCCCTCGCTTAGAGCCCACTGAGGCTGTGCTGCACGCTGCCAGCACCCAGCCCTGCTCTGCAGCTCACCCTACTTTCCTCTCATTAAATTAGAGAACCTTGTTCCATTAGAGAACCGGCCAAGCCACAGCAGCCCAGATTGCTCACCCCAGAAGGCACAAGAGGAGCTGGGTGCCCTGCATGCCCACCACGCTCCTGCTTGCGTGGGGAGCAAACAGGTGGCAGGATCTGGACCTCCCCTTGCAAAGGAGCTCTGCGTGCGATCCTCATAAAAGCTGCCATGTTACAGCATGGATCAGCCTGTTCCCTGCTTCGTGCCAAGAATTCCATGCAATCCAAATCATGAAAAATTTTATTTAAACGTATTTCCCTGTAGAAAAAAAATTAAACCCACGCAGATTAAGTAATGAAAACTACTGGGTCCTATGAAAGTGTTGAGACAAATCCATTAGGATTGACTCAGCTGCCCAGGACAGAGTACTGAGGCAACAGTGAGGGACAGCCATTCCTCCAGCCTGTGGCAGGGAGCCCCCCACATCTTTGCCCTTCTCCAAATTTCAAAATGATTTTTAAAAGACAATTTCAGCCAAGTGGGGGGAGCCCACGTTCAGTTTCATCCGAGCAGGAGGGGTATGAGCACTTGCTCACCTGACACTTCTATTTCAATGCTGCTCAATGTACGCTTATGACAATTACAAAACAGCGTGCAAGCCTGTATTAAGACTTCCTCGTGATCTTTAATTTGCTAATTCCACCTCGAGACACTTTTCACAAAGAAAAGAACACCACTGTCTTAAATTCAGGACCTGGAGCAATGTCTCAGTGTGAGCTGAGACACACAAGTTATTAAATGGGATAAAAATTTGGTCTCTAATGCCTCACAGTAAAAGCAAGCTTGATTCCTGATTGACCGCCTAGGCCTTTCTAAAAGCTGCTAAGGAATAGTTACCCTGTTACTTTTGTGCACTCTCAGCCCATTAACGAGATCCTAAAGACACCCCTGAGGTCTCCTGTACCACCAGGTCACAAGCAGACTCCCAGTGCTTGCTGTGCTGCTACGAGCAGGAAGGTGCAGAGGTCGGAGGGCTCCACAGAACACCATTACAACCTGAGGGCAGGTACAACTTCCAGGCTCAATTTGCTCTCCTGCTTGAAGTCTCCCTTCCACTGCACTTCAAGACCGCTCGTCAGCTTTGAAGGAATACATGAAAAAGCAGTCTTGCCTTCACAGAAGCAGGTTAGAAAACACTAGATGGTTTCAGATTCCTCCTAGGATAGCTTGCAATCACAGCAGCATTTTGGAACTTTTAACATATTGAAGAGGTTGAAATACTTAACCTTTTACATTAAGTTGGAAGTGGTTCTAAGAAATATCTACTTAGGCAAGGCCAAGAGCAGGCTTATTACATTTATTACCCACACTCAAAACTGTTACCCTGATACAGTGTTTTATAGGTTTATGTAACGTGATTTATTTTTAAACTTGTTACCAACTCAAAGTTACGCTCCTGACTCTGTGGAGCTGAGGGCTGCCTTTTCAGAGAGGGTTTCTCCAGACTGCTCTTTATTTATAAAGTATTGCCATATTCTCAACAGCCAGAGAGACGGTTCAATAAAAAGATAGGGAGCAGGCAGAAGTGTTCATATTATTCATTCATAAGATTATAAACAGAAAGAAACATTTAATAATACAGTTGTTTGTATACCGGCACGCAAAAGAGAAATAGATATAAATAAAAAAAAAACAACAACCCTATCTGATCTACATTTTCCAAATCCTACCTGGGAACCATTACTCCATTTCTGCCAAGACACCACTGCTCTCATTTAAAAAACTCCAACCCAGCAGCAGCTTAGCAGTCATATATATACATACATATACATATATGTGTATGTATATGTATATATGTACCAGCTGCTCCTATTCAACCTTGTTCATGTGGCCAGGTCCCCCACCCAAATCAGGGACAGGCCACCAGGCAACTGGGCCAACTGAGAAAGGATTTGTAATTTGAAGGGAAAATTTTACTTCTAGATGGTTAATTCCTTACTCTGAAAGCTTCAAAGGACATTAGTTGATACATAAAAATGGAAACAAGGTACCATTTCAACGGGAAGAAGCATTTCAGGAGGAAATGTTGATTTTTTTTACCATCAATAAGAGCAGCAAAGACAGAGGCCACCTCATTAATTCATGCCGATGCCTTTCCAAAGCTATCCAATTATAATGACATGGTTTTTGCTTCAAGAGCCAAGAAGTTAAACATGAAGAGCTTTCTTCTCACGGAGTAGTACTTGTTAAGAAGGGAAAGCCTAAACTGATACAGCTAGGGAATCACATGAAAGAGAAAGACACGGTCCTGTGATCATTTATTGCAAATTCCTAGCAGCTCCTAGGGAACTGTTTGCATTTCTGCTTCACAGGCAGAGGATTTTATCTTCTCTAAGTAAAAAAGATCCCTACCCTTGTGGAAAACACCGACAGGATTCATTCCCAGACCTGGGAATAAAGTCCTGCACTTGTTACGGAGCTTTTATTATACTACACGAACCCCAAAGCGTTTGCTCTTCACATCCCAAAGCCACTCACAGTACAATTAAATGTCACTAGGAAGCTTTCTCATCCTCATATTTTACTGCGTAAGGGAGAGTTAGTTTTCAATATTTTGAATCATTAAACATTCAGCTGGATACTTACATGGTCCTCAACCATGTGATAGCGAATTTGTGCCCATCTGTTATGAAATGACTGTGGTCCAATCTAGTGAATTCACTTGGCTTGCATTAGACTGTCTGAATTACAATGAACAAACCTCAGCAAAACTACTGGAAGACGCTGGAGGCATCAGGGAGGGATGCTGACCCCCAGAACAGAGATCTGCAAGAGAGGCACGCATCTGATCAAAGGAGCTGCAGCTTGTCCAGGTGTGAGAAATTCACTGATGTTACCTAGGACTGGCTGAATAAAGATTGTTTTTCTGAAACACGGCAGATACATTGCTGTACACTTACCTCTCCTCAAATGCCATTAGGCTTTGTGGGGACATAACTAAAAGATAGCAATGGACCGAGTTTTAAAGCAAGGTTTTATCTAACAACCCAAGCCCATTTCTGAACGCCAATGATTCAATAAAAAGCTTTTTTGTCCGAGCAGCCAAGCCTGCTTCAGAGTGGGCTGACATTCCCAAAGAATAAGGAGGCTAAGAGAGCAGAGGCTTTGCAAGGAACAATTGCCTTCTATTATGATACCATGCAAAACAGGCAGATTTTAGATCATGCTTGCTTTTGTTTCACACACGCCATGCTTTGTTCTTCTTTGCTTTCTTTCCCTTTCCTTACTGCACTTCAACACAACCACAGCGTGCTGGGGAAGCTCCTGTGGATTCTGCAGAGACACGTTTGTTCAGCTAACTGTGGGCCCACAATTTCACCAAGTGGGCAGAATGCCACTCGTGGATGAGTCTATATAGGAGATATAAACAGAAGCCCACAAAGTGTCACAGCACTGAGACAATTCCTTGCACTGCTCCCCTGTGAGAACTGCTGGACATGAAACAGCTGGGTGTACTATATGAGCAGATCACCTTTTATGCAGACAACTTTTCAAATAGCTTCAAAACAAAGAATTTATTCACCCGGCATTACGAAGATCAAATTGAGCTCAAGTTCCCCAGACCCTGACCATGTTTCACGTTTGTATTGTTAAGTGATAAACTGGTTGAGTAAATCTAGCCAGGCAATGAGTAACAACTCTTCCAGCAAAGGAATAAATCAGAGCTCGATAACCAGACAGATGTTGTTACAACAGTGAAGGGTTACCGTGCAAAGCTGACAAACAACAGCAAAATGTTTGAACACGTTTTGCTGCGGCTTGTTATTCTATTTCATTGCCGTTTGCGCCTATTGCTGTATCAGGCCTTGATCTGTAAATCGTGTTCAGCACCTCTGAAGGGCTGCATGCCCATCCCACATCATCGCAGACCACAATTCACCTGAATAAAACTATAAAATCTTCCAAACCAACATCACTTTTGTACAAGTAGTGCTTCTCCCTCAACAGGGGAGACATGAGAACTAGGCAATGGGAATCTAGGACTCCCTCCCCGGCAGGAAAAGCAGGACAGTGCCACAGAGAAGACACGAGCTGGATTTGAGAGGAGACCCAAGGCTGACACACTCAGAAGCAGCCTGATGAGAAAGTTGAACTCAGTATTAACAACATGCCTGGAAAACAGTGCAAAAATGTATAAACGACTGGGATCAGAAGGGAGAAAGTGCCTCACTATTCTGTGTAAAGCAGTAGTATTCATTAAGTGGCTTGGAAACACCACCACTGAAAGGACAAGACATGCCTAGTGCTAGGAAATGGATGTGTGTGACACGGCGTTGCGAAATTTAGCCCTCGGGCATATAGACTGTCAGTCAAGGAAATTACAACAGTAAAAGTGATAGATGGAGTCTCGGCCGTGCACACTGACATCTCGGCTCAGAGAGAACGGAGGGTGAAAATTGTACATTTCACCCTGAGACCTCAAAGGAATACAAGAGAATACAGCTTTCAAGGACTCTGCCAGCACGTGGGAAGGAGAGAAAGATCAGGTAAGAAGTGCTGGAATAGAAGTGGGAAAGAGAGGGAGAAAATTAACTAGTGTCCGGGAAAAGATGAGACACGAAGTGACTGGGAAGTCTAAACTCTAAGTCAACCAGGAGCACAAGATGAGAGAAAGCTACAAATAACACCACAGAGCTGGAAGTTTTAGGGAGTATGACGCTGGCAAGGACACGATACACTGCAAATCATGCCTAAAAACATGAAGGAGAGTATTGAAGCTGAATATAAGACTTTGCCGTAAGAACTACTGTATCAAAACCAGGCTACAGAAGAGACCACAGCAGTGAAGAAAAGCCAAAGTCTGATTTGTTTTTCCTCTCCTTTTGAGGACTGCAACTATTTTTAGTATTTCTCCATTTAAGGCACAGAGAGTTTGTGGGGACAGCTCTGTGCTCCGAATACAGGGAGCTCAGCCACAAATATCACTTTGGGAAGACTACTAGGCAGGAAATAGAAAGCATTCTTTGAAACCTCAGGAATAGCACCCAGAGTCTGCTGAAGACACAGATGTTAAGGAACGTGGAATGTCAGTGGACTGAAGTGCAATCCAGCAGCATCAAAATACAAGTAACAAACGGATTTCAGCAAATGTTTAGGAGGACTTTGGTGCATCAGAAGTGTTGGTTTTACCTTGCTGGTACGCACGGTCCTGCTCGCAGGAGGCATGCACGTCACAGATTGCTTTAGGCAACGTTGGGATGCGTGAGAGAAACTTGCAGCAAGGAACACTCAGGTTTGGCTGTTCGAGCTACGCCAGAAGGAACTCTCATTTATCAGGTCGGGGATTTGTTTCTGGCTGTTCCCCAGCACAGTAATGCTACAGCTCTAAGGAAACCTGAAAAAGCCAATCAGCCTTCACAGAAAATGGGTATTTCAATTAGAAACATTAGCCCGTACTAATATTTAACAAAGCAAATGGATGGCAAATACATATAGGTAACAACAGTGCTAGGAACGGTTTCTCCTCTACTGAGATTTTCAGCTACATTTCACACAGCACTTATGGTTTTTTAAACTCCATTAAAACAGTTTTCACAAGTGTAATTCAGTCCCTATGCCTACTGTCTATTTCTTCCCCGTTTCCCCAGCAATGCAGTTTAATCCCTCACTACCCAAATTCTTCATAAAATGATATGCTTACAACCTATTATAATCCTTATTGACAAGCAACCCATTCAAATCAAGATTAGAGTCCTAGAAGGAATATACAAAAAGAAGTTTCTTTTGGTTCTGCAAAGAAAACATACGAAACAACAACAAGAAAACCATGCTATTATTTCTAGAATAGTGTACTTTGAAGTATAATTGATTTTGCAGGGAATCAATTTTAAAACTAGAGGTTTGTTATTTGTTGTCTTAACCCCTCCAAAATCTTCCCTTCGTACCAGGTTGAATGAATTCTAAGAAGATAGCAACTCTAAAATATCTTTGAGCCTTTATAATTGTCACATGTTTATAATTTTCACCCCTCAAATTCGTCAGCTAAAGCTGTTCTCAGTGCACGCAAGAGCTTCGTATCGAGCTGTTGATCTGTTTCTCTCCACAAGCTTGAATGTTTGATGTCATACAACACGGATTTAACACAAAGACACCTCCTTTGTGGCTGCTCCTCAACAGACGGAAATCTAAAGTCATTTTTATTGTGCTCAGGGCTATTTCCAAAAGCTCTTATACAAATTAAACGTCATGAAGCGATTCTCCTATGTACGTTTCATCACAGATGATCTGCCCTCAAACCTTCTGAAACAAAGACAGAGGAGGCATTCACCTTTCTTTTCATGAACACGATAAGCGCTCTCCCTTTCAAAGTCACATCAGTGGTTACTTATCTGTGGACCTACAGAGGTCTGCACCTGGCATACTCCTGAGCTAAGTAGTTATCGTGCAGGTAGACAATGTCATCTGTATTGACAACAGGGAAAAAACAACAAAATAACAACAATCCGTCAGTCTCCAAAGCCAGCCTGGTTTAAAACACTGTGCCAGCACTGGTCTAAAGAGACTCTCTGGAGTGTAAACGGGGCAAGATAAATAAAGCCAGCAAATACTGCGCTCTGAAGTGGTAATAAAGTAGCATATTAAGGAACCCATCAACAGAATCCTCTGCAAGCTTTCCACCACGCGCTGTTACCGCATCCTGCAGGATCAGGGCCACACTTCTCTTAGGTTAACACAAGAGGAAAACCAAACCAAACATTACTTCTGTAAGTGACTGTGATTTTCGAGAGAACTTGTTAGATAGGAGCACTTGTTTTCCTGGCGGGATTTCCACACTGCCACTGGCACACACTTTCACGGAGACGCAAACTTGAGTCCCAAACCAAACACAGCTGCTCCGCGACGCCGCAACTGTCGCTAGCAACAGTCCGGGGCTGGCAACACGGGAGGGAAACGTCTCCTGCCGCAGTGACCTCTGTGAATAATCCATAACTGCATCATCTTTTTATTGCTATTTTAGAGATTGTAATGATTTTCCTTTTATCCTGCCATCAATTACCGAAGCATGGCTGCTCACCCACGTTACGCTCAGACCGATTCCACTCGAGATGGACAGACCTTATTACCCACACCTAAGCAGGCAGAAGCACACCTTAGAAAGACTCTGCCTTGACAATTACTTGCTTTAAAAACAAACAACCCCCAAACCAATCATGCAAAAGCTTTATTCCCTCGCGTCAGGAACACATCAGAACAGAGCTGATTGCCACCTACCACTCAGTTCCTCTGCCACAGAGGAGCAGAACTAATTAACCCACCTGCAAGTGGTGCAAGAAAACGCAGTGTTTATGGCCTTGTTCATCAAACTTACAGCTATTATTAGGTAATCTCTGACTCCTCTCTCTACATTTTGCTACACTGAAGAGAGAACACCAAACAGACATCAAATGGAACACCTACTTTTACATTAAAGCAATTCGAAATTAATAAATACAGCAGAGATGGTGCTGAACAGGTCAAGATGCATGAAAGCCAATTTGGAATCACGCACATTTTCCATTACAAAATGGCGATAAATCATAATACTGAGAACGTGTGAAATGCAACGAGTCCAAGACAACAAAAGCTACCTTACTAAACAAATGTAATATTGTGCCATTTCATTAAGGCTGCAATTTACTGCTGTGTGAAGCCCTAGCTTCAACTCCTAACTAAATTCATCGCAATATCACATTTAGGAAAAAAAAACAGAAGCAATACCTATAAACAGTGTGGGATTCTAGGTATTTTGCAACTAGATAGTGAGAAAATGCTAGAAGAATAAGGCACTGAATTCATTTATTGATTACTTGGGAGTTTCTCACCATCAGCCTACTTCAGCTTGCCCTCAGAAACCGCCTTAGAGCTGAATCAGGCTGGCAGTGGGGTCCAGCCCTAAAGAAACATCAACAAAGTGCCCTCATTGTCTGCTGCACAGAGCTTGTTTATACCCCCCCAAGAAGCTCTGCCGAGGATCCAATGAGGATGTAACCGGGGGGCTTGACTGAAAAGAAGAAACATATGGCACCTGGGTACGCTGCCAAAAAAAGCCTGAAAGTACTGACCAGTACAACAGCCAACGTACCACATGGGTTGGAAATCAGCCAGCAACTCCTACTCCACTCGCTGGTGTGGAGTCGGTCCTTTTTTATTTTAATGACACAGTTTTTCTAGGAACACATTGCTCCATTTTAGCCGCCTTCTGCCTGTAAAATACGACTGCTTCCTTTGTAAAGAGCGCTGCTAAGAATAAACCACTTGTTAATATCAAGAACGCTGCACAAATTCAAAGTTGCATCAACAGAGCAAACAGCTTTCTTTTTTAACAGAGCAATGGTTTCATTACACAAGATTTCATTTAATATGGGAGACGCGCACCCTGGGAAGTTTTTCACAGAGATGCTCTGCACACCGGCCCTAGGCACCCCAGTGCTGCCAGGTTGGGCACATCACTGCAGTTCCACAACAGGTTGCCTAGAGCTGGTGCCAAGAGATCTCGGTACCTCTTCCAATTGGATTTATAGAGCTCAAAATACAAAGCTTTGCAATGCTATATTTCACCTGTCTCTTAATGGCTGCAAGGAGAGAAGTGCCGCTGCTCCTGCTGCCAACACGCTCCAGCTCCAAAAGTGCAGCAGCTACTTTTAGCTCAGAGCCCTCAGATTCAACCCCCACAAAGTTCCTTCTCTCTATATTATGTCTGTTTTGGAGAGTTGTAATGCTATTAACTCGGTAATGAATATTAATATAGCCTTTGGGGAGACTTGTTCTGTCTCTACTATGCCTAGCATATTATGAAGCACTTTTAAAACTGCAATAACAGTTTATCATATCAGAGACAAGTAATTCATTGTATCCCAGTACAAAGGATGCACGCACAAAACCAAGCACTCGAACACCATGTTATAGTTACCCATTCTGCCTCTTTCCTGGGCAATGCATCCTTCCCCAAGACATAAACCATGCCTGGATTGAGCTTCTGTAGCATGCACAGGAGCAGGAAAGCACCACTGCCAGTCCCACACCTCTGAAACGTTTCTAAAGAAGCAATTACTTGTCCCATAGCTTCACAGACTGACTCAAAACCGCAAGGAGTTGAACCAGACTCAGAAAGGAAAAAAAAGAATACAGCACGGGGGTCAACAGAGAACAGTTAGGACACTAAGGCCAGAGGAGCTAAGCTGGTCCTTGGAAGTGGGGAAGGGCTTGAAACGGAAGTTTTTGAGTTGAAAAAAATATTATCAACAAGATACAGGTGTAAAAAATGCAAAGGAAGTTTGGGTGGGGTAGAAAGCGGCAGCTGAGATGCAGTAAATGAGTCACAGCAATACTTGTAAGATTACCACAAGGAGCCTAACCTGAGGCACTGCCTTCAGAAGGAAAAGCAGGTTCTTTATGTCAGAGCTGCACAGAAAAACAAGTGCCTGAAACTACAGCCTCTGTACAGAGAAACCCATCTAAGAGGAAGTTCTGCCCCATGTTCCCTCTCATGCCTTGTAGCTAAAAGCTACAACAAACACACTTCTGCCCATTCAGGTGCCTGAAGCAGCTCTTAACAGTCAGGCAAACGTCAGGGAGAGAGGAGGGCAGGAGGGAGGCACAGGCTGGGCCAGCAGCTTGAAACCTCAGAAGCACATCCTGGTTATTACTGCTGAGAAACTTAGCATTTAGCAACGGGCTGCGATACATACGCCTCATTGAGAGGTAAAAAAACACTTTCCTACTATCAAACTTTCTCTGGAATAAATGAGTATCCCAGCACAGCCAGGACTGCAGCTGAAAGGCTGCAGCTGACTGAGCCCTGGTACAGTGCTGCCTTGTACAGCCTGTGCTCTTACCTGGGGTCAGACCTGATGCAGGCAGGCTGGGAGCTTTGAACCTGCTGGCTGGTGGTTAGCTGATTTCATGAGGTAGAATAGTTTGTTAGAAGAGGTACACTCATCTTGGCAGAGGAGATCTGCAGGGCATTGTATTTGTTCATGATGCTATAGCAGGCTATGAACAACTAAACCAAACCCCACAAACAATTCACAACATTTTGCTTGAAGAGTTATCACCAACCCAACTGTATAGAACAACCTCATTTCAGTGTTGTCAGCTGATAAGGTGTTTAGTCTTTACTAGGACAGCTCCTTCAGGGCGCTGTGGAATTAAGAATGTCCCTTTTTTTGTCCTTTTTTTGGCACAGTGAAACCACGGAGGAAACAAAGACCATGGAGAGTTATTCTAATAGAGAAACAAATCTAATTGCACTGTTGTGAGCGTCCAGAAAAAAATAAGTGGGCAGAAGACAGCTAAGCCAGTTAAAAAATAGATATAGTAACTGTGGACCTGCAAGAAGTGCAACAGCTGGAACAGAACGAAAGGATTTGTCCCAAGTTAAAACTGCAAAGGCATAGCTGAAGGAACAGTGTGCAAGAGGCCGGTGGGCTGGGAGAGGCTTTCTTAGGGAACTTGGTGAGAAAAATGGTAGATTTATTGGGTGGGAATGTGGAGGAAAAAATGGAAATGCCTGTGAAATGAACAAAAAAATTATTAGTATTGTAATGTTGTGTAGAAGTGGAAAAACATCCTACCTGCCAGAACACCTTCCTGACATTTCTGGCTATCTTTGTGGCAGGTTTACCAAGGGAGGCAATGCTCCCAGACTGCTTGCTGACACCAGCTCTCTGCTCCTCCCCACAGCAAGTCACTGAGGGGTGAAGCTTCCTCAGATTTCCTCGTGCCTGTGTCGGGGACTGGGCATCTTTGGTGTCAGCCAGCTTAGCAGGGCCACAGGAAATTTAGGACCCCGTGGCCGTGTGACCACCACAACCACAACAAGACTTGGGCAAGATGGAGAAGGAGCACGGAGAATGGGAGCTCCCCTTCTGGCGGCAGCTTGCCATTGCACTCGGTTGGGTGAGAAAGGATTTTTAAGATCTGTGTGTTTACGCAAAGTAATTTAACGCAAACAAATTAAATGTCAATCTACCAGAACCTCTGAATATTGATGAGCACTAAGAAAACGCAGACGATAGTCTGAGGAAGACTGGCTAGAGCTATTTTCTAGGGGCTTGAAAAGAAAGCTGCTCTGCATCTCCAAATCAAAAGCAGGAAGCTACACATATGGCAAATTTCCCGACAATACCCGCTCTAACTTCACACTGTATTACTCATTGCAGATTAGTGCTTTTTCACTGCGTCTCTCAGTAACTGAAATGTTCTACTACGATTGTTTTCTGCTTCTTTCTTCTTAAAAAGCCACGAGAATACATGCATTGATCATATTAAAGGTTCTCTGAGAGATTTCTGACGAATGTTCTGACATCAAATTTCAGAAACGTTTGGGTATCTTTCTTTTTACTAGCATCAAAGCATCCTGCTACAGTTCTCTCTCTTTCTCAAAGGCAGAGAATGCCAGGACTCCCACCTGAAAGGCAGCTGACTCCTCATGGGGCAGGCACTGCTCTTTCATGCTGATTAGTACCAAATCTGCCTTTTTTCCACACACACACATCTCAAAAAGGCCAATAGTCTAGCGCAGCTTCTTTGATCAACTGGAAATACGTAACTCATGAACCACTTCCTCAGGTTTTCTGGAAAAAATAAACGAACAAAGAACCCTCAACCCAGTCCGCAGGATTAATCAGAGCCTGCTCGAGATTTTAACACCTGTTTCAGGAAGTTTTAATCCACAGAACTTGATTCTGTTTGCCAGGGCTAATACCTGCTACATAAAAAACAATTTCCCATTGTGCCTCTAGAAAATTCGTGGTGCATTCCAGGCTTCAGCAGAATAATAGTTTCCATTTGGGGCTTTCCCATATTTCATTCTTGTCTGAATTTAGCAAGAAATCCAAGGGTACCATTGCCACTCTCTGATCTGTCAAGCCTTCTGCAAAAAATTCAATGTCCAGAAAGACACAAGCTTTTATTCTGCATGTAAAGACCATGACTCCAATAACACACAAGTGTCTGTGTGAATACACGTATCTAACCAGCACTGCTCTGTTACTGACCGGCAGACTGAACCAAATGGCACAGGACCTAAGAAAGCTGACTAGCAAATACATTTCTTCTAATATGGTAGGCATTTTATCAGCACCTCCAGCTAGGATGTTCCTTCTCTCCAGATGCCACATCTCTGACTTAACAGCAGGAAAGGCATTATTGCAAGCACACAAGACTTGTCATGGGAAAGGAATTAGTTTGCATTTACTTGTGCCATTTGCAGAACCACAGTCGTGGCTTTTCTGATAAGATGAAGAAGGACCACTTCTCGGAGAACATTTAGTTATGTATGTAAAATCCTGCCTTGCAAGAAATGTATATTTAATTTCATATATAATTAAGAAAACTAACTGGAGCTTAATGCATCACAAAGAAAGCAAATCTATACTCCTCGCAGGGCAACCCAAGGCAGCGGTCGCTTGTGCCAGGCATTTGAACACGCGGTTGCACGCTTAAGATACTCTGTGGAGTTAAGAGTTCCCAGAATATAGAAATACATTTGCTCCTGATTTTAAGCAGAAAACAAGGGTGGAGGAAGACTCACAAGAAAGCAAAAAGCAGATGGAGAACACATCCTATTAAGTCAGAGGAGCAAGAGTGGCCAGCAGCAGACTGCATCTGAGAGCTCTCCTGCTACAGTGTAGGATCTTACGCAACCAGGGACGATCTTGAATGGGAAGACCTCCAAACAAAAAAGCATGCATGAAAAAAACTCACACGGTTTCTAGGTGTTTGGGATCCACGTGTTGTACGGGGAGGCCAGAGTGACCTCACGGCTGGGGAATTCACAGCTGCTCCCACAGAACTGCACGGACCCCTCAGCCAAGTCTGCCCGCTGAGCAGAGGCTGTCTGAGCACTGCATCATCGCACTGCACTTCAGCACTCAGTGTCTGTTACAACATGCCTTCTTCCTATTCAGACACCCAATATTTCTACAGATTTTGCAGACAATCGAGTGTTTGCGTCAGTGGACAAATTAGATCATTTAAAGTAACTATTAAGTGCTTATCAGCTCTTTTTCTCCGTTACAGCTATGGATAATACTGAGATCTACTGGAACAGCACGACTATTATATTTCTTTTTAGCATTTCAAAACAAGTAGATTCTCTGAACTCAGGAGGACACCAATGCAATCAGTATTTATCACAGGAGGGTCATTACCTCAACCCCAGACTAAGGCATTACTGTGGGAAACTATCATTTGTTGGGCTTGGGGAAGATGAAATAATCACAGAGCACAAATATGACTGCATTCCTATTTTAAAATGGCATTATTTCTCTAGAGAGAAGTATTTTTTTTTTTTTTTAAGATGGGATTAATTGAAAATAGGACTCATAAATCCAGTAATAACACAAGAATTCTTTGAAGTGCGTTTACAATAGATACTCAAAATATTTTGTAAGCAAAACGGAGTTTCCACAATAAAGGAATTAGTGAAGCAAGTTTTCATACGTCACTACCCCATTTCAATAGCTCATAACATTTCAATAGCTCATAAAATTTACACAGCAAATGCTCAATCTCTGACATACTTCCTAAAAAAAAAAAATACCTCTGTCCTGGGTTAAAGTTCCCTATTTTTTCATTTGGAATCATCTAAACTAACAAATCTTCAAGAGCCTCTTGTCTACTGAAGACCTAAACACCAGATTCTTCCTCATCTTCTAGATGCTTTCTCTCGACCTCTCCGTTCCCGACATCCAGCTCTGACAAGTTTTGTAGGCGAGCAGCTACAGCCTTCAAACTGAACATTTTCAGTGTGAAAATTCATTCTTTTTCAGATAGTGGAAAGTCACAGTGCTGCTTTTTGCTCAAGAAATCTCCACCTTTCTTTTAAGACAGGATAAACCTTTGAGTTGCATCGCATACTTGACATGCGTTTCACGGCCTCTGTGTATTAACACACATTAGTTAACAGTCTTTGAACTGGTTCCCACACAGCCAGGCTGCTGTCCACGCAAGGCGTTCCTCTGACACAATAAATACTTGTCATTCCACTTGTCTTCTGTCAGCCAAACAAGGGCTGAAAACACCATCTGGGATAATCATGAAAGGGCAGGCTACTAGTCCTGGACACGCTACCAAAAGGCAAAAATAAATTGGATACAGCTGCACAACGTCCCAGTTCCTACCCTGTGTTCTTCCTCATCTCTTCCTTCACGTGTGCGTCCCAAGTCTTTTCTCTTTTTGGTCTCAAAGTTCTGCTCCCATTTCATCTAGATGAAGGCCTTGCAACTAAAGATAACTTGAGAACTTTAATCTGCAGTTGGAAAGGCAGCAGTCACACCAGGATTACAACCAGGGAGCAATGAATTATTCAGCTAACATAAATCTGCAATTTTTACTGCACGGGCAGCTTAAAAAATTTATAGACTTCACTTTTAGGGTACTTTGAAGCAACTTTCTAAAGTGGGAACTAGAAGTTACTCCAATAAACCCTCCAATCTCCTCCTGTTAAATCCAGTTTGCACTGAGACACTGAGGATTACAGCCTACCCACCTTCCAGAGTCCAAGCACGAGCAAGCTGTATAGCTATAGGCAATGACAGCTGAATATCACTGATTTAAACGTGTACACATGTGAGAAGAGATTCCCTTTTAAAGAAGATCACATTTAGCTGCTAATAAAACTTCTACTACATACACTTTCCATGTATAAAACATCTACAGTTATTATCTGCTTTCAACTTGAAATGAACAGCAGCATTTTGAAGTCTGACCTCAGAGTGTTTACGTATGCACCACGGCCAAACACGCAGTACATTCCTACCCACGCACCATTTCCTACATGAGTATGCATGCGGATTTCTTGTCCAGAGAAAGAAGAGGAATTACTAACACTGATCAATTCCAGATCTAGTGCTAGCTAGTGCTTTGCAGCTTCCTTATTTGTCTTCCAAACGCGCCTAAATCCGGATTGCCAAGTTCAGACTGAAATTCAGTTTCAAGAAAGGATATGAGGATTTTAAAAGTGTACTTGAAAAACGTATATAAAGTAACAAAACCACAGAATGAGTAATTAGTACTAAATTCTCTCATACAGTAGAATATGAAACAGCACTTTTATCTTCCCTAATTAGCTAGAAATCTCAATTTCACCCTAATGAACAGTGATCTAGTTTCATGCAGAAACATCAAGTATTAACTCCTGCAATAGCTGTCAAATATTTTAGTTAAGCAGTAAAACATTTCAACTTGGGTGCTGGGTAAAATGAAGAGGAACTAAGTAGGTCTAGTGGAGACAGCAGAAGATAAATTTATATGCCGAAGTGCTAATTTTAAAGAACTTCTTTGCATATTATCAGCATGTGGCTGCTGTAACACTGATGCGCTCGGCAGGAGCTAGCAGCTGAGAGCCCCCAGGTTAACCACGCGCTGCCTTGCTCAGCCTCAGCGCTGCAGCCACAAGTCACAGCACCCTTGGCTGGTTCTACCAAGCTTCTACACGCTGCAGTCACAGCAGTGGTAGGGGCATGCTAGTCCCCAAACTACCGTAACCCAATACAGTGTTTATTCCGTTGCAGTTCTTCTCTTCTTCTTATGAAAGACTTGAAATGAGTGTTAAATCCATTATTGCCTCAGGCTTCTGTACAAGATTTTTCCTGATAAGAACTCACATAGCAAAGCAGGAGCTGGCTCTCTGCAAACCCTGAAGTCCATTATGGTGCACTGCAATTAGACAGGATACCCATACCTTTGCGACTGTACTTGTACATCTCATTCTTGTACCACCTCTCTCAGTGGAGCATGGGAACACCCAGTATTACAAAGTGCACAGAAAACTCAAACTTCTCTTCGCAGCTGCTTCCAAGCGTGCAGTTCTTATCTTCGCTGGAATGAATCAAGAAACCAATTAATTGATTTTGGATTTCCGTATGAAGGGACAAACAGGGCTTGTTTCACTTGTGTTTTTTTAAACCTTTGCTCAAATCTCACTTTGGACGGATGAGATCTTCCATCTCTATTCTTCAATATATTAAGAAGTCAAGCTCTTTTCAAGCTATGAATAGCATCCCACAATGCTATAAATTCTCCTAATGAAGAGGAAGACAGCACTAAGAAAGCTCCTGCTTTCAGGTCCACCGACCACAAGTCACCAGATCCCTGGCAGGTATGCAAGCCTTGTAGCAGGCAGGTCAGCCCATCATTACTTTGGGCCCTTTGAAACTCAGCTGCAACGTATTTAGTTCCTGTCTTTTAAAGGTCACACAAATAAGAGATCATTAATGCATTTACTAATTGCAGCTGGTTCAAGTTGTCTGAAATATTGAAAATGATCACATTTGAAGGTCGCACAACAGGGACAGGCAAAGGATCGCAACCTTCATCTAGTGAAACACTGGCCTTGTATCCCTGACAACAAGCAGGAAGCCAGCAATTCTTCAGGAAGCCCACGTGCTTCTCAAACTCATCAACCTAAAGCACCACGGCTAGAGATGGAGGAAAAAAATGCAAAGCACTTATGGAGAACTGCCAGTGCTAGGGGACCTTCACAGCTCCCTTCAGGCTCCTGCACACCTGTGCGTGCTCCAACTCTAGATGCAAAGAAGTGCTCACCTCCTGCAGTACATCAGTGGGAGCAGCACTCAGCAGGACCCAGCAGCTGCAGGGATACATTAGTAAGAACAGCTTCCTTGGAGCGTTTTGTCTCATTTTCATCCTGAAATGACAGCTTCGCCACAGGCTCTTGAACTCTGATGTTTAAACAAGTTCTTGGGTTTTATGGCTTAATGATAGAAGTAGGCAAAGCAACAGTGACACAACTTGAAACTGTTTATTAGAAAAGTCCAGATTCCCTGGCAACTCACCACCTGAGCTTTAGCTCACTGCTACCACTAATTACTTTTATCTACTTAATTTCTTATACGTATGCTCCTTCAGGGCATTCATTAGTTCTGTCACTTTTTTTCCTCCCTCATTTCTCACTAATTTCTTCCTGCATACAAAGAACACTTGCAAGTTCTTTCCAGTGGCACAGAGCTGCTTAAGCAATGGTAAGATCCCCGTTCAGCTGGGGTTTACACGCGCTGTCTTCCCTTGGTTCATTTGATACCTTTCCTCATGTGGCTACACGAAGGCATGATAAGAACACAGTCCTCCACCCCCAGTTTTAACTTGTTTAATTTCCATTTATTGTTCCCAACCCACACTTCTTCACCTTGAAGCTCTCCTCACTGCCAAGGGCAATTTTCTTGTGATACAGAACTTTAATTGAAGAAAAATTGGGGCAGTCTTAAGTATTTTATCAACATAACTCTGAAAGTCAAACCCAGAAACACTTAAATAGATCATCTGTGGCATGTGCATGAAGAATATATTTTAAAAAATGCTGTTCCCTAGTTTAACTTTTCTTTCCTTACTTAAATCAGAAAGCACTACCCATGCTCCTTCCAGCTGCTCTGCTCACAGCCCCAGCCTCTTAGCAGTTGGCCTCCTGGATCAAAAGGAGCAGCTTCCATAAAATTTTAGTCTTCCAGGGCATTTATTTAACTCTCCTTTCAACACCTGAAAATTAGAGGGAAGAAAGAGTACAGCCTCAGGAATCCATGCTGCAACACCTGTGGTAGTTAAACGGCAAGAACAGATTGCTTGCAGTGACTCTTCTTTACCTTGCTCAAGAGAGAACAAATCACGCCAAGTCTTCAAGTCTTGCCATTAGCTTGCTACATGGAAAGACTTGTTATCAAAGAAAGAGAACTCCGAGTCTCTCATCCAGAGATGCAGGTGAGCACCAAGATGAAGTTCAGCTTCTCCCCCTGTGCAGTACCACAGGGATGGCCTGGAAGATATGGGAGTTAATCCTGTGAGGCAGCAGGGATTAAAATCTATTTTGTCTCAACTCCTGGCAGTGCTACACAGCCACTCTCTAGCTCCAGAATTGACTGACAAAGCACCAGAATTACAGGTCACAAACACAGTGAGTTCACGAGATCCGGAGCAAGTTTCAGCCATAAAATCAGCCATGGGGACTGGGAGTTCACTAAACAAGAGAACAGCCACCTTCTTCACCCCTGTCCTGCCTAATAGAGCTCTCTATTAGACAGCCTCTAATACTCATGCCTTGTTATTCAGAACACTTTTTAAGAAAAAAAAATTCTGTTTCAAAACAAAATGCTGAAAGAATTCATTTAAAATGACAAAATTAAACATGATGGCATTTTGAGAACACTACTTTTTATTTTAAAATATTTTCTCCTTGTTTTCCAGGCAGAACCATTCAGTCAACTCAACCTGAGGTCATTAACGTTAGCATACGGGCACATGAAGCTATTTCCTACTTATTCCTATTGCTCCATACTACTAATTTTGCTTCATGAAACCAACCCCTGGCTACAAGCCTTCAGTGCTACAGGCACTAAGCAGTGCTGGGCAGAGAAACCACTGTCAGTTCAGGCTCTGCACAGCCACAGCAGCCCAGCTCGTGCCCTGGGTGTGCCCACCAGGGTTTCTCACAGTGACAAGGACACAGCTGTACCATATTTTGGTACGAAAGATGGCTGTCATGATCCACAGTGCTGCTGTGGAATAAACCTCAATTCCGCAAGGTCTAAGGCATTGTTACTTTCTCAATAACTGTGTTAAGAAAAGAAACTGAAAACTGCAAAAAGCAGCAGGCAGGTGATGGTATTACATTAAAAAACCAGAAGCTACACGGTTAATGATGCTCACGTCTGATAGAGAAAAAAGGAGCAGCTGCACCTAGGAGAGAAAGCTAGGGGGACTATGAAGTTCTATTTTCAGTTGTATTACTGACTTGTACCCGAACAGCCAAGGGACATAAACAGAAATTTAAGCCTGTAAAATTATCTGAAAACACCTGTTCACAGAGGTATAATGTTTTCTCCTGATATACTTTTGAAATACTTTGAATCACAAACACAGCCAGGTAGACCCAAAGCCCCTGTGACTGACAAACTACTAAGTTTCCAATTTGTATATTAAAAAAAAATAGCTCAACCTTAAACAGCATTTTTCACTCCAATTGTATGCTGCTCTCCCATTCAATCAGGAGTGCTGGGAAGCACAGCAACAAAACATTCCAGTAAGAATCTCTGTAGCAGGTTTGAGGTTATGTCCTTTCCTATTATTCATCAACATGATTTTCATCTTCCCTCACTGTCAGGCTTTCCTTAATAAGCGATGCATAACCCACATGCCAAAAAAGCTTTTAAAACTTACATTTGAAACAGCTAATTCCGATATGTAGCTGGATACACTTTCTTTTGGCTCTTGTGCTGTGGCATTATGATGTTGTTTACTTTATTAGAAACAGCTATGTCAATTGTCAGTCTTGAAAGTTTACACGAATACTTTAGAATATACAAACTCCAACACACACAACTTAAAGTGTGTAGAGTAAAAACTAACACATCCCAAGAGATACTCTAACCTACTTGGAATCTGCTTCTACGTCAAATCACAAGCACGCTGGAACCAGGATAAACACAACCACCATCCAGAGATGCTGCACGTCACCAGCAGGCAGGTCATCCAATCACAGGGAAGCACATCAGGTAGATGAAATAGGTTTTTTTTTAAAAGAAAATAACAAAACAAACAAAAAAAATCACAATTCGAGAAATATATTCGAAGATATAAGCTGTCATCTTAATAACAAATTAAAACAATAGATTAGAAGCTGTTCATATTTGCCTTTGAAGGTTAAAGAGCTATACAGTTACTGAAGTTGTGGTATCTAGGTAGCACCTTCTTCCAGAACCATAAGGGCAGAGCCTTTGAGCTTATTGACCTGAGGAGACACCAGTGCTCTAGCAAAGAATAACTGCTGGGTTGGCAGGCTCTCCTGACCAGGAAAAGGTGTGGGGTTTTTGGAAACTATCATGTATCTTGTGATTATTCTCTTTGAAGAGGAGCGCTTCCAACACTCATCTGTCCTGCTATAAATCAAGTCAGACTGAGGAGACAGCACCCGACCTTAGAGCCAACGATCTGGCCACAGAGTCCAGGCCTCAAGAAGAAATGCTTGATAAGAAGATCTCCAACACAGAATCAAGCCCCAAAGTCCCAAAGTGTGCCTCAAATAAATTCACATTCCATAGGATCAGAACACTCAGTACGATTAGTTCTATTAGCAAATCATTCAGTAACTTCTAACTAATGTAGATACATTCATTGGTCTCTTTTAATTTTTTTTTTCTGCTTTTATTTACAGTTTTGTTATCCACACAAAAACGGGCAAAAAAGTCTTGAAGAAATGGATAGCATATACCATTCTTCTTTTCACAAACAATACCAGAAAAGATAATGCAAAGCAGTGTATCAAGTGATATAATTGCTAAAACAAATACCAAAGCAAAAGAAGAATTCAAGTTGATGATTTAAATGCTTGTAAATTTAAACCATCATAAAAAGCGCTTATTTAAAGCACTGATTGAAATAATTCCATCCTGGAGGCAGGAGATTGCTCCTGCCCTCCAAGTTAAAAATAATATCACCATTAACCTCAGCAACAATTTTCTAATTGCCAAAGATTACAAATCTTTCATGCAGCATTCATCCACAGAGAATTCAATCACTCTGCTTTGCCTTTCAAAACCACGACTGTCATAGTAGCTGTAAGGCAAGATCCCTTTTATAAAAAAAAAACCCTCAAACTTCTGTGATGTATTTTATATGAAAGCATAAAACATTTACACTGTGCAAAATGAAAAAGTCTGTCATATCAAACTCTCTGTAAATTAATGCAACACCTCACATTACTATTTATGCTTTGTGCATAAGCAGAAGGAGGGGCGGCTTGGAGCTCTCCTCTGCCATCTCCGTGCCAGTTGGCACTATGGCACAAGCAGCTGGTCCCACATTTTGTTCCCTAAGTCCCGAGCAATAAGGACTCTCAATATATGCCAGCAAAGCAAGGGACATCAGTAGGAACAAAAAGGGCAAAGTCCAGTTTTCAGAGCATCCGGAATTATAAACCGTTTGTGCTTTCAAGAGCCATAAAGAACTGTAGCCAAAATGCACATTCATGTTCTCCGTGTCTCTCAAATGCGTACAGAGAAATAAAACAATATTCATCCTAAGCTACAGAAGAAACCCTCACACATACAGCTCCCGGGTTTTGGATCTCAAGCAGTATATAAATAGTGCTACACTGAAACTGACCGTAGTTCTCCTATGGCTGCCCAATAGTCTTGCTAGGGCTCTGTTACTAACTATGTTCAGCCTTACAGTAATCTAAAATTAAGGCAAATAACGATGCAAAACCACATGCTATCTTCCTTTTCTCCTCTACTCACACTCTTGTCTTCCGGTCCAAAGCTCTACCTCTCATCACCCCTGCCCTGTTCTGGTCCCTGTGCCTTGTTATTCCAACACAGACACTGAATGTTTTCAATTGCACGGGCAGAAAAGGCAGCAACAACCTTTTTTTTCAGGCTGTTACTTAAAAAACAAACAAGCAAACAAAACCAAAACACTTTCCTCAGTACAGTTCAGAGTTTCCAGCACCTGACCAGCCCAGCACATACACATCTCTCTGTGGGAATGCCAGCAGCACCCTGCCCACAGACAGGGCCTCAGCAGACCCAGGTGGGCATGGGCCTGGTGTCAGCAGCTGGAACACGGGGTGCCGAGCATCAGCTCCCAGTACCAGGAGTCATTGCTATTGCTCTTCCATAAGAAAATGTGGTTTAACCTCAATTGTAGGAGAACCTGAGTTGTAACCAGGCAATGAGCAGCAGGGAAACTAAGGAGACTAGTATATTTCATCCCGTTCCCTCTTACTCCCATGCTGATCATAACCAGATTTTTCAATACCTCTGCTTCAGTATGCGTTTGGAGAAAACACATGTCAGGGAAAGTTTAGGCAATTCTGTGGTGGAGTCCATGTGTAGACTACCTGCAAATAAATCCAGTTCTCATTTAAAGTGCAAGTTTAAAGAAGTGCAAGTGAGCCATGGAACGCACCAGAGAGCTGTATCATGGACCATGCACCTTCACTTATCAGAAGAAACATTTTGAGCCCTTCAGCAGTTTTCCATCTGGTAGAGAATGAGAAAGTAAAGATACTTATTACATTAAAAGTGTATTGATTGAAAGCGGTACTGTATGACATTATCAGATATTATAGCAGGATTTAAAATAAAATGTTTACTCTTGAAGGGGATTTGGGGGGGGGAAAAAAAACTTTTTCAACATATAGGATGACGAGAAAATTTGCAAGGGATAACATTTTGGCACTGAAAGTAAATGCAAATAAGTGTTCCTTTCTCCAGGGGAACTTTGAGGTTTGTCGACATGACGCGCTATGGATAATTGCATTGTGGTTTAGCAGTTAAAACACGTACTTTGATTGTCTGGCTGGAGATGTCAGCTGCTCACACAGCTGTGAATCAGACAAGGTCGGAGATGATGAGAGCCGGCAATGTTTCAGCATCATCATCAATTTGTATCAGCAGCAGTGTGATTGGGACCCCGCGCTGCGCTCTGAAGTTCGTGATGGCACCCAGCGAAGCAGTGGCACTTCATCCCCTCCCGGGGGCTGCTTTAGGGTTCAACAACTCTGAAGCTGCTCTACCTGGAGCCCAAGCCTTCCTCCCAGCTCAGTACCAGGTGCAGCCACGCCAGCAGTTTTTCTGGAATTATACTTCTACACGAGTAGAAAGGGGTAGATTTTCCAATCAGATTACTTTACAGGCTGCAATTTATTCTAGACTTGAAAGCCTCATCTTTTTATTTCCTGAGTGCAACCGAAATAGATCGCTTATCCCAGACCAGGAACAGCTTTCCTATCTAAGCATGGGGCACAATGGCTTAAATGGGCAGTTAATTAAACAACGATTGACACACTCTCAGTACTTACTCTGGAGTAAGTATTAACATTCTGGAATCCCCAAAATCTTTCATCCACAAACTTGTAAAAAAAAAATTTACATTTTTTTAAAGCTACGTTACTTCCAAAAAAAATTACCACATTTGTCAGTAAGTTTTAAACTGCCTTAATAAAGGCACTAGCTCAAGTGTTTAACACTAGCTAAAGGGCTGGAGTGAAAGCAGACAAAAAAAGAAATAAACTCTCCAACTTGCTGCAGCTGCCGATTACGCATACAACTCTTAACAGCCCTGAGATCACAAGCTGCCTTTCTGTGCATCTTCGTCAGCACGGAAACTTCCTTCTAGACTTATCTGTCTCCTGTTGTCACGTTAACTTCAGGGTGAACTGAAACTCTACAGGGCTAATAAAAACAGAAGGTCATTAAATCTTCATGATCTTTTACACTGAAGATCTCTTTGGCAAAGAGATGGCCACGAGCCAGAGGAACTGGTCTGTCCAGCTGGGCTGGGAGCTCAGTAACGGCCAGTGACAAGAACGGTGATCATAACATGAACATGACCAGGGAGTTGGCAGCTGTTGGGAACTGGTAGTCACAAAGGCCATTTTTAAGAAAGAAGAGCCTCGTTCTCATCTGCTCCCTTTTTCAGAAAGTGGTGGCACAGGGAACACATTCCAGAGCTCATTACAGACGTTTTCATACTGGGGCACGACGACACTGCTAGGAACACACGGATCAGTTTAAACAGCACGAATGTGACGCACGGCACGAGCAGCAGCAGCTCACATCACCATTCATCTTCGGTATCCTGAGGCACAGGCTGAACACCCTAGCAAAGTCAGCCCCCAGACTTTCTGTGCGTAATTACAGCAGCTGCTGCCCTTAAACTAGTTTTCAGAACTCTCATCCGAAGGCCGTGGATTCAAATCAGAGAGCGACACAAAGCTTGCAGAAAACAAGCGTTCTGTTACCTCCTCTGGATCTACTGGTGTCTATGATGTGCTCAAAATGTAGAGGAAGCTCTGCACGTTGAGGTTTGAGGACTCTGAAGCATTAGTGCCAGATAGCTTTGGACACCTTTTGGGGTCACAAAACATGATGGGACTCGTCCAGCAATACTTCCAAACTCGGCACAATCAGAGGCTCCTGGAGCCTGGGCAAGGCCTTCTCATAACATACAGGCAATGGACGCGCTGTCATTTCCTGCTGGGAAGGTGGTGATGCATGTGCCAAGGAAACATGTGGAACAGGCCAGGTGAAGTGGAACAGCTCTGAAGGGTCCCAAGATCAAGGGGAAAATTAGAGGTGCCCAGCCCTGAGCACGGGAGCAGAATCACGGCCTGGGTCCTGCCTGCAGAGCCAGGGCTGCTGCCGCGCTGCTCCAACCAGAGAGAACTGGACAGCAGCAGAACAGAGCATCTGGCACCAGGAGATTGTTTAAGAAGTGAAGCTGCCAGAAGCCAGAAGTCCAGTTTTAAGATATAATTTACACCCTAAATATTTGGATCTCTCTAACAACAAGGAGGAAGGAGAAATATTATTTTGGTCCAAAAGAGCTACTGAAACATGGAAAAGTGGACAAAGCTCGAGTGATCTGCTGTTTTTACTAACCCCACGTGACAAAAGAGTATACACTTTTACTCTAACACTCAAACTCAAAGATAAGCAGACCCCTGACCTACAGAACTGACTGTTTCAACATCTCACTGCCTCAAAGCTGTGTTTGAATTTGTTTGTAAAACATCCTGCCTGGACACTGGGTAACACAGAGCTAGCTAAGGCACCTTTGCCACTGCCTATCAGTACACTGTGTAGTATCGGTAGCACAAATTAGCACATCTTTAAGCAGTTTAAGGCATTCCTCACTACTGAGCCTCAGCCTGTCTTTAAATATTGCCTATATACCTAAGGATGTGGGCCAAGGAGCATTACCACAGGGGATTGAGTCAACAAGCATCGAGCACTCCAGCAAGGGCTGCTTGAGCATTCCTGCTCAGCAGCTGTGAAATACCCTTCCCATCTATGGCGATGGATAAGCTGCAGAGCTCTTACTGCCGAGCAGGAACACAAATGCAAACACTTCCTAGGAGTTATTCAAGCTCAGAGAAAAAGTTAAATGATTGCCTGTAATCCAAAAGCATCTATGAATCAAAACTGATTTAATTAAACGAGCTGCCTGAGCACCCAAACATGGGAGCACTGATTCAAGCTAAGAGGGCAGAATACACTGAAAATTAATTGACTTTTCGATTTTTTCTAAAAATGGAAAAAGATTCAATTCTACACCTGTCGAATAACACAGCCGTGAATGGCAGTGCTAAGAGCTCTCATTTCCAATTACAAATTTTTGCACCTTTTTAAGCGATTTTAAAGCACATTTTCACAGAGCACATGGGAACACGGTCCTAAAAATTACCCAACTGTGGCTTTGTTGGGGGAAAATCATAACCCTGTAACATGATATCCAAGAACTGTTCACCTTCACTGTCGACTATGTCATCCTGCTCCCATTAAACAAGAACACTACGTGAGCTGTTACCTAAGCATGCAGTGCTCCCAAAGTTGGCTCCCAATGAAACCTCGCTGCAATGTGTTTGCTGTGGCAGGCCTCAAGAAGACAGCGCATAGCAGCAAGCTCACCCCGGGGAATCAGGGTGGATTCATCCTGCTTTCAAGTACCTGTACTTCAAATGCACAGCAGGCTTGTTTGCACGCAGCTGGCACGGGGCCACCTTCTCCAGGCTTTACCTCAGCATTCACATTTCCATAGACTCAGACAACACTAATAAGGACTCGCCATTATCTTCTGACCTTTTTTTTTCCCCCCTCTTTGTCTTTGAAAGTTAATCAGTAACCAGAGATTTTTTTTCAAGGTCCCATGGCTCACAAAGCTTTAGAAGGTTCTGCATATGGTTGAAAACATTAGCCATGCACACAGCAAATTCTCTGCTTCCATATTTGAGCTTCCGACACTATAAATAAGAAGTATTTCACATATTGCAATACTCTATCTGCAGCTCTCTAAACCAGCTGTATCATGCCCTTATCCAGGTGGATAAGAACACTTCAGGAGGTTAAGAGAAATAAAAAAAGCAAGACACTTTTCATGAGACAGTTACTGAGCTTAACTTCTCACTCTGGTAATCCACATCAGTTTTCAACCTCAAACAAGCACAGGTGGCATTTAAGGTCCTATCTATTACTTGAATTTTCAAAGTCATCACCTCCTAGGGCTGATAACATGATACGCAGCATAGCCACAATCATAGAACTGCAGATGGTGAGCTGCTTCACCTTTGTCCAGTACTGAGATCTCAGCTAAAACTCAGCACTTAAACCTTAAATATCTCAAAAAACCCCGTAGTAAGTCATAGATGAAACGGTTAAATCCTACTGATTAAGTGTCCTGTCCTTCTAACTGCTCAGCTTTCAAATTCATAGAATATTATTTTATCATTTATCTAGTTTGCAACTTCTCAGTCCCAATAGCCCCACAGACAGAGAAAATCAGCAACAACGAAGCCAGCATGCAAGGCATCTTTCAGCTTGATAAAGAAGCTGAGGAGGTAACAGACAAAAGATTTCTTCATTTCTGTTTTGATTCACCTTTAAGACTCCTTTGACTGGTCACTCAGTGAGACAACAGAGCAAAACTTTTCTTCACTCTTCCTAAGCCTGCTTCTTTGCCTCTGCCCACACTGCATTGTGATTACTCAGCCAGCAAGAAAAAGACAACCTGGCTTTGTACAGAAGGAAGAGCACACTACACACCGTACATCAAGTTCCACCCCTAAAACATTATTCCCCTTAGCAAGCAATCACAGCAGCACACCAGACTGTCAGCTGTAACACAGTGCATTAATGATCAGCACTGCCTATCACTTGCTTATCAAGTCAGCCACAAAATTTAAGGCAGCGACTGCCATTCTATTCAGGATAAAACCGTAATATGGAAGAGCACATGACATAGGGAATAGTAGAATTTATGCAAAGAGTTGGCAATATTTAAGCAAAACTTGGATACCCTCATAAATGAGCACTATGCGGTAATTTGTGTTACTTGAATCACGCTTCTCTTTCCTTCTACTTCAACCTGATGAGGCAGGAAGTAATTAATGGGGAGATGTTGCCTTGCATACAGCTGGAAGGAATTAATCTAGCATTTCATTTGTGGTATTGTCCATTTGGAAAACCATTTTTTTTCCTGCATTTAGAACAGTCTGTTTCACATTTAACTCCAGAGATTAGCAATTCCTTCATCTTTATCTACTACATGAAGATATCTAATGGGAGCCCAGAGCAAAAATATCATCTTTAAGAAGGCTTTGCTACGTATGTAGGTAAAGCGTTACAATAAGTAGTAAATTCTTTTAAAAAAATAAAAAACAAGACATCCAGAAAACAAGTTCAAAGAGAGACTTGAAATTTAGTATTACGTGCTACAGATTAAGTAAGACTACTCACTATGTTATTTCATTTCTTTCCTCTCTTTTCTACTGACAACCACGATTTGCTTAGATAAAAAACTATTTTCCGTAACCTGTTTCTACTGTATGCAAAGCACACGGGTCTTGTTCTCCCAGTCAGTTTTATAGAAAATCCAGGACTAGAAACAAGTTATGCCCCCAGTGATCAGACACATATTTTTAGTGGGAGAAAAGGCCACTAAGAACACCTAGGGATCTTATGAGAAAGATAAATAAGTGATGCTAGAGCTTACGTTTTTAAATATTAACTTCATTAAGGCTTGGAGAAAGAGCTACAAAACCCTTCAAAACGCCAGGCCTCAGATGAATGCTCAACTTGGCCACTGAATCAATTAGAGAAAGTTCCCTGAGGAATCAGAATAATTAAGGTAATTGAGCTTTCCATAGATCTGGTATTACAATTCTAACATTTTTATAGATGTAATTTCAAGTCCCGTGACAAAATATATCCATATGTCCATACACACAAACATATGCATAGGGCACTTTCTTGTCCTTTTGCTATTCTGTGTGAGTTTTGGATTATTGAAGGAACTGAGTGTGCAGTCAAGGGCGGAACAAGATACACAGGTGATACAAATTGAAGAAAGAAATCAGATCTCTCTTTAGCAATGCCCAAGTCTAACTGTTCACATTGTATTTCTACCTGTAACAATCTCAGAATACTGTTTAAAAACGCGACACAGATAATCTTTCAAACTTGTTTTGGTTCACCATGTAAGACAGGAACACCGGGTTTAAACAACAGGGCAGGCAGCAAAAGACAGAGCATTAGCTCCCTCCCATCCAAAGCCTCAGAAAACAAAAGAGCCAGGTGTACCAAATTCACAGACCAGAAGTTACATCTCTTGAGGAGAAGATGGGTATCACTTTGTGCCATATATACACATGCACATTTCTACTACTATTCCTCGAAGGCCAAGGAACAGTGATCTGACATGAGTTTGCCAAAAAGAGCTGGCACAACAGCATCACAACCAAAAACAGTCACAAAAAGGAAAATGGAATTCAAACACAACCAGAATTTTTATAAAGTTGACAATTTTCAATATCTAAAGATCTTGCTTTATTTTAAACAGGGTAAAACTCTAGACACCATAAAAAAAGCGTTATCACTTTACAACTGTGCAGGCAACACAAGAGAAGCTTTATGATTATTTGCCCAAGGCCTGGATTTTTCAGAGAGCACTCACAGGTTTAGAGGGACAGCAGCTGCCACCCTTGTGCTCCTGCGTCTGGTCACTGCCCAAGAGCTTCTAGGAAGGACTCAATACTTGACCTGTGGAAGCAGCTGGAGAAACACCCAAGCACAAGTGCTGTACAGCACATGCAGCCTTACTTCTCGGCAGGAGCACTTGCATGAAAAACTTCAGCGTTCCTCTCCAGCTTCCATCCTCCTAGCAAAACCCTTAAGGTAATTTCATTCCTTGCATAATGGATGCTGGAGCTAATGTCATACAAGGAACCTCCTCTTCTGCGTTTCTTTGCCGCAGTTAGGAAATACGTGCTTTGTGCTACACAAAAAGCTAACTGGCAGCACCGCAATCCTGAGTGAAGAGGAAACTACAGCTTCAACATCTGTCATCTGAAATAAAGGGCATATTCCACTAGGAAAGGACACTAACTGCATAGCGCAACCTAAAGGAAACCACTATCTAAAAAGTTAAGAGGTTAAACACCAGGAGTTTCAAAATGACAGTTTTCCTGGATTGTCACTAGGAAGGAGACAAGTACGAAAGACAATTTTGATTTCGTTAAAACAATATGTAATTCATAAACACGGAACTCATTCTCCATGACTTGTTTGTCTTCAAAGGAGGGTGAATCACGGAGAAAACGCACACAGCCCAGCTCTGAGGCTGAACGCATGCAGGATGCTCCCTCGGAAGCGCTGCTGACGAGCACAGCCCCCGACAGCCCTTTGCCAAAAACCAGAGCACACCGCACTTCGCTCTCACAAAAGATGCCCCCAGGGAGTTTGTGCTCATCATCGTTATTCTGTGCACGTAGGAGCCACCTTCAACGGCTTTTACTTTAATTAAACCTTTACTACTGTAAAGGGCAGAGAGGGTACGAACACATTTACACTACAGTGACTGTGAAAGCGGTAATGAAAGAGAAAGCAAATGGAGTACCTTCCTCCCTCCGTACTCAGAGACTCTTCCCCCTGCCCGCTCCCCCAAAGAGGAAAGGAATTCCCCAATGTCTTAAGATAACCGCTGAAACCTCACGGGAAAGGACAAGTCCGCTCCTCGTCCTGTAACCATCCTCCCCCCAACAACCCCTTTTCCAGTTGAGCACTTGCCTCTCCTCCGTGCCCATCAAATATCCCGAAGATGGAGGGATGAGTCTTGTTCACCAGGTCAGTGATTACTTCGAACCTGTCCTCCATGTGATCCCTCCGGCCTTGGATGGAATAGACAGCCACGTTGTGGCTCTTGAACTCCCAGGTCTTGGAGAACTCGGCGTCCAGCACGTCTAGCCCCCCGAGCCTGTCATTCTGCATGATCTCGGCCACCTTGCCCTTCACCATCTTCACCGCATCCCTGCTGGACTTAACAATGGTTTTCACCTCATCCGTGTGGAAGAAATAACTCCACAGGGCCAGGCTGATGCACAGCAAGAACAGGGTCTCCGGTCTGAGCAAGAAGTAACGCATGATCCGACCCAGCAGAGACAGCAAAGTCATTGTATCCTCTATCATTTATTATCGAGACCGTGTATCCCCACACCATGCAACGCGCTCCCGGCGGACGGGACGGGGCTGAGACGAGGCAGCGGATCAGTGCATGCTCGGCCGGGGCGCAGCCGGCGGGCGGGCAGCGCCGAGTCCCACTCCCCGCGGCTCCCTGCTCCGGCCGGCGCCCCGGGGGGGCCGCTCCTCGCCCCGCCGCTGCCGGTCCCGCGGCGCTCCGTGCCTCCTGCGGGGAGCGGCCCGGCCCGGCTCGGCGGGGAAGGCTCCTCCGGTGCCGCACACCCCCTGCGGCCGCGGCACCCCTCTGAGCCCGAGCCCGCCGCGGGCAGCCCCTAGGCCGCTGCTCCTCCTCTGGTCCCCGCGGGAGGCCGCCGCGCTCCGGCGCTCTCGTAGCTCGCAACGTCGCGGAGACAAGGGCCGGCCGCAGCGAGCTGCTGTCTGGCAGGGCCGCCGCGGGTACCTGGCCGCCGTGCCCCCCGCGCCTTGCGCCGTCCCTCCCCCGGGGCGGAGCGCCACCGCCTCCTCCTCGCCCGGCCCTGCCGCCTGCCTACAAGTTCCGGCGGGCTCCGCGCGGGGTGTCCCGCGGATTGGCTGGCGGCGGCGGGAGGGATTCTGGGCGTTGTAGTCCGGAGAGGCTGCGCCAAAGAGAAGCGAGAGCCGGGCGCCTGCAGCTCCGCAAGCGTCTCCCAGGGGCATCGCCGGAGTTTCCTGTCACCTCCTCTCTCCCCGCAGGCGGCTTTGCCTGCTCTGACCCTTCCCGAGTCTCCCCTGCAGTCAGCTCTTTCGGTGCTGCATGTGCTTTGCTAGCAGGAATAGCAGCCAAAAATATCCCTCTTGTGGATTTAACAGCAAGAGGGAGATTCAAGTGAAGATCGATGTCAGGCGATCCAGGAGCAGCAGTGTGACCTTCCGCTGGACTCCCCGCTCCTGGAAGTGCCGGGCCACAAGCACCCGGCTGAGCTGCTCCCAGCACAGGAGCTGGTGGAGACCCCTCAGACCCCCCTGCTTCCACTCACACCCAGAGAAACAAAGAAACAAAAAGGGGCTGTGGTTGTTCTTGGAGCTAGTCATGGAAGGTTATCTTCTAAATGCAATAAATAATCTCCAGATGCATTCATGTGAAATTCACATTTGGGTGAAGAGGAACAAAAGTAGACATTTCCAAATTATTAAACCAATAGTTGAGGGTGTCTAGACAACGCTGTAATGAAAAGAATATAGGAACTACTCAAAATGTGTATTTTCTTTCTTTGACCCACTTCTGTAAGTTGTTTTTTTCTGATAACTAAGCAAGGAAAATTACAAGCTGCGACTGCGAGCAGGAGTTTGCTGGAATCAAATCAATTCAGCGTACTGCCTGAGTTGCAAATGAGCGGGAGTGATTTTGAGCCAGCTGGCAGACCGGGGGGCTGCAAACTGACAAAACTCATCAAGCAACCTCCGAGAGTGTGACGGCTGATAGAAGAGTCAAACACATCGGAGTGGTGTTGAAAATGAATTAGCAAACCACAAAAGCAGCCTGAAATTTTGACTGAGCAGCCGGCCTTTGAACCTGCCTTTCCACCAGCGCTGAGTGTGCCAGCGCATGCCCTCCCAGTCTTCCCACAGCTCCCTCTCTCTTTGGACTTTTGGTAATACAGAAGTTGTAAACTTACACAATAGTTTTTTTGCTAGTTTTTCAAACATCAGCTTAAGTCAGAATCAGGCTTGATCAGCTTTGATTCTTACACCCAGCTCTGGAAAGCAGGAAAGATAATGACAAATGTTGTAAATAACAGCGAGACCGCTATAAAATGTTAGAGGTACGTAACGCTTCATCAGTATTTCAAATGAATATTAAAGTTGGGCATTTCAGGCCTGAAGACTCTCTCTTACCTTCAGCCTCCCCTCCGCCGCTATTGATGTGAGCTGAGCCAGGAGCTCTTCACCTGAAAGACCAAGAGACGCACTCATCATTGCGGTGCTATCGTAACAGCAAAGACGTGGAAGCATTTGATGCCTCCCAAATAGCTAATTTGAGGAGGACTTTTAGGAAACGTGAGACTAACTGTGACAAACAGGCTGTAAATATTTTATATTTAAAATTAAATAATTAAATAATATTTCTGCTTACTTTTTGACAGCAGCTACGCTGAAGCTTTTCTGTCAGACTGGGCTCTCACTTTGCAAACAGATTTTTTTTTGCAAAACTTTTCAGTTTAAACAAAGCCTCACCTTTGTTTTCCCTATTTAACTTAGGTCTTAGCGTGGCTCGGATGCTTGTGCTACACCACCGATCCCTCCATACAGTCAATTGGTCTTTGTATATGCAACTTTAGAGAGCTAATTTCTTCTCCCTGGCTTTTTGCTGCACGCTGCAGCAACTCCCTTTTGAGTTATTGACTGTCCTGGCTGTAAGCTACGTGTGGCTACTAAGCAAAATTTGCTCCGTAACAACTGTGTTTGCTTTCAGTAACAACTGTATTCTTGCTGCTTCGAACTCTACTCCATTTTATATTTAGCAAAAGATAAAATACATCTAAAAATGTGGAGCATAACGCTCACGACAGCCAGTTAATTCGATATTTATTTAATCATCATTTTGATGATATACAAATGCAAGTGTGCCATGAGGGTACAGTGACCTGTACGAAAGTTGTGCTTCACGGACAGCGGCATGAAGTCAGGCTACAGGATTGCCAAGTGAAATAAAGTGGCTCCACTCCTGACTCTGCACGAGGTGCTTCCAGCCACCAGCATGCATCCCCTCACTGTCACTGCAGTTCCTGAGGACCTGTACCCATACATTGTGGGACAGCTTCCTCCAAGGGAGCGCAGGACTCTCTCTGTGCTAAATGCCCCCCAGAGCAGGAGATGCTCCACACCACCACGAAGCACCCCATCAGCACCCTGGGTTTTGTTGCCGATCTTCTGTAGCTTTATACGTCTACTACGCTGCAAGAGAGTTTGAGTTAGTTCCAAAAGCACCTCAGCTTGAGAATGTGATCTGCACGATATGCAGCTGCAGAGCGTGCAAAGCTTTCATTTTTGGATGGAATGCAGATGAAACAATAAAGGGCAGGCAAAATCTCTGCTAAATAGATGCAAGAGCAGCAATTGTTATGACATGGCCAGCTCAATGTCATCCATATAAAAACTGCAGAGAATTTGCTTTCACTCAACCCTTGAAATGGAAGCGACCACCAATTAAATGTGAATAATCCACACACGACATGCAAGTTCCACATGAAGATGGCGTAAGTGCAAAACTGGAAGTCTCAGTGTCACACTGAGACAGCCCTGATCCAGGGTGAGCAGAGGGATCCACGTGAGGGTTTCATTATGCACTCCATGGCTGAATCCTGCATTGCTTTCTCTAGCAAATCTCCCCAGTGGAATAACAGAACTTCATGATCCAGAAACTTTCTTTTCAGGACTGGAAATCAGTAAAAAAATTCGCACGTATGTGGCACGTTTTGCGACTGAAAGATTTCACTTTGGTTTTGCTGGGGGTAGAACTCTGGTTCTTGTTCCTTTGTGAAAGGATTAAAAAGCGGTCACTGAGTCAGCTTCACAAATAAACTTCAGAATTATACACCTCATAATGAGATAGAAAAAACATATCTTGCTCAACAGCTCCTCCTACTGTTTGCATGTACCGTGTCTGTAAGAAGCCTTATAAAATGGTATTTGTTGAGACAACTTAAAAATAATTTATTTCATTTACTCTTTATGCAAACTGAATTCACTGTTCCTTTAACCTTGGCAAGAACAGGGAAGCTCTGATTCTCAGTGATCCATCAGTCTCACTAGATAATTTCACTGGTGTGCATGGTCTAGTTTGATGGAAATCTTCTACAAAATGCTACCAAAATCTAGAAATTTTCTATTTTAGATTAGATTGGGTGCCAAAATTTGGAGTAAGCTTCTGTTCTTTCCCGTATTGTGCTGCCTGTTTGAAAAGCCTTCTAAGGACTTTCAGATTCAAACAGTGCTATTACCACAGCCCAGAAGTACACATGAATGTAGCTCATGGCAACTCAGTCCTTTCACTGCAGGCTGGAACAATGACACTTGTATCAGAATATCCCAAGAAGCCTACAGACTCACTTCCCTCTTCTGCCAATATAGAAAATTGCAACAGAAAAGCTAGCACCCATGATAACTACAAAGCTGTCTTTTTTGCATGTCAAGAATAAAATTGCAATGCAGCAAAATATCTCCTGCTTTTTCTTCAGATGTTTTAAAGAAACAAATTTTAGAATATTCAGAATGTTCTTTGGTCACAACAGATATAGCTCTCCAGAGGAGCAACAGTGTAACAATACATGAAACTGTGTTCTATAAGAGTTTTGATAAGAGGTAAATAAAACTGCAGATTTTCAGCCAATGATTTTTATCCTTCTTTTCAGTTGATATAAACAATATTTAATAATATTGTTCCCAGAATTTTACGCTGCAGCAAATACCAAGCATTACAGGTAAATTCTCCCCTCTCCCTGGTAAACTCATGAGAAGTCTTATTATAGAAATTTCGCTCATCTTGCATTTCCTTTGAAGGGGAACATTTGCAGATGTGGAATGAAAATAGCAATTTTCCACATAAGTTGTTCTCTGATATTTTCCAAGATTCTCAGTTCCCAGAGCCCATTATAGCACATGTTTGTGTGTAAAGTCTGATCTTTGTTTACTTCCTCGCAACATAGCGGCAGGAAGGATGAGGGTCACAGGGTGTGGGGAGGCCTCTGGAAAACAGAGTCGTGTTTTATCAACATCTTTTATTTAAACCTAAGATTCTGCTACAGAGGACGGTGCACCAAACCACAGCAGAGATGCAGCGAATTGCTGCACAATGGAAGCACCTCCTGGGTAGGTTTGGAAGGTGGGAGGGATGCAGGTGAACAGACATAACACAGACCCAGCATGCTAATGTCAGGGGAGAAGTACAGCACTTAGTTAGTATACGTTTTACCTGAAGCTAATATATTATTTCAAGAAAGCAAACAAAAATATATTGAAAAACAACAAAACAAGCAAACTAAGGAGTGTCATTAAGTAGTGTTTCTATGTTCTTATTTACTTTCAGTATCAGAGCCAAACTGCCCTGTGATATATACGAGCAAGAAAAGACACCAATACTCATTTTATGGAACAATCTAAACAGCGGTGTATTTCAGAAAGAAATCCTGAAATCCAGCAGCTTGCAGAAGCTTGAATCAATAGAGTTCTGGAATTGAAAGAAAAAAAACGGGCTACAAGCCAAAAGCTGAAACACAATTCCCAGTGAGGCCAGTGGGCATCTCGTAGATCTTGGTAGAAGTGTTGTCCCGAACATTTGATTCTTAGTCCAGCTCTCAAGGATGTGAGATACTCCTGGAAATTCTCACCTATTTACTCTGAAGCCTCTCTGGTTAGCTCCTCTGTATCATAATTATTCCAAACACATTTTTCCCCGTCAGCTTCCAGAGATGAATTCACTGAGAATTGGAGCATGACTGAAATATCACCAAAAAGCCCAGCAGATGAACCTGAAGATGGTCCCGACTGCCAAAGCTGCTGTCTAGAGCAGTTTGTTTAAATAGCAGCAAAACTTCACATCACTACTCGCTGAAGATATATTTGGTCGTACTTGTAAAGTTTTTGCTGGTGGATTAATGCATCGCAAGCTTACCACTTTCATGAAGAACTCCAAAATACGCGAGCAAAATATAAATAGAAACTAAGCAATTTAGAATCACTTTGAATTAGCTGTGAACTGGCAGCCTTCTTATTAAATCTTTCTGAGATTTGAACATAAATTGATAAAAATCAATAACAAAGGAAACCTAATTTTCTTCATCATTAATTTTTACTCAGTTTAGCAGATGTTTCTTGTCTTATGTTGTTGACCATTTAATTTGCATTAAGCAAGAGACTACAAATTTGATTTACACATTTTAATTCCAAGCTTGCGTTTTTACTACTTCCAGATACATCTGTATGCAGAACATTGTGAGTTGCATTCTGGGCTAGATCCTTTGTTTAGCCAAGCTAAACTTGTATCAAAACTGAGATGAGAAGGGAACTGAGGTAACAGATGCCTGTTTTGTCTTACTCTGAAATGAAAATTAACTGTGGACTCAGCTGACTGCACTGTTTAGAGCAGATCTCAATTTGAATCTAGTTCCACGAGTCTTCACGAGGCTGGTTATAGCCATGGACAATCTCAAAGGGGCAGCAGCGATCCAACACTCACACCTTCCCTTGAACCTACCCCAGCAGTAATACAATAAAATACAAATGCTGAAAAAGTGATCTATTGGGGTACAGAGAATTTAAGACTTTCTCTGTTTTTAAAATTACAGTGGTTTTATGCATGCTCATTGCTTGGAATTTGCTGGAGATGGGTCTGCCAATAAATAAAGTTGAAGCATTTGTACTTCTGGGGCTCAAATGGGATATGGGTTGTAAAAGTGGCGGGTGAAGGAAGACTAAGATTTTTGTTAAAGGGCCAACAGAGAAAACTGAATGAGCACTGCTGATGTGCACAGGATACAGCCATAATCTTCCTCTGAGAGAAATACAAAAGCTCAATAGGAAATTCAAAAAGCTATTGGAAAACAGAACAAAACAAAAACATACAAACAAAAACACAGAAGTTAATTGTAAGAGAAACTCACAGGAGGCTTTAAAAATGATGTTAGTGGTCAGATACTTAAATTTAGATGTCTATACTGCAATGAATCGTACAAGAAAGTCTGGGTTCATAAGAACTGGGTGCAGTAAAAGCAGTAATAAGCCTAATCACATCTTCTACTCAAGGATGCACTGTTACCTATTCTACTCGTGAGCCTGCAGTGAAAAGCAGTGCTTTCCTTTTGTCCTCCATCTTCTCATAGGCAATATGCCCAGTAAGATCCAAGTGGTAAGGTTTGTACTAAAATAGCTGTGTGGCGTGCTACCTTCAGCTGTCAGAACTGTCTCTCCTTCTTTCTCACTTTGGAAAAAAAAACGAAAAACACATACCACAGCACCATCTGCTTCCATGATGCAGATTTACTGCAGAGGAGCTGTATTTTAATGGAAAAAAATCATTTGACTACAAGAGGATTTTATGACGTTGCTTTAATTTTCTTTTATCGCTTTTTTGTTTTTTTTCTTCCAGTTCCCACATCATCCTAGGTTTCCTAAGGCACCAGACTGTGAAGCTGACACCAGATGGGGAAATGAGTTTCAAACAGCTGCGGGCTTCCCTGCTGCTTCCAGCCACTGAAGATTCATTTCTGCAGGTGCATATGGGAGAAACTGAGGATAGCAAGACAATACTAAATTTAGTTTTCTTCCCTGAAACCTCCATGGGTTTCGGCATTCTCACAGCTCACAGAATTTGCCACAATCACAGAATCTGTTTAGAGAGTGCAGAATGACTGGCAGCTGCCTTCAGCTGACGAAAAATAGGCAAACAAAGGATGACAGCTCACAGAGAAGGAAAGGAATGTATTTACACGGATCCCTTTGCAGGAGGCTGTTTATCAGATGGTATGAACTGCTTTGTTTACAGCTAATGACTTCTCCAAAAACATTGTTCTCTGTCAACTTCTACGTTTAAGTTGGCAGTCAGGAGACCTGCTCTGCTCAGGAACTGAAATAATTTGGAATTAAAAAACAGGGAAAAAGATCTTCTTGCTGTATCCTGAACTCACTGTTAAATATCATATCTCCTGCATTTTTAACCTTATTATCATTGCTGGTCACTGTTTCTAGCAAGTATTCTCCAGAATAAACAGAAAATCTTGTACATGAGAAGAAAATAATCACAACTTTATTTAATATAGAAGTTGAACACAGTTTACAATGTCAGCTCCTTATCAGGGGTTCTGTCTCTCAGTTGCCTGTGTGATGCCCAATCCATGAGTAATGTTATACAAATAAAGGGGAGGGATTTGCATTTTCCAGACTGAAATAATGAGTCATTGCTTCCTACAAAAATACAGAAAGCAATAGCCAGGCTGCTTCAGCCCAGCAGATCCTGCTCCTCTTCCAACTGGCTGACCCACTCACACTACCAGGTTTGAGCTCAGTTTGCACTACAGAGATGCTTGTACCCAGGGAGGACTGTGCCCTTTCCTTCATCACCATCTCTGCTCTCCCAGAGAGCTTCCAACTGCAAAGCAAAGCAAAGGTTCAGCACGATGGAAAATGCCAGCACGCTGGGGTCGTCTGTGCACCAAAGCAACAGCGACTTCACTTCACGCTGCCGTCAGGCCCAGTGCTGCGGGGCTGCAGACGTGTGTTCCACCATGGACTCGTCACGGTCAGCAATGCCTGTCAGCGCTCCCAGACCAGGATGCTTCAGGGGTCAAAGTGTGTCCTGTCACCTTCTCCCCTTGCAATGCTAATTAGACTCTGTGCTCTGCAAGTGCACATCGGAGGCACAGAAGATGTTTATGCATCTTGTTTGTTGTTGCCCGTAGGAGTTACAAAGGAAACTCATGCAGTAAATGGAAGGTGATGCTACTTGCTTGAGGATGATGCAGTATTTCAAATTTGCTCTGTTTGGTGGAGCAAGGAGGGAATGGTTTTGCTCCTTTCTTCAATGCAAAGACTTTACTCCTACAATTGTGCAGCTGTGGCTTCACCTAATGCCCCTTCCCTCCTGGTGCCTCCTGTGCCCTGGATTGGTGCTGGGGTGGCTTGAGAAGGCCAGGACTATTGCATTTGGACTTCTGCTGCTACAGAAAAAGAGCAAAGACCACACTCAGCTCTGTCACCAGAAGTGACAGCACAAAGAAAACTCTGTCTGCAGACTCTTAAAACATTTCTTGTTTAACTTTTAAGCATTAGGAACATATCTCAGAATAAGCAGAGTAAGCTGAGTAGAAGCATCTTAATGTTAGAATTAATCTTGTACTTCAGAAGTAAAACCAGCTAAATGCACACAGATAAAACAGTTTCTTCTTTGCTGTAATGGAAAAAGTAAAGTACTCAAGAAATAATTTCAGAGCTTGGCTAAGCATTAACAGCATTTTTTCTGTAACAAATACATGATGCTATGGTTTTGGAAATGGGACAGGAGATGGCTGATGCTCTTATATCAGAGGAACTGGGCTACCAGCCAAAATCTGAGTTCTGCTAGTTATGTTCCCAACCAGGAATTAATTCTTGAACTGATGTATCTGAGGATAGAAAAGCAAACTATAGGATAATGTGCAGTGGGCTGCACATATCTGTGGGCTGCGTGCATATTTATCTTTCTTTTTTCTATTGCTTTTCTTTACCTGGATTCTCGAGATCTGAAAATTCATTAAAGTCTTGAATCACAACACTCTTAGGAAGTGAAGCAACCTATATTTACAACCTAAGTCTTGCATAGAAGAAGGAAGACCTCACTCTTCCAGCACCTTTGAGCCCAATGCCCTTTAAAGAGTTTCTTTTAGCAAGGGTTGGTTCAATCACTACACATGAAACAGTTGAAATATGGTTAAAAAAAAATAAACACCCTCATGCTTTATTTGTGTAATGATTATGACATAAAAAATATTACTTTTAAGTCTTTGAGATTATTATGTTTTTAATCTTCATATGCTTTTTTACCTGAAGTTACCAGTAATAAGCACTCTCAAGAAAATCTGCACTACTGAGATGTAAGGAGCAGTCTAAGAAATGCAATACAAGAAGCTGAAGCGGTGGCAGTAAATGTTGGCCTTTGTAAAATGCAGTTTTGACACAGCACACGGTTCCCTTACAGAGAGTTCTAATTCAAAAGTTGAGAAGATGTAAGAAAATTCAAGTACTTGTCAGGCAGACTCAGTGGTAGCTAATAAAAGCCTCTAAGTCCAGTAAAACGAATTCTGGAGACATCTCCTACCGGCAAATATCAAGACAGAAATGACAGTACAAGGAAGCATGTCAGACAGAACCTATCTGAGAGAAAAAAAAATCTCATTTTAAATGATTACATATGCTTTAAACTCTGGCTGAGTTATGCTGGAGGTAAGTAATGTGTATTCGAAACCACAGTTGTCATTTGCTAAACCAGCTCTATTACTTCCTTAAGCTTAGTAAGTTCACTTAGTCCTTATACCTCTCTAATATCATGAGACATTTAATTAAGTCTTGTGTCTTAATGTTTGTTCTCAAAAGAGCCGAGTTCTGCTGAAGAATCTGAAATTCAAGTTTTTAACTGACCTTGCTCTGGAAAGGCAGTTAAGCACATAAATAGTCTCAGTGACCTTCAGCCTGTGCTCTGCTGTACGTGGCTGTCCTGAATTAATCTCAGGAACGTACATACTAATGAAATCCATGGGACTAGTTACAAGAATAATGATATACCTGTAACTGTTTGTGGTATTTGTTTCAAAGCTGAGGACCTCCTGGTTATCTGCCCTTGCAGCACATGCATAAATAAGAATATTGCAAAGCCTCGTAGGAATAATAAGTAAAATGTGCTGTACTGTTAAGGCAAACATTGATAAACCAGTGAAAGGCTTGAAGAAGGGTTTTTGTAATAGTTCTTTCCATCCTTACTATTTTGCTGTGAAATACTAGTTCTTTTTACGGAGCCTATTTTCACAGTAATATTCTTGAGTAAAAATATGAATAGCTGTGTGTTTAAAACTAACAACAGCATAATTTCACTGTTGTGATGTTACAGTGGATTTTGTTGCACTTAACTCCTCACACATCTGAAAGGCTGTAGAAGAACAGTGTGCAAAGGTGGAGTTATGCTGCACTTTTCTTCAGCATCCAAAGCAGTTTAAGAGGCTGCCATGCTGTAATCCCCTACGTTCTCACTGTTCCCACACAATTCTTTAACACCATTCTGTTCCCTGACAGCCTGAGGATCTAGTTTGAAGAACTACCTGAGATGTATGGGCTGTTCAGAAATGTTTAAGAGTGTTTACAATATCCAGCTCGTTATAAATATCCATTTAAGGAATCCTTGGCGTTTTATCATTTCCACAAAAATACATTTTTCTATCAAAACATTTGAACATTACAACACTTCTGGGGAAAACTTTTTCCCTGGCCATCACTTAAAAAAAAGTCATTTGAAAGAGCACTGGATAGTCCAGCATTAAATTTACTTAGCTGATTGTCACATATGGGCATATCTGACAACTAGAAGCTGAAACCAATCTATTCCATGAGATGAAAATTTCTTAATGACTCGCAGAGACTCACTGCTATCATTTAACCACATCTAAATCTCTGCCTAATACATTACTGTTCTATGTGAATCAGTGGCAGAACTACAGTTAAGATGACTAGCTTGTGTACTCAGAGCTCTCCCCTTCTGCAGCCACTTAAAGCTATGAGTACATGGAAAAACATCCTTCCTTAGAAGCACACTTCCTGACTGTGCTCTGCATATGTAGAGACAGGAGAGCAACAACTATTACATTTATATATGCTACACAGAGGAGGATTCCAACGTATGAGCAAGACAAACTCTGGATAAGTTCGCCCTTTGTTTTCAAAATGGGCTTTGTTTTCTCTCGCCCTCAAATGACACTCTACAGAGATTCTGAAGGGCTACATCTGGAATGAGGAAAATATGGCTGAAAGGATTTAATTTATCATTAGAATAAGATCCAGTATGTCATCCAGATAGGAAAGCGAGCCAGGGCTGAATGTTTGAAATAAAAATTTATGAAACATGAAATGAGCTTTAATAGTAAGTCTGTGAAGTCTGGAAACAATAGGTCTCTCAGGAGTGGCAGAGTCCTATTTTTATGGTGCTTTGATAGATGGGAAGGTGATAAAGTGCTGTATATGAGGAAAGCACTAAGAACGTAATTGAACAAGGTTCATAAATCCATGAAGATCCAAAAGCTACACTGAGTACTAATTCCTGCTGGGAAATGTTTCTATTTAGTTACACTGTAAAGGTTAATAGTAAATATAATCTTACAACTGTAAATCTTTGGTTTATTTTTCTCCTAAGATACGACTTACCATTGACCTTCCGTTATCTATCATTTGAAGATTATGTCCACATTTTCCAGTAAAAGCTCTTCTTCCTCTTTTTGATTAAATTAGACTGGGAGCTCAGATTTTGATTTATATGGGGTAGCAATGCCTCGTTCTTCCAGAACTGAAAATGTCCTCATTTAAGATTAGATCAGAAGATGGGATGAAAGCCTTTTATAATTTTGAAAGGAATCGGTCTTTTTAGGCCAGTCGCTACATTTTTGTTATTAATCACAAAGATGGATACATATAAAAGAAGATATTTTTACATCTATACTAAAATTCTGAGAATTGTACATTGACAAATGGCTATTAATAAGAGAAGGATATAAAGAGAAAAGAGAAATGTTAAAAATGAGACCTTGTGGATTAAAGGCCCGCTGCTTTCACAGTTTGCTACTATGAAGGGGCACCGAGGATGCTAACACACACAGTTCACTCTTAGGTGAAAAGCTGCTGAACTTAACTTGAAGGAAGATTAAATTACAGGGAACTAGAGCTGAATGCAAATATTTCAGAGTGCATTTAACTGGTTCTAGTTCATGTTCATTGCTTTCACACATTTATTTCCCCTTCCATGGAAGCAAGGCCATTTACTGTCATCCTATCCAATAACATCAGCATGCCATTGCTTTTGAATCCTGCTGGCCCTGCAGTTGACACAACTGAAAGACCACATAAAACTGTCAGAGAAGCTGCCTTCTACCTTCTAACATGCTACAGCATCGTGCTTCTTCTGCATGCCTGCCTTTGAGGTGTCTGAACAAAAGCGAAGCACCGCTAATGCACACCAAACTAAGAGTCACAATTCCTCACTCACCATTTAACCAGCACCATGCTTTTCCATGACCAAAATTAAAACACAACAACCCTAGTTCTTCTTAAACCATTGTTTAGCAAATATCGGTATCATATTTAACAGACCATCCGCCTTTTATCTCCGTATGTACAAGACAGCATCCCGCTGGTAGTCCTTAATTACGGCAGAAATAAAGCTACAGAAAAGAAACCTCCCTGCTGATCTACAAATGAGTTCTTTTCAACTGTATTAAATAATTTTCAGAAGACGGCAATAAAATCAAAGAAATTTCACACACACACAAAAAAATGTTTTATAGGAACGCTGTTAAAGCTGACATAATTTCATAATATAATATTATTGTACCACCAGAACATAATGTTCTGCCAGTCATGTGCACGCATACAAACACAGCATGTAATATCAGGCACGCAGATTGTTTTGGTATTACTGTAAATTGCAAGCTGCGATATATCTATATTCCTTTTTTTTCCCCCATGTATTTCTAGAACAGTTCTAACAATCCTCAAACGTTATTTTCGTCTGTGGTGTTTTGGGAATTACATTGCAAATACATTCCTGTTTCTTATGCCATACTCCTAGAGAAACTAGGACACGTAAAAGAAATGTCTAACTAAGGAGAATTCACATACAGGAGAAAGTCTGAGCTTCTGTCAAAATAATACGAATAAAGAAGCAGCATCACTGATTACCTTGACAGTGCAGAAATGCAGAAGACTTGTTTCCTGATAGAAAATTCATAAAGAATAAAATTTGCCTCAAATTCTCAACCACAGTAAAACAAAGTCATTATTCAGAAATTGAAGGAATAACCAATGAGCTAGATCTGCTTTCCTGGTAGGTGTTACTTCCAAGTATAGATGGGTCTAACTCAAAAAAGCTAAGTGCAAGTTCCAAATCCACAAGTCCTCACGAACTGTGAGCTGTTGCACTGTTAAGCAAAATAGGGAATGTAATGCTCTGTATTTTAGCCTCATTATTTCATAAGCCTTCTTATATGGAAAGACCGGATGAAAAGTAAATGCAGTCAGATAAATTAATGTACATAGGGAAGATATTTCAGATATTTGGGATCTTTGTGGATAATTTAAATATTGTTCACTGATTTTTGCTTTTAAAACAACAAACTTGTAGTTCTCTGGCTAGGCACATTAATTTTGAACATAAATAAAAGCATTCTGTGCATATTCAGTTGTCTGACACTCCCAGACTTGCAAGTTTCTTTCACATGGGACATTATTCTTCAATGCCAGAAGAAAAAAATTCTCTTCATCCTGTTCAGATGTGAAAACAAGCTTTTTCCCCTCCATGTGCCACAGCGGACACAAATTTTGGAAAAAAAAATCTGGGGAAAAGAGAAGTGTTATTTGCTTGTGGCCCAAACACAGCTTTAATGAGGTAGTATAAATGTCTTAAAGCAGAAAGTTTTATCTTCTGATTCTGCTTCCAAAACACGGGATTAACTCTAACATTTCTGCTCAGTCCGCTTGCTTGTCCTGAGATGCATTTATTATGGCTGCAGGGCAACAACAAACAAGATGTGTAAACATCTTCTGTGCCTCCGATGTGCACTTGCAGAGCGCAGAGTCTAATTAGCATTGCAAGGGGAGAAGGTGACAGGACACACTTTGACCCCTGAAGCATCCTGGTCTGGGAGCGCTGACAGGCATTGCTGACCGTGACGAGTCCATGGTGGAGCACACGTCTGCAGCCCCGCAGCACTGGGCCTGACGGCAGCGTGAGGTGAAGTCGCTGTCGCTTTGGTGCACAGACGACCCCAGCGTGCTGGCATTTTCCATCGTGCTGAACCTTTGCTTTGCTTTGCCGTTGGAAGCTCTCTGGGAGAGCAGAGATGGTGATGAAGGAAAGGGCACAATCCTCCCTGGGTACAAGCATCTCCGTTGTGCAAGCTGAGCTCAAACCTGGTAGTGTGAGTGGGTCAGCCAGTTGGAAGAAGAGCAGGATCTGCTGGGCTGAAGCAGCCTGGCTATTGCTTTCTGTATTTTTGTAGGAAGGAATGACTCATTATTTCAGCCCGGAAAATGCACATTCCTCTTCTAATTTGTGTAGCATTGCTGATGGGCCACTTTTCTCTTTGTCAAGTAGACAACATTCCAGGATACTGAAGTTGCAGGGTTTGCTGTTTTCTTACAGTCTTTCCTTGATGTCAGTGTATTTAGAAGGCTCTCATTTCCTTATCCCTATTCTCACTTTCACAGTCACGTTAGGGTTTTCACTTCTCTAGTTCCTAGGAGTCAGCAATTACAATTGATTTCCTAAGTTTCCAACTGTCTTTTCTTCCTACTGCAGATTAAATTTCACATAACACCATCTTCTGTCCTATGAAAGGCACCTAAGGGGCAGTCTGGGATAGTTCTCTCAGCATAAGACAAACTTCTAGCGATCTTCCCATTATTATAGGTAATTTGTACAACATTTTTTTCCTTTCAGCAGCACAAGGAATATACTTTCTCTTCACCGAACACCATAGATTAAAACAGAATTATTAAAATGTAGGGGCGACAGAAAAGTGTGCATTCAAAGCCACAAATAGCTTTAATTTGATGACATTGATAAAGGCTAAAAGTTTTAGATAAAGCCCATGAATGTTCACTGAAGTGTTGAGGTAATGTGTATTATTGAGATGAATTATACTGTTTCCCAGTGCTTTCCCCTGCACTGTTTTCACTTTGTACACTGTTCAAATCCACCACAGATATAATTAATTCAGGATTCACTGTGCACAACAAAAGCGCCTATACCCATGGTCTATGACAGAATGTCAATAATTTCCTACAAAATTAAAGGAAAAAAGGCTGGGGGGGAGGGGGAAAGCCATTAACAAATTTTATTCAAATAAAAATGTCTGTTCAGACAGAAAAAAAAAAAAAGAGAGCGCAAATTTGCCTGTTAACACATTTGAACATTTCTTACTTCTTAAATCAATTACAGAAAAGTATATAATACTTTGTGGTACTGTGATTCCTCTGAAGACCTCTGTCGCAGTGTATGTTTGCACATTTACCTTTCCAAAGGATCACTTACACAAGGCAGGAGCAATTTTTTTCCTCATAACGCTTAATGAATTATCTCGAAGCTAAAAAAAAGATGTACAACTGATTAGATTTTACCTGAGTTTTCCTCTCGTTACAGCCCATTTGGATTTTACTCAGCAAGCGCATGGCTGTGGTGCACAACAGTGTTCTGATGGCAGCGTGTGCTCACAAATCCAGGAGGTCCAGCTGAGGTAAAAAAGACAGGTTAGTGTAAGTAAGCACCATTTCTTTGTTTGGAGAGTGGTGCATTTCCTATCCTGCCTGAGCTGGAGGAAAAATTAAGCTTAACAACAGAAAAAATAACCTTTTGCGTAGCGTTTTTGCTGTGGGAGAGACTGAGAGGCTCCAGGGTGGAAGCCTTGCAAGGTGAGCGGAGGCAGTGACAACCATCATCACTGGGCAGGAGGAATTCCAGAGCTCTGTGCGACGGCTCTTACTCCGTCACCGACAGAGACACAATTTCCCCCCTCACGCCGGGCCCACACTGACATTTTCTCCTCACGGCCCGCCCGCGCGCTGTCCCTCCCTGAGGGAGCGTTTCTTCCCGCCCTTTTCCCAGGACTACCGTTCCCAGCAGCCCTTGCAGTGCCCTCCCGCCGCCTGCATGGGCTCGCTGCCGCGGGGGCTGCTGGGACTTGTAGGCGCCTGTCGGCCGGACGGCGGCTGCAGGGCGCGCGGGCGGGCTCTGCTGGGCCGCTGAGGTGAGGGGACGGCGAGAAAGCGGGAAGGTGCGCGGCTCGGCTGTGGGCAGCGGTGGGCGCTGAGGAGATTTTGCGTGGACGCTCCTCTCCTTCGTTTGTAATGAATAGCTGAGAGGGAACCAAGCAAAGAGCCATTATCCTTTTGATGCTCCCAGCGTGGAATGCTTTGCATATCCCGAGCCCAGCGCGTTGTCTGCTGTGGTTTCAGCATCAGAAGGGGGGAGAGTTTCATTCTATAACAGAACTTCAGGACTGCAGCTGTTGCCATCCTGGAGTCTATACAGCAAATCCCAGCTCCGTGAACATGGGACACAGCTGTAAGTGCTGGCAGCAGGGCTGGTGTTTGCATCACCTTTCTGTCATCTCTCCAGGCTGTTGCTGCAGGAGCACAGGCGAGTCAGCTTCAGAGTTCTTAATTAAAGGTGGAATTTCATTGAAGTACATAGTTGAAATGTTCGCTGAGGCCGTTCACCAGAGGTGCATGCACTTCTGATGTCAACGAGGAGGGGAAAAGAAATGAGAGAACAGTGCAGGAGGACACGATGTCCCTGACCAGTGCTACTGGAAAGCTCCACTTCCCAGCCTGTGCCACTCAACTGTGGTATCACTTTTATTTTTCATAAATGTGACTGTTATTGTGCATTTTGCAGTATGCACAGCTATTTTTCTACAAAAAGATGAATGAAATTTTCTTTGCAGATGCAGTGAGAGCTCTCCATGTTGCTTCAGTCTGCTTTTCAGACCTCGTGTGCTCAAGGTCTGCAAGATAGCTAGTGTGGGATTGTCCTTATTATAAAGTAGAACGCCAGAATAATCCTAGAAGTTAGGAAACAGGAGAACCTTGGTGTGAGGAGAACTTCCAGTTTTATCAGGGGCTGCAACAGCAGAATGCCCCATGAGTTAGTGCTTTGCATTCAGCTGGGACGCAGGTGGGCAGAAGAAACTTGCTTTGTCTGGCTGCCTGTGTATCAGTGATAGCTAACTAAAATACTGTGTGAGGGGCAGGTCAGTGAGCTGTGCGCTGAAGTAAAGCAGTTCCAACGAGGAAGATCTTGGTGCATTACTCTTTACAACTGGCGCATTTCAGTGACCAAATTTTATGGAACATTCTGTTCCTGAAATATTCAATGGTGTCATCTTACATCATGCCGTAATAGTACGTGCCCGATACTTCTGGGCCAGCCATGCATATTCCTTACGCTTTTGGAGGTTGTTACTGTCCGTGGCTTTCACTAATTATCAGTTCTTGATGTAGAATTAAAACAGATTTTGAACTGGTCTAACCAGGTGTGAAGCACCATGCTGGAAACCTGTGTGACTCACGCAGGCAACAATGTAATAACTAAAATATGTTATTTGCATTTCTAATAGCAGTAAGTCAGGCCTCAGTAAGCTGGAGCCAAGACACATTCCTCATCAAGATATCGTCCTTGTCAAGATACATTCCTTGTCTGTGTTGCGTTCCTGTACATGCCTAACAGCCTGATTCCAGGGCTGATACTGCTCGAGCTAGACCTGTTGGGTGCCAGGATTTGTGGATCCATATGCTGGATACTTTGTACCATGCAGAGCAAGGTCTTTCAAAGAATTGACCTGTTCTGTACAATAGAGCAATCTTTCTACTTTCCAAGAATAGCAGTGTGTATTCTGTAGGTTCTTTGAAGCAGCGTGATCTTGTTGGCAAGCCAAACAAAGGTTTCTCTACATAATCCATTCCTTATTGCTGGATTTCCTTATGCTGTGAAGCTGGTTCTGAGGTGTCTTGAGGACACAGGATAACTATCACAAGCTGCAGATGTTTATAGGAGGAGGTTGGCAGCAGCATTTGTGATCAGATCATCCCGTGGTTTGATTCCAATGCAGGTTAAGCTCATCTTTGTCTGGGCTGCCTTGGCCCAGTCAGCCTCCCACCGTCTCCTTTCCCTTGCCATGTGTTTTCATCCCATCCCTTCCTCCAGCACCTGCAGTTGTGTGATCCCGTGGTGTGAAGACTGACACATCTTTGTCCTGCCTGCCTAAGTTCCTGAATGCAAAGAATAGGACAGGAGGATGTTGCAGGGCCAAACAGAACCACGTTACAGACTCATACTAAGGCACGCACAGGCTCTGCCTGTCTCGGAGAGCTGCACAAGGCTGCCTCTCCAGTATGTTAATAATTCATCGGCAGTGTTGTTTCTGGGAGTGTGCAATAGGAGCAACACAAGGAACAAGCACAGAGCTGGCCTTCCAGATGGTGCTGGAGCCAAAGAGGATCAAAGAAACTCAAGTATAGTTTTGTGACCAAACAAACTTGTGTCTGGCTTCGTGTGGGACTGACACTGGGTATATCAGAGAGAGAACTGCCATTACCTTAACTTTTTGCTCCAGCTGTTTTCCAGTGTCTTAATTTTACTGCATTGTAAAGGTGTGAGGCAGAGCCATTTCAAGCATTTTTAGCTTGGTCTTCTAAGGAAATCAGGCTTATTTCTTTCCACTACTTCTGTCTCTGTACTCCTACATACCGTACTTTTTAACCCATGACCAATTTCAGTTAGGCTGGGGAAAGAGATGCTGATCTCAAATATATACATTTTGTCAAAAGACAGGATCAAGAAGAGAGTGTTCTTTTATTGAAGAAAAAGCAGTGTTATTTCATTGCCCTTTCTAGATAGCACAGAAACCACGTGGAAGACAGGTATCCGGAATCCAGAGCTGAGCAAATGCTTCAGTATGGGTTTACCCCCTATTAGACACTAACGGATTCTGTTGTAATGCACAAAATAATAGGTAAGAAAACTTAGTTCTCATTATGGAGCTAATACACTAAATTCTGCATAAACCATACTCTCTGCTTTTCCACATGGAGAACCTCACTGAACTGACAAGAAGGAGGGTGGTGATTTCTTTCAGTGAAGTGATAGTTTGAATGTTTCTGGCTTGCTTTTTTAATTCATGTTTCCCATGCTAAAAAGAATTATTGCTGTGTCACTCCATGACCTTTTATGTGGCTGTGTTTAACTGTATTTGGCTGGAAACCAGAGTGAGAAGCAGTAAAAAGAGGTTTTGAAATTTAATTACCTGCCAGCCTAGGCAAAAAGCTGAGCACCACAACAAAAAGGCCCCAAAACAACTGGAAGCAGCTGTTTCTGGCAGTTGCAGGATAAGCTTGTTAAGAAGCTGCCTGGATGTTCTAGCAGATAATCTGTCCTGCTGTCCATGAGTCGCTGCCTTTCGGGTACTGACACAACTGGAGAGAGAAGTAAATGGGGCTGGGAAAGTAACACACCAGTCGGCTTAACAGTATGCTGCAGGATCAAGGTATAAGGCTCAGGGAGACAGCCCAATTATCTGCTTTTTGCATACACGTTGCCAATTTCTGTTTTACCAGCAACTGCAGGGATCGGTTTTTTAATTAATTGGGCTCAGAGCTGGACACTGCTAGTTAGGGAGATGGATAGGCTAATTGTTGATGGCACTCAGGAAGTAATAAAGCTTTCATAACATGTTACACTGTACTTTTCAAGTTCCCCTTTACCAGATTTATGTAAATATGTGTTGATGTGATGCTATGAGTCAGAGCTGACTTCTCTTGGAGCACAGATAGGTTGATTCCAAATATGCACCTTAGAGAGAGCTCTGCAAAGATTTAGAGATGGTGTTAAAAAGGGGAAGGCAGCAGCCCCTTTGGGACAGGGCTCTCTTTGGGAAAGCCTCTGCTGCTTTTCAGAGCTGCAGCAAAACTGCTTTGAGATTTTTGCGAAAAAAATGCTTTGTTCTTGCTTCTCCAGTCATCCATCACTGTAACAGTACCAAGCATTGTGGTATGGGTTTGTTTTCTGTTGTGTTTTGTTTTGATCTTAAAGACTATTCCCATTTATTCTCCGTGAAGGAAAACGATCTTAAGGCGTGTAGACTAAAACTGGCATAAAAGGCAGGCATTTCAGATACAAATACAAATTCTGTATTCTGAGTGAAGCTATACACCTGTGATTATGAACTGTGAAAGGTATTTACGAGTTCTTATTTCCCCTTGAGGTAAAAGCTGGGAGAAGCAGCAGGAGTGGCTGTACAGAGAATCCCAAAGAGAGCGTGCCTGGGGACTTCACACCCCCACCCAGGATCTGCTTACAGCATCACGTCTGGAATGGATTCTGCTTACCCTGACATTTCATTCCTGTGAGGTAGGCTCTGCTTCTGCACTAACAGCTACCCCTTTCACAGCTTTGGGCTTCAGGTAAAAACTTAAATGTTTCTAAAGCTGTCAGAACTAAAGCAAACTCATACCGGTCTTTACTTTCTGCATTGTTTAAACTTGTGGGAGTTATTATTGAAAATAACAGTTGAGCAATATCAAAAAGAATGAAAATAGCTGTACAGTTTTGCACTTGAAATGGCAGAAGTACCTACCTGAATTTCCCTGGCTCTTACACAAAAACTCAGAGCTCAGGCTGAAGTGAACAGACTTGTGCCTCCTGCTGCCCTGCCAGCGCTCTGCTGGTGCCCGCAGCTGATTCACCCAGCTGGGAAGGTGAGTGACTAGAAGCAGGGCTACTGGCCTGTCGAGAACACAGGCACTATGGTTGTCAAATGTTGCTTCTCATGTGCATAAAACAACAGTGTTACTTCTATGTTGCCTTTCACCAGTGTTTTTTTGAAAAGCCCCTAAAAATGCCGCCTCCCACCCCAATGCTCCAGTACTCTGTTGCAAAACCTAACACGAAAGATAGAGTTGAAAATAGAAATGGTTGAAATAAGAATCCTGCAAAAGTATTCCAGGGCAATAATATTTCAGCATTTGTGAATCCACCCCGCAGGCCACAGCCCAAGTTATATCCTCCTTAGTGCAGTAGTTTGTTCACCTTTGGAGATGGGCCCTTGTGGCAGACCCCTGGCACAGCTGGAGAAAAGCTACGTGGCATCTTAACTACTGCTGCCTGAGGCAGTGTTTTACCATTTCTTTAATTTTCTGTGCAAAGTGGACAGTTTTTGAACAGAAAACCTTATTTTATTGAAAACTACAGGGAAAAAAAAGGTTGAGGGGCTATGTCAGCTTTTACTAATGGGTCAGTTCAGGCTGTTTGGTAAGGAAGGGAAGCAGGAAGGTGTGGCAATGATGCCTTGGACATTGCTTGTGGGATATTCTTCCTAAGTGAAGCTGATTCAGTTTTGGAAATGATTTGACTGCAGGCAGGTAGTTTAGAACATAATGTATTATGCAGATTTCAGCCTAATTTACTTGTCAAATTAGATCATTAAATACCTTAAGCACTTGTGGCTTGGTATAATTTTGTAGCATTTTTAAGGCAAATTCACCATCTTTTACTCACAGAAGTCTTGCCCACGTGTTCTGTCCTCTCTGGTGTTCTGAAGCAGGACAGCTGAGGTGTGGGTATGGGGCTTGGAGACAGACACAAAGGGAGGACTGGGAATTGTTTGAAAGTGGTATTAATCAAAGGTTGCAGGAGGTGAAGGCTTCACCTGAGGCTTTCCGGTGACATGAATTGAGCTGCATTTTTGTGGCTACGTAACTCTGACACCATATTTTTACACAGACATTAAATTGCACCTTACAGGAATGTTAGCATCCTGCACTGTGAAGTCTCACGGAAGCAGAGGTACATTTTTGCCATTCGCAATTAGAGAAGGCACTAATTGTAAACATTTTTTGCTGATTGTCCTAAGAGTATTTCAGTCTCGTACGCTCCTCCCTACCTGCAGATCTTCAGCTTTGACTCTGTACTAATTATCAAATTCATGCAGTCATGAGAGCACGGTGCCGAGCCAGACGATGGGTGTCCTTGTTGCATAATGCACTTTTGGCCAGAGGAGTTTTTAGCAATAGTGAAGAAGGGCGGGGTATGGAGGACACACTCTGTAATTGAGGATCAAAGGTAACTGCCTCTGCTTCTCAGTGTGTAGAGGAGATGTTCAGCTGCAAAAGGCAGAAGTGTCAGGAAGCATCTGTCTAAACATTTTGTCACCAGGGAGAAGTGAAGAGGTAAGTTCTGCTTTTTACAGAATCTGCTCCATTTTTTTGGTAGGAAAAGTCTTTCCTCAAGGTAGTTTGGCAATATTTTGTTTGATAAGAGGCTTCAGTATCATCATGATTTTAGTAGAAACTGCATGTAATGCACAGAAATGTGACTGATATAGCAAGGATATTATTAAAAGTAGTTAATAATAGTTCTTTTCTACAGAAATATTACCTGTGAGGCAGAAATCTGGAAGGTGTTGTAGAAAAAATGGAAAAGATTAGGCAAAATTTCTCTAAAAACTAAAAGAAGTGGCTTTTGTTAGGATAAAATCCCACTGTATACAGATCTATGAAGAATTCAATTCCTGTGGAATATGATGTTTTCCACAGATCTTGACACCACTAAAAGTTCTAACTTTCCACTTAAAAAGGAGGGGGGGGGCTGTTTTGCCTCCTTTTATGTACCAAATGATGAAGCATCAGTGTCTGAACAAGTCCTATTTTCCTTTCACCTCTCCAGTTCTGTTTTCTCCCGACCACTATATAATGCAACACCACGTAATGATTAGCATCAATCTGAACACAAAGCTTTAAAATAAATGGGCCTGTTTTTATTCTTGCAATGAATCGGTGCAGTCTCTTGCAGAAGGAGCTGTACAGTCTGTATACAGACTCACTTTGTAGTAGTTCTGTATGTGTTATTCTGCATACTTCAGTTTGCACTCCAACAACAACTGAATCATAAGACTTAAAATTCCATCTGCAGTGACAGAAATCAGACTCCTAGCCAAGTTCTACTTCAAAATCCATGAGTAGTTAAGAGAGAGGTATGAATGCTTTCTGAATAAAGTTGCTTCAACAGAATCTAAAATCATCCATTACAAGGAAAAGTTATGCAATTAGTTTGGAAAATGGACTTGCAATAATTATTAGGTAACAGATTTCTGGAAAAAGAGATTGTGGGGTATCCTAGGTGAGTCACCCGTTACATGGTGGGCTAAATTTGACTGTCTTATTCAGAAGAGAAGGTAGAAAAGGCAAAAGGAATACAAATGGAGCTTTTTATGGGACAGTCTGTTTCTATCTGGTCGTGTGTTATGCTTTGAAATATATTTGTGGTCTTTGGATTTTAGTTCTCTTGTGCTTTTAAAATTTTGTTTACTAAACCTGGTCATTATGGACAAACTGGGTAGAATTGAGTTGCTGGCTTGTTTTGTTTTTTTTCTTTTAAAGGTTTCTTTTTCTACTAACTATCCTTTATTGTAATAGGGAAGGCTTTCAGAAGCTGCCCAGAGTTGAAGATGGATATTAAGAGCATGAAGAACTATCTTTATTGGCTGTACTGCCAGTTTGAATTAATCACCTGCAGCTATCTCATGGAGCCCTGGGAAAAAGTGCTCTTCTACACTTTCAACATCACTATGTTAGTGATGGTAGCATACACTGCTTACATCCTTTTCCCTGTCCACATTAGCACGGCTTTTCAATTCTGCTTGCGCTTATTTGGAAACCAACATGAAAATACTGTTTCTGTTGTGAAGTAACATTGGCAACCTGACATAACTTTTGGATCAAAGAAGTGTTTTTCTCAACGCTTTCTGTTTAGAAAGACAGGTTCAGGGTGTGTGCAAACACTGTTTTATTCTCTTCGTTTTCTTCCGTATTCTGGGACTCTATGACAGCAGATTATTTTGCCAAAAAATCAATTTCAATCAGTCCTTGCTTTTATCCTTTGACAGTGATTTTTAAAGAGCTTTCAATTTTAAAGACTGACTGGAGTTACAAAGCTGGGTTTGGAAAGGAAGCAACTGCGCTGTGTATTTTGTTACCCCAGGGAGAACTGTTTGGATACGGAGATTTTCATCTTAGGAAACTACGTGGCATGTATTTGTTCTTGTCTGCCACAGCTTTGCTGACAGGAAAGTTGTGTACATGAAAGGTTTTGTACAATACTATGCAACTATAGGCTGCTTCTCTACGTTTGATATGTATGTATTTATACACTATTATAGTATTTATTTAGTTTGACTCAATTATTTAATGCGCCGAATTATTTGACTCATTCTTCATTATGCAAATAATGCAGTTGATTTAATGAAAATGTGGGGATTTACTTCCACAACTATTTTAAATAAAATTTTGATTTTCTTGGATGTAAAATAATTTGTTATTCTTTTACAAGATCAGTAAAGCATACATATTACATGCAAAGCATTAAACTACACATTCAGCTGGAGTAGGGATATTTTATACTCTTCCCATTTACTTGTTTCTGGAACACGAACTGTCGAGACTTCGGATTTTGTAATTAACATAGTGGACATCCTGTAATTGGCTTTGTTTTGAAGTCTATGGATTTTAACCTTCAATCTTAAAAGCACAACATGGTTACCCTGCCAGCTTGTTAGATGGATACTGACCGAAGCTGGCCAGAGATGAAGTACCAATGCAATTACATTGAGAACAAGCACTCAGCACCATGCACACAGCACAGCAGCAGAGTGTATACAGGGTGACAGCCCAGCTCTGCTCCCACCCACACTGAAGTGAGTTTTCTTCTGTCTTTTGAGAGTAGTGATGCTCCCGGAATACCCTCACCTTTAAGACAACAGGATGTTCTCAATAAGTGGTAATCAAATGATGTAGGAACTGAGATTTAATAGAATCGGAGAATCATTAAGGTTGGAAAAGATCTCTAAGCTCATCTAGTCCAGCCATCAGCCCATCACTCTTTGCTCATAGACTGTGACAGAACAAACTGAAAACACTAATTATGTTACTTGTCATCTCACCATGAGATCTAGTTACTTTCCCAATTTATAATTAGGAGAGTATGAGGGAGGATATGAAAATAGCTTATTTGTGAAAACAAAGGCAGATGAGTTTAAACTTATAACTCTTTTGACAGTACCCAGGTAATCTCAGGCAAATTTGTAAAAAAAAATGAACTTTGTCTCAGTGCTTTCCAATTATAATCTGATTGTATGTTTTATTAATGTAGTCTAATGCCTGAAGTGATAAACACCTTGCATTTTCTCCTAGCAGCTTTCATGTACAGGACATAGATTGCCTTTACTGAAATTGAGGAGCAGAAGAGGGAAACACTGTATTATAGTTTGGTCAATTATCAGACTATCTGTCAAGATCACCATTTAGTTTTAAAACTATCAGTCCATAGTGTAAGCAAGTAAATGTAGTATGTTGCATCATACATGCTCGAGAGACATGCAGATATTGCATTGTACACCTGCAGAGAAATCACAGAATATAAGTAGGCCAACATAGTTATATTTACACTGAATAAGAGCAGACTGTACACATGCATCCAAAGTATTTGTTGGCATTAAGGAATCTGACATCTGGCTGAAGAACTAGGAACTTACGCTGGGTGCGTTTGTGATTTTTGTTTGTTGCCACTCTTTCCCTCTCTTCCCCAAGTGAACCCCTCGTGGTGTTTGTTGTGGTTGCATGAATTGCCTGGTGTCTCTTGCAATAGCTGTCACAGGATCGTGCCTGTGCAGCTGCTCTATTTGCATGCTGCAGTCCTTCGACATGGGCTGGCTCCTGGGCATCTGCAAGTGACAGCACTGCAGTTCAGCTCTTCGTTCTGTCCAAGAGCAGCACAGATCTCTAGAGCTCAGCTGCGAGAACTGGAGGGAGGAAGGAAACCACGAAAAACCAGAAGGATACAGAGAGCTAAGTGGCAGCTGAAAGAAGAATACTTGATTAGTTTTATTCATTATAATCTTTTCCCTGCATGGGACTAAGACTCCTAACTACAGAGTAAGATTTAAAATACTATATTTAAACTCCACCTTGTAATTGCTGTTTTGAAACAACACAAACAAAAATACTAACCTGCTTGGGCACGCTCCCTGCTGGGATCTGCGCTCTGGCCAGCAGCCCTCTCTCAGCTGAACTCTCTGCATGCTACAGCCTCTCCAGAGAAGAGCAACAAAAACTTGTAAAGATCTCCCTGTCATAGAAGTTCTGCCCCACGTAACTGTTCCATGGGTTGCCCGACTGCCCCACTACCCACTGCTGCTATGGCAGGTGCAGGTGCTGCATCTTTACTGTGACAGTTACATCAGGAACACTTGACACAAGGGATGCTTAATTAAAAAACAACACTCCTTCCCCCCCACGCTTTCCCGTGTAGGCATGCAGCCAGTTCTCTGCAGAGTTTCTGCACATAGATACATACACGCACAGTCTACATGAGTAGGAAGTTGGTTCTTAGATGCTGGATGGCTTGTTAATCTCCTAAACATTAATGTCAGAAGATTTCCGTGCTTAATAAGAGAGTATCAACTCCTCAACATCAGTGCCTGCCACATGAGACAGCAATTAAAAAACACCTGTTTTTTCCTGTCAGCAAGGGTTGGGCTTTTGGGTGTTTGTGCATGGGAGAAGATAAGGTTGCGTGCAGGTGCTGTTTGCAGGCTTTTATTAACAATCAGATGCAGGAGTAAGAGGTGCTTGTTGCTTTCTCCCAGGGCTGTTAACCCCAGTGTACACACGTATATGCTGAATGTACTTGCTCAGTGAATTTCTGTTAATGAATGAATGAATTTTAGTATTTACAAATGTGGACTTAAACAAGCAGTGTTAATTGAGCAAAGTTAGTTCTGACATATAACCAATAAGGCATTCTAATGGCGTTTCCATTCCCATCTTTGTGAATAGTTCTGACCTAGAAAGGAAACTGAGGGTGACATGAAGCACCATTCATTGCTCAGCTCCTAAAAAGGGTTCTCATAGTTAAGTGGCACAACTTAACAAGGCCTAAGATAAGTTCATGTTCTTCGTTGTTACTTTTCTTGGTTTTGCTATGATGACATATGCATTTTGCCTGTGCTACTATTTACATCTGAGTGTAATTTGAGTTCTTATCTTAGCTATTTGTTATCTGACTTGAAAATCCTGTTTCTAAGATAAACTTGTCAGCATCTTCTAGCCTATGCATGCCACAGAACACACTCCTTTTCATCTTGCATATGTGTATTTAGAACAATATTGAGTTTACAGAAGGCCTGTTTGCTTTTACAAAGCTGACCTTAAGTTAGCCAGTCCTGCTTGGCTGAACCTCTCTGCCTAACTTTACTGCTCAGCTGAAACTACTTCATGCAACAGCCTAGTACCACTTTCTAGGGTAAGGCTGGATCTCCACAACCCTCCAACTGAGAATGCCTCTCTTTAAGGATACCTCTGGAAGGAAAATAGAAAATGAGCCTATGTGTCAACAGGCAGGTGATTTCTGACCTTGCTTAAATCAGTTTGCAATCACCAAGTAAAACTAAAATATTAATTTGAGAGTTTGTGTTCCACCCCACACAAGAGCTTGGAGTTCAGGCTGTTCAGAGGAGAGATGTGAAAGTTTTGCCAGTTAGAGGAAGAATTTGTATCCAAAGCTTCCACTAGAACAGTGTTTGTTCCCACTAAGACAACATTTTCTCTTTCTATGTGCTGGTGAAGGGATTGCAGTGACCTGTTATCTCCTCATCTTATGATTGCTGCATAGCTTCCTAACTGAAACACAAAGTGCAGCCACCTGGCCCACACAGTACATGAGGACTACAAGACATTTAGGTCCAGAACTTCTCCAAGTCCTTGGGGCAACAGATGTGTTGGAGCTGGGACAAGCAGTGCAAGGGACCAAGGATCAAAGTGCAGAAAGCAGCAGTCAGCCTGCAGCTAGAGCATCCTTGTGGGCTCTGCTGGTGGGCCCCAGCTCTTGGAGGAGTTTGCTTAGGGACCAAACAAACCTTTAGGTTGCTTCCCTTTGCACATTGCATGTAGAGGCAAGCAGAATGCCACCCAGCAAATTAAAACCGGCTGTTGAGAAGCATTGTTTAAAAATGGTCCAATCCTACACATATTGACTTCAGAGGTGTACATCAATATAAAAAACTCCAAAAATCTAGAGGAAAAGTGGTTCACATAAAGCCATCACGCTGTCACCAGAGAGGGTTGCTGAACACAGACTGTTATTGGCACTCCCTCTGGCTTTACCGCTTCCACATGATGGATTCTCCACAGGCCCCAGACATACTCTGTTCTCACAAAATATTTCCCAAATTTTTAATCAAAATTGCCCTGTTGCTAAGCCTATACAAATGGCCACTCCCCTCTCAGAAAGAAACAAAACCAAAACCTGAGTACTCATGCCCTGTAGCAGCCTTTACTACTTGGAAGACTTATTTGAAGGCAACGAAAGCTGCTTTCCATTATACACCCATGCATGGCTTATTTATCTGCATAATAGAGGGATGCATTAAGGCCAGCATAACACTTGAACTTGATTAATGATTACTTATTCAAATTGTCTTAGAAACCTAAAAATCTGTTTTCCAGATTAGGTGATTTTGTATGCATCTTGCATCCTGTCAGAACGCAGGCAATGTGTTTTGGAAAAGAGAAATTTCAGACAATCAAGACACCGAGGTAAACAGACGAGCTACATTCAGAACTCGGAGGCTGCCAAGGTTAAACAGCAGCTGTCTCAGTATCTCCACAGTTTCCACTGGAAGCAATCCCTGTTAAACCCTACTTGGAGCATACGCATTGTTTCGCTGGGACTGCATCTTAGGCAATACCAGCTGCCCACCATTCCAGGATGCTCAGCACAGTGGATATGGGAACAGGCACCAGGACCTGGTGGTTCCAGAAGGCTGTGGAGCAGCTGCCTCCGTGCGCTCGCTGGGAGAGCTGCCCCAGCACAACTGCTCTTGCTGGCACTCGTGCAAACACTTCCACCGGGCTGGCTCCCCTGGCATCTGCTGACTCAGCGTGCCAGCTTCTACAAACCTTGTGCTTTGGGACAAATTCTCTGTGTTTGCTGTGCTGGGAATCTGCACGCTTACCTCTAACTATGGCTCCCACAGAGCATCAGGGAGCCTTTGTATCACGCTGTCTAAATCTGAAGAACATTTCCACTCCTTGGTGGACTTCAGGCTCCTAAAGGACCTAAGTCAGGATTATTTTGAGTATTAGCCTTCATCTTTTGAGAAAAAAATGTCTAACAAACCTAGAGCTCCAATCCATGACTGAGGGCTTTCTCTTCTGCTACACTTATACTGGATTAAATTAGTTAAGCTTTCTTACATTAACATAAATTCATTTCAGGAGAGCTATGGGTTAAAAACTGCAGCCCTATATATCTCAGATCCCCCATTAAAAAGTATGAATGGACATGAATAATAAAGGTATCAGTCATTACAGCCCATATAGCAACCAGCCACACCATGCTGAGCAGTATACAAACAACCTACCCAAACAATTTACAGCTTAAAGAGTTTACTTCTGTCTTACAAAACTTGTCACTGAGCACTGGTTATATTTTACTTTCAAGTCCTTTCAGTTCTTAGCACATGTAAAGCACTCCACTAGATGATGTGAGAAATGGCATTAGTTGTGGATGTATGTGTCGTACATAATTGTTTCATTTTATAAAGTTGATTATTCAAACTACACAAAGACACTTTTCTTTCTTAATTATGCTTTGCTTTTCATCACGGAACTGAGATTCTGACAAGTTTTAAATCTCACCTCTTGCCTCTTGTTTTAACCAGATTCCCATCCTAAGCTCATGATGAAGGTTAAGTACGGAAATCTTAAACCTAGGTAAATTCTGATAGTAGTATGCATTGCTACATGACTATGTTCTGGAATGAGCTATAGCAAACATTGCCAAAAAAATCTGAAACCCAACACAAGTCTCACTCCTATATTTAACTGCTCTGGGCGCATGCAGCTAAAATAAGTGGCCCTGGCAAAGTGCAGAGGCAAATCTGCCAGCAGGAGCAGACTGCCAGAAGTCCTTAAACATCTCGATCAAAGCTTTTATCTTATTTTCTGTTAAGGCAGTGCTATTTTCATTTAAGTTCAAAATAACGTATCAGAAACTACATTGGCACGAACAAGAACTGAACCAGGTTTTGCTGGTTTTAGAGCCACCTTTTTGTTACAGCAGCTGAACAGACTGCTGCTTTCCAGGCCATTCACATGAAGGAATAGTGACATCAGGTGGACTATTGCATTAATCACAAGAACATCTCAATTTCTCTAAGACAACTTCCACAGGAGAGCATGAAATTTCTGCTGCCACAAGCAGATGCCTGGAGTTGCAGTCTCAGGAGCCGGCACAACAGCCCTGGGAGCTCCTTAGGACAAAGCTCAGAACAACTCCCATGACAAGAGATGTGTTTTTTGATAGAACTCTGACTTGCGTTTAAATGATCAAGAACCACGGTAATACATCAAGTGCTGACAGGAACTACTGTACACATTCACTAAGGGAACTGAACCTCCCCAAAATAGTAATCTGCCATTAAACTAAATGCAAATTCAGCACTAAAAACCCCAGAAGGTTTAAATCTAGTTTTTCATTTTCCTTGTCTCCCTTCTTCCCCTCAGTAATTTACTGGGGGGAAAATGTGAAACTCCCTTAGCTTAAGCAACTATTTCTTCCCAGCCTTCCTAAATAGGAAAATTAGGGTGACAGGGGTTAAAGTCTGTAAGAAACCTTATCTGGTTTCTCGTTGTGAAAGCCTTGCTTCTGAAAGAACAACACGTTGGCTGTTTTGAAGGACAAAACTTTTCTTCTCTGCTGAAACAGAATCTTTTCGGCTGGCTATGCTTTTCTTTTCCTCCCTAAATACTTTAAAAGTATTCTTTTTCATCTGCTAGCTTACCCCATGCGACAAGCACACTTAACCATCACGTAACTATTTCAGATACCGATAAACCTTGTAAATTTGCATTGCTATCCATAAATGACTGTACATACTGCTTGGTACTTGCTATCACACATACTCCATACAAAGCTGTATGTGTATGTGTATCATGTATTCACATCTCAAAAGCAAACATTCTCTTCCCCAAGTAGACTCAAAGGATGTTATGTTTCAACTCTTCCAATTCAAAATTCATCAAAAGCTGCATGCAAATCGTTAAGCAGTTACGGCTCAAATCCTGAAGCAACTTCTCCGCTGTATAAAACAAGGTGCTTTCTCTTTACACTGTGGCTTAATCCACAGATGGAGATTTTCAGAAGGAGATGCAGGTTAAGTAGCAGCCTTTTCTCTAATGTGAGTTAACTACCTTTTGTCATATTACTTATCCGGTGTCATTGAGATCTTGGCTTCATCGGCTCATACACCATCTGAGCCTCTTCTGGCTCCCAACTGCTGACATGTTAAAGGGACACTGTAAATTTGAGAACCTAAAATGAGAACTAACTTGGGTTTCAAGTACACACACAGCTCAGGCACTCATTGGAGAGCTGTTACTATGTGTTACCAGCTAGCAAACAATAGACTCGGATTTATGACTTGTTTGTCTAGCACCCATACTTGAACGTCTTTCCAGACAAGACTTGCTGAAAGATGCTTGAAATCTAATACAGACCACTAACAGAGCATAGGGGAAAAAAGAAGAGAGACATCTCCAATAACAAGCAGATTGACAGATAAGACAGCAACACATCTGAAATTACTGAGAGCTACTACGAAGGAAAACATTAGGGAGGAAGGAAGAGGGTTGATCAAAACAGCACAGTTTAAAACAGGCTTTTATTACAACTTCATCTGCCAACAGGCAGCTTATTATCAAAGCATGTGCGAGAAAGGACTGATCATTTTTACCTCTGTCAGAAAAATCACAACCCAAAACACATCTCATCCAGTCGTGGAACATACTGGCTGTGAGTTCTTCCATTTCCACAGATCTGGCCCAAGGGTCACTAGAGTTGAGTTTATTTCCATTTCCCCAACACTACTGGCAGGTGCAGATAGAAGTAAAATATGTTAAAAAAAACCCCACACCAAAACCATTCTTGTTGTAGTGATAATTCAGGCTAGCCATACAGCTGTATTTTCATTTACATTAAAAAAAAGAAGTTTTATACTTTTCCTATGCTGAACTAAACTACTGTCATGAGATACATTGTACCTTCACTTCTCAGCAACTTTATGGATTTCTCGTAACTGTTCTTCTACATAGTAAAAATTACGACAAAGCTCCTCAGAGAGAAAGCAGAAGAGCTTAGTGTGATCCAGCTACACAATAAAAGAAGGCAGTTCTAAGGGATGGCTGAGCTGCTAACAACGCCCACAGCAGGCTCAGAATTTCGCTACATGGAAGTTAACTTTCCACATTTTCATTTTTTCCCCCTTGCCTTCTATGGCACAGCACCCGTGCAGTCAACAGAACTAAAACCAGAAGAATCAGTATGTAATGTTCTAGTATAACACGTTCTATCTGGGTTTACAGCAGAGATAAATTTCATTTTAGGACTTACATAAATAATGACGGAACAAAAACGTTCGTACAGTTCTTTCATAGTTCATACTGGGTGTAGATCTTGCTCCGATTATCAGAGGTGAAGTGATTTGTGATATATACGTGGAGTGGGACTAAGACACAAAAAGAGTTCACATGTTGTCCAACCAGTTTATTACCTGCAAAAACTCAGGCAGACTTGGAGACAAGAGGGTCTTTGTGTATTAATCAGAGATTACGAAAACTGCATTTTATCCACTGATGTAGGCATGGAATATAGTACCATACAATATTCATGACCATTTAAAAGAAATCTCCAGCCTTTCTGATTCTGGGCTGCACGTTCAATTTACAACGAAGTGTTTTTGTGTACAAAACACAAATACTTGGAATTCCCTTACTGACAGGATCAGAAAATTCTTAAACCTCTCCAAAATATTGTTATGTGGAATAATCTACCATCATAATAAAATGCTTCAGCAAACCATTGTGCCAAAAAGATTACGACAGGAAAAATGCATTTCAGGTAAAGAAATGAAAACAATGAACAGTAGGGAAGGTACCCTACCTACAAGTCTAGCAAACTAGAACAAAATCTCTCCCTATGGACATTTTTCTTTATTAGCAGTCTTAGGTGCAGAACAATTAATATTCTCAGTGGATAAAACCAAAGTTAGTCACCTGGTCTTCACCCTGCAGCAGCTGCGAGGAGAAAACAAACACTCACAGAGATGAGAAGAACTCGTGGAACTTATATTCCAGTGTTTGCACAGAAGCTTATCTGTAATCGCTGATCTTCTAGATAATTATATATGAAATACTAAATCAGAAACACGATTTAGAGGTATGGTTGTAGATAAAGCATTACTTTTCACGTTCATGTGATCACAGTTCATGTTTGTTTATATGGGGTACATTCTCCTCCCCAGGCAAATACTAATTGCACTGCTTAATGCACTATACTTATTCTGTCATCATATTCGCTCCTTCCCCACCGGTGGCATCCTCGAAAATATGAAGATCCTCCAGCATTTCAGCCAGACTGATCCGAGGAGCTCCATCATCATCCGTGTCACTCTCCACTGGAACGTCTACATCTAAAAAAATCAAGTAAAAGAACAAAAACAACAACAAAAAAAGAACAGCTAAGCAAACGAAACCAAAAACAAAAGAACCCAAACAACCTCCAAGTGAATGAAAACAAGCAACAAGCAAACAAACTCCCTCATAAAACCCAACAACTCCAAAGAATAATGCTTGCCTTCTTGGAAGATGCCAAGTTAATTATCAAATTTATCACCCAACACAGGCTTTGATTGTCCAAGGAAATAGGCTATTATCTCCACGTTTTAACAAGCAACATGAACATCATTCAGTGCAAGTGAGATACCTCATGCTATTACACTACGGCATTTCTCTAAGAATGAGCAGTTCAAAGATCCAAATACAGAGCTTTGGCAAGAATACTTTCACTCAATTAGTTACGATCAAATTACATACAGTTCAATTGTAAAATGGGCCTTACTTCTGTAAATGTTGACGTTTTTCCTTATGGCTTCATCTTCTTCGAGATCTTCAAGGAAGTCTTGGTATTGTCTGTAAGCAAGGTTTAATGTAGTTACTCACTCTCCCTTTGCATTTGTGCAAATTTACAAAACAAATCAAAGGAAAAAAGCCCCAAGAAAGGACTGTAGTCCTTCAGTCGTGCCTTCTGATAACATTCTTACATTGCCAACTCATTCTTTTTGCCTTGTTTCCATTTTTTTGAATTGCTATTAGCACCTACTCGTTTCCAAAGAATGTCTAAATTGCCTGTCCTCATTTAATTCTAATTGCCTCATTTTTTCTACTCAATTAGACATTATTTAGTATCTGCTGTTGCTGTTTTAGCTCTGCCATGGAACGAACTATGACAAACATGTTTTCACAAATGCAACCCTTAGCTGAAAAAGCAGCAGCCATAAGGTGTGGACACAGTGCTTCTCATATTCATCATTTGTCTCATGGTTATTTTGCTCTTGAAAGAACAGTAAATCTGATTGCAGGGTTATCCTTAAGATTCAGGATTCAGTTCATTCCCTGACCCCCCACCAACCACCTCAGTATCCACCTTCCCTGAAAACTTAGTAGTTGAGACAGAGTATTTTAAAAGCGTAAGTAAGGAGCATACGCATGTTTAAAGCACTTCCTGCACTAGGGAAGGAGTGAAGATGCAGAGACACTATTGTTTAGAACCTATCCTATTTTATCAGCCATTGTCATGCTTCTATGGAACCAGAAGCATTTGCCTGTACCCCCACAACAGCAAGTAAGGCATCACACTAGTGAGTTTATCCTTAGCAGAAAGTGCTAAGTGGTATTTCTAGACTTTGCATCCTGTCCTAGGTAGAAAGGACTTCAAAGCTTCATGGCCGATACTGAACCTTTCATCATCTGTATCCATGCCCTCTCTGTCTCTTTCCAGCTCTTTCAGTTTCCAGTTTCTGCGATGCTGGCGTTTGGCACGGTCACAGCTCTTCTTTATCAATACCTACAGTGGAAATCCACAGATATTTACACACACACACACCATAATATGCAACTGACGACACACTTTAAAAAACCAAAGCAACACCCAAGTCTAGATTTGGGCAACTGAAACATCAGAAGAACAGATGGTAGACTCAGTCTTAGGAACAAACTGAACACAGTAACACACGACACCTGAACTTGTGCCAGTCTGGCACTAAAAAGTTTTAAATAGATTTCATTTAGTATTTTTCAATTCAAAACCAAGTGTTTGGAAACTTTTATTTCCTGAAGAGGCGCACGCTGGAAATTTAAGAGATTTCACCACACAGTGCAGGGTAATTTGAACATTAACAATGAGTAAGGTAGGTTAAGGCAAATGTACTATTTAAACACCACTCAAAAATGTAAGTAGCAAGAAAATAATTCTCACTGATTGGATTCTATTCAAATTTCAACATTAACGTTTCCTTCCTTCCTTCCTACAGCATCAGGGAGCTGATATTTGATATAAAGCCGTTTTATTTTCCTGACTAATATAGAGAAATTTGTACAGGGAAAGAAAACGATCTTACCACGTCAGGGATATTGTGTGGGCTCATCTTATTCACAAACTCGTCATTCAAGTTACAGTTGGCCAAGTCAAATCTAAAATGAAAACAAGTAGTTCATACTTTTATTTAAGTATAGAAAAATGAACTCAAGGTATTATATGCTTGTATTAAAGAGCAAATGTAATGCTTGTATTAAAGACCATAGTCTCAGATACAGCTCCTAAGAAAGATGAATGTTTCCAAACTAATTAGAGCAAAAAGAAAAAATCCACATCAATATGCAGTTGTTATAACTGAGCAACTCTTACAACAAGCTGCTGTCCCCATTCTCACCAGCCTTGTGAACCCACACAACAATATCCCTGAGGTTCTGCTGGACTCAAAACATTCATGTTTAAGCCCGCTTGCTTGAGAATCACTGTCCAAACCTCATCTTAAAAACATTTCACATTTGTCATTGCAGTATACGATACTCACATTTAAGCAAAAAGGTCGTATGCCTTTAACTTACTTTGATTTTGCCTAGTATTTTAAAAATCTCTCCCATCTGCATCTGAGCTGTTATTCTCATCTGCACTTTAGAAGTCTACTAACAGCTGGTTTTATGGCATGAGTTCTGCTTGTTTTATTGTATTATAACCATCTCTTCACGGCCAAGATGAAAGATTCTATCCCTTCTGCACATTTCATTCAGAAAATTCGCAACTTTCTTGATAATACACAAGCATGTACAGAATCCAAGTCAACAGTATGAACTGAAATAACTATTCCAGTTCCCTAGCAAATAAATAATAGAATTAAGTCATCAGGTGCCAGTATTTTCTTCTGTGTTTGCTCCTGAGAGATTCAGAACATCCTTTCCACAACCACATATAAAAACCTTTCAAGCTTCCTGTGCAAACCCATCACTGAAATTCCTGCTGCAAGGCTCAAACACAAACTCCTATGGAATGGCTCATTCAAATCAAAATCAAGAAACAGAACAGACCCCAAGACAAGGTCGCCGGGATTTAGAATGTGTCCCAAGTGAGTGCTGCAGAAATACTGATGATCTGTATTCAGCTCCGAGGTTTTCTTTACCCAGGCTTCAGCCAGCGTGTGCTTGAGGAATGAAAAATAAACACTCCTGTAATAAAAGCAGCTTAACCTTCTGTGCTGTTAAAACATTTGTACTGCCACACTACTGTGTTAAACCACAGCTGTAATTAAGCTTTCTATAACAGAAATCCAACATACTGCTTGCTACTGTTATTTTCTCATCTTTACAAAACTAAGGAAATAAACACAGCAATCACTCTTCTCAGGAATTTGATGACTGCTGTTTCTGGACCCAGATGTGGTTTTTTTTACTTCGTAACTTCTTATTACTTATATCTTTTGACTGACAAAAAACAGTTGGCTCTTATTCACGAATTCTGATTAAAAAGAAATGTTTCTATGCTTCAGAAAAAAAGAATAGTAACTGAAGAGTTGTAAAGCTAGCAAAAAACAGTAATTTCTGTAATGGTACTAGCAAGTAGAGCTTAAACTCTTCAACAGAAAACAACGTCTTAAAAGTGGATCTCACATCTTCATAATCTCCAAAACAAAACAACATCCATAGGAACTCTTACTTTATTTGATCTTGCCCCCGCACCTGCAGGTTTCTTCTTTTCTTGAACTCGATTGATGTCCATAACAATAAATTCCTCAAGCTGCTTTGGGTTGAACAAGCTATTGAAAGGGTGGCGCCAGTAGGTATTCCCATCAATTTCAGCAACTGGAAAAATCAAAAACCAGCAAAGACAATCACAAAGGAGAAAGTTTCTTTCAGACAAACTAAAACAAAGCATTAGCCAAAATGTGGGCAACTGCAATGCATTCTGTTCAAGTCTGTTACGATTAACAAACTATTTGGGACACAATATATATGGTAAACTCAGGCTACGACAGTAGTTGATGATCTATGACAGACAAGTCATACATCTCGTGTCTGAAGCATAGAATTTTATTCACAAAAATCATTCCCTGGGATGTAGCATTATAAGAGGTATTTTGCATCATATACGCATTAAAAAATATACAGAAAAGTCTTCTCGTTTTAGAGGCATATCCCTGACAAATCTAAGTGCTTGGCAGAGCACTGCAGCATCCATGAACCAGTACTAACCCTGCACATTTTCCCAGGACGCTAAGGAAATCAGGTTTATAGAAGAACTATGTCTAGTTTGCTATTACATTTCTATGTCAATGAGTGCCCAAATACATTTACAACAGTAAGGTGCAAAAATAGAAGACTTTATGAAAATAAAAATAAATTGTGCCAGCACATGTTCAACACATGTTGTCACACTGCAGAAAAAAATCACAACTTACTCTGCAGAGTGCTAGGATCAATGAGGTGGACCGTACTTGTTACTCTAATGCACACGCAGATCTGGCTCATGTTACCAAGACTCTGTGCCAGTTTTGGTGACAGACATACAACATTGTCCTGCATGCAAAGATAAAATGTTTTACACTCACATTTCTTTAATTTTTCATCAAGCTTTAACGTGGATTTTTCAACGTGACACTTTCAGGTCCCCACCCAATATCCTCCAAAAACTTGGCAATCCCTGCTACCTAAGCTTCAAGCTTGGTGGGGAGTAAACCCTCCCATCTCCCCCCACATACAATAAATAAATCGTGTCTCTGTTAACAAAACCAACCTCCACCCATTTCATACAGTACCCTGGAGATTAAACAGAAAGAAACTACCTTGCATATTGGAACAATTTCCACGGAGAAAGTGCTTTTGTAATTGTAGACGTTACTATGAACATCATGCGAGGTCAAGCGCTGGGATGATTTTGATCTGTAGAACATAAAAATAGAGCCTTCAAGCAGCAAGACATTACTTGAGAGAGAAGATAACCAGCATGAAGCACAGCATATAGCTACCAACAACAAATTCATTAAGCAATTAGAAAAATGCACGTAGTTTCACAATACCCAAATAGAAAACATGAGACTTCTGCAGAAGGGGTTTTGTCTATTTAACTTGAACGCAGGCTCATTATACTTCGCTCACATAATCTGTTTGAAATGAAGGATAGGAGATATTTCCCAAAAGCTTTTGGGGAGGGCAACAGATGTAAATGTTGTACCTAGATGGAACTGTACACTGAAGAAAGTCTACCATCTTCTGAGCGTGTTGCTTTGAAGCATAATAAAAATCCAGGCCATCTGAAAGAAAAAAAGAAGCCTGATGAACGTATCTATGCAATGTATTTGAAAAGAACATTCTTCTGGTTACCTGTGCATAGCTATGAATGCAAGCAACATAAAACAGGTTTGTCTATTCTACCTCCAGATTAACAAGCCGTCTCACTTACCATGGATTTCCTTGATGCGAAGTGTATTTTGATGAAGCCTGTGTTTTAAAATCAGCTGCTCCAAATAGTAGAAAGTCTTTTTGTGTAGAGTCTATAACAAAGACAAAATAAATCCTTCAAAGTCATTTAAGAATCACCCAGAGCAAATGCAGTATTGCTGGAGAATGAACATTTGTACGTAGAGATCATCTAGAAAAGGAAGAGTCCAAAGTCTATCCCAACCAAAAAGACCTCAGAGATGTGCTCTACTTATACCAAAATATTTAAGGCTTCTGTTTCTTTTTCTGCATCACCTGTTGCTAAGGATATCTTTTTCTTTAAAGAAGATTTAAATATTTATAAACAATCTGTTCCACCGTTTTCAGCAGTGCCTTAAAATACAGACGGATATTTAAAAATTCACATAAGATCCAGCACACCTGCAAGCCATCTCTTAAAAAGGAACATATTATTAATACTGGACAGCAGAAAAAAGAATTCTAAACTAAAACCAGTAGGAAAAATCACTGAACTTATTACTGTGGCAGTACGTAAATGTAAGCACGTGCTTTACTCAGAAAATAAGAAAATCATCCACAGATTTCTCTGAGTTATTGTTCTGTTATCAAGAACTGAAAACTCAGTTTGCCTCTACCTTTTGCCTGACTTGAACTACAGCTTTCCAGAAATCCTTAGCTTCAATCCTATGACAGTCTTCACACATCTGAGACTGAATCAGATATTCCACCACAAATACTTGCTGAAGAACTGCTCCGTTTATCACCTGCAAAACAGAAGTTTAGACAGTTTTACAGGGACAGCTGATAACATCCTTCAAATTTTGCCATGAAGTCCTGATCATCACAATTTGAGTTTAAATAAATCAACATTTTGTCAAGAGAAGCCATTAAACACATACTGTATTTTATCGGAGAGAACCACTTATCTAAAATGCAAAAAAAAAAAAAAAAAACAATAAAAATGATACTGTTTGCCACAAAAGCTTTAAAAAAAATGACACGCAGGTTGCTATACTTGTGTTACCTCCTTCTGAACAGTCAGTTTCAGCTTCAGTCTCTTAGAGTGTGGTTCGGTCCAAATAAAGCCTGCATCGATCAGCCGGACCTGCCAGTGGGAATAAACAAGGGCTCAGCATCAAGAACGAGCAGCTCCAGCTAACAGAAAACACAAGCTTATGGCTTATAAGCTCATTGTTCCTCCAATGAATTGTATAAGACCAGATTGTTATTATTTGTGCTCACAATAAACCAGTTAATAACCTCTATGCCAACACAAATGGCTACTGTGGAAGAATGGAACCCAGTAGGAGTTAGCCAGAATTTACTTTAAGTAGTGCTAACAGACACATTCTGAAATACTAATAAATTCACTACCCACCTTGCTAAGTGAAGCTTTAATTTTTTTAAGACACAAAGCAAGAAGCTCTCTTGATTCTAAGGCACACTGAATCCAAGTTCCTGGAGGCTGAAGATACCTATAATAAAGAAAACACATTGCAGCACATGATGTGGCTTCAACAAACTAAATCATTCAAAAGAAAAGCAAGTACTTCCCCAACTTTCAACGTGAACACTAGGTGTGCAGTTACAACTTTTGCCTCCCTGACAGAATAAGATTTAAGCGTTCAAAATTTTTTGCCACCCTCTCCAATTCCCTTTTTTTCTTTCAGAGACCATCATGGCATTCATTTCAAGCTTCTTGGCCCTACTTAACACCTTCCTACTTCCATAAAAGAAATAGGTGAATGCGCTGGGTAAAAAGAACAACCAACATACCTACGCTGTCCTGTTGCTGGCTCAGCAGCTATCTGCATACTATTACACTTGAATAACATATCAAAGATTTCCACAAGGATGATTTCCATACCCACGCTAACCCCTCAGCTGCAAAATCATCTCCAAATAACGGACAGACTTGAGGGTGTGTGGCAGTACCAAAGCTGGTGTGATGCTGGCACCTGCAGTCTGCCTGCAGTATGACAGGATGACAAACTCCCCAACTTCTACAGCAAAAAATCACAGAATCACAGGGGTTGGAAGGGACCTCAAGAGACCAATGAGTCCAACCCCCTTGCTAAAGCAGGCTCCCTACAGCAGGTTGTACAGGTGGGTGTCCAGACAGGTCTTGAATAACTCCCTAGGAGACTCTACCACTTCTCTGGGCAAGCTGTTCCTGTGCTCCATCACCCTTACTGAAAATAAATTCTTCACATGTTTATATGCATCTTCCTATGTTCATGTTTTAGGCCACTACTCCTTGTCCTATCACTACACGCCACTGAGAAGCGCCTGGCCTTATCTGCTTGCCTCCCACCCCCCTTTAGATAGTTGTAAACATGAATCAGATCCCCTCATTCTTCTTTTCCCCAGGCTGAACAGCCCCAGGTCACTCAGCCTTTCCTCACACTGGAGATGCTCCAGGCCCTGTACCATCTTTGTGGCCCTCCACTGGACTCCTAGGAGACCCGTGTCCTTTTTGAACTGGGAAGCCCAGAACTGGACACAGTATTCTAAACGGGGCCTCACCAGGTCAGAAGAGAGGTGGAGGATCACCTCTCTCAACCTGCTGGCTACGCTCTGTAGCGTTGACTTCCAAAAAGAAACTTATGGGGGTAGAATACTGGATGTACCACTCAGAATTGAGTGGGGGGTAGAATACTGGATGTACCACTCAGAATTGAGTGGGGGGTAGAATATTGGATGTACCACTCAGAATTGAGTGGCAGATGCAAGGGCTATTTTATTTTACCATATAAGTTGACAACTTCAGGAAAGCCAGCGAGAGCTGCAGGGATTCCCATCCGCTGATAGCTCTGATGGCATGTGTATCCAGCGTGTGTTATTAGAACCACAGAACAGTTCGGGACGGAAGAGATGGCCGTCAAGGCCCTCAGTGCCACCCCCCGCAATGCACAGGGACACCCATCAGTCTCAGAGCCTCTCCCCTGACCGTGGCTGCCAGCCGGGCCGGGGCAAGCACCCCCGGGGCAGCGCAGCTCTCAGCGCCCACCACGCGGCCCCACCTCTCGCACTGCTTGCAGAAGCTGACGCTGAGCTGCTTGGGGATGCCCTCGGTGATGTCCACGCGCGCCCGCAGGCAGCCCACGCACATGTTGGCCGGGTTGGGCGGGATGGGCACGCCGCAGTGGCAGCAGAGGCTGAGGGACAGAGAGCAGAAGAGAATCAACAACCGCGACCGCAGCCTCCGTCTCCTCCACGGGTTACCCCGAGCCCGGCCGCGCCGCCACTCACATATTGCCCTGCGTGGGCGCCGCGGGGGCCGCCAGGTACTCCATGGCCAGGAGGAACGCGGCGGCCGACAGCGGGAGCACGCGGCCTGGAGGCGGCCCCGAACCGGCAGGGAGCGGGGGCAGTGCCTGGTTCCGGGCGGGAGAGGAAGGGGAGGAGAGCGGCCGCCCGCGGGAGAGATGGCGGCAGTGCGGCCGCGAGATGGCGGCAGCGCGGGGCCGTGCGCGCCGCGAAGGGCGACGGGGGGGGCGCCATAACTCGGGGCGGCCTCCGGCCTGTGTGTGAATAAAGTCACCTCAGAAAAACGCTTGGCGGTGTCGTGAAGTAATAGTGGGATGGCGTTGGGGGTCTGAGAGGTCGCTCACGGAAAAGAAGTGAACTTTTCCTCTGAAAGAAGCGTTTAAGTTGCTGTTGTACGCTCAAAATGGAAAACACCAGCAGGAGTGGTGCTGATACCTGTGTTTAATTTTCTAAAGTTAAGCAAAAAGTCAACCAAACTCCCCGAAATCCGCAGTAGAAACGTGGGCTTTGGTCTGGCCTTCTGCTTCACCTCTGCCTCGGTGTGAATGTGTGCTGCCAGGAGCTGGAATCAAGCTGCGTGGCTGGGGATCACAGCAGCAGTGGTTTGGTTGAAGTCGTCATCAAACACGAGGGAGGAAGGGTCTGACTGCACCACGTTTCTTTTCTTCACCCATTGCTTGCCCTTAAGAACTGTTCCTTTGCCTTCAGGAAGAGGCATTGAACTTCTCTGGCAGCAGAAAATCAGAACAACCAATGCCTTTCTTCCTGGATCCACCCCTAACACATTTTACCTGCAAAACTGAAAAAAAAAAAACACCCAGTGGTATTGCTGTCAACTATGCTATAGTAATTTGTTAATTAGGTTTACATAATAGTTTAGTTTGGAAGGAGGACTTGGTATGGAATGTTTGGGTTAGATTCCACGCATGGTTTACAATAACCAACTGTTCCCATCCGATAAGAGCTCCTCGCTGAATTTTCAGGATGTTAAGAATATTTGCAGGTCAGTGTTGGTTTTCTGCGATTTGTTTTTGTACAATGGAAAATTGCAGAGCAGAATTGCATCAACACATTGCATGTGGTCTGTTTAACACGATAGTATCCTGAAAGGAAGAGTTGCTTCGGAGGCTGAAAATCACAGGCTGTCAGCTGTCTGACTTGGTTTTCTTTTCCATTTTGGCACATTTTCCTTTGCTGGGCTAGTTGTGTTCCCAGAGCATTACATTTTTGCTCCTCTGAGTTTCTTGGCAGGCATCTCTGGAGACTTACTACATCCCATTTTGTTTAAAAAAGGAAAGAAGGGAAAAAAAACAAAGATGATTTTTTGATGTGTTTCGTGAAGTTTTCTTTGTGTGCTCCTCAGAACCTCTTCCTGCAGTGGGTGTTGTAATTTTTACTTTCGGCCAGTGATGGATCACTTGATCTTTGATTTGTGAAGTAATACACTTGTCATAAATTGCAGGCTTTCGCTTGGTGAGTCTCACGTTGCGAGAGGGGTAGGACAAAGCATGTTATTTATGGGAAGGACATCTTCTGTGAAGTCACCAGGAGGAGAATTTGCTCCACGTAATATTTTGTTTCCTCTGCAGATTCACTGTCAGCTGCAGTTCTCTCCACCTGATCTCAGTACTCATACACTGAACTCTCCTGAGCTCAGCACACCTCCCGCAGACCGGGTGCCCACCTAGCCCTGCCCTGAGCCCCAGGTAAGGAACACGACAACTGCTTACCTTCTGGGGACACAAAAAAGGAAGAAGCACCACAAGAATTACACTTCCGAAGTGGTCTAAGGCTTTGAGTGGCTTTTTTTTTTTTTTTTTTAACTTGCTAATGTCTCTGGAGCTGTTGTCTAAAGCTCAGGATGGTAACTCATCAGGACACTGCAGTTTTCACAGCTCCATTTAGTTTCCCTTTTCAGCCAGGAGCTGCAGGAGTTATGGAACTGTGCGGGCGCTGCCGTGAATTTCGAGAAGGCTTTGTACGTTCTGGCAGCTTGGGTGATAAAGCTGTCAGCTCTCTGCTACCAGCTACTCCAGTAGTAATGATTGAGAGTGGAGTGGGTGAGGGTGAGAAATGGTGTTCCTCCTTCTGTGACTGCTGCTGTCTGAAACTGACGTGGCGTTGCAGTGCATGGCGTGTTATTAATTACTCCGCAGGGCTCCCAAAGGCCTGAAGCATGGCAAGCAGCGTGCATAAGTTTTTGTTGCACCTTTTTTCTTCGCAGAGTTTGGGGATTTAAAATGTCACTTTTTTTTTTTTTTTCTATTTGGACACATAGGGTAACGTGTGAGTGTCTCAGAAATGAATATTGGAGTGTGTACTTGATAATCCTTTGCATCTACGTCTGTGTGGAGCTCCACTTGTTCAAATGGGGAGAGCAGCACTGGCTGCTCCAAAGGTTGCAATTAGGTGTAGGAGCCTTTCAGAGGGTATTAGTAAGCCACTAATGCATCTCAAAAGCGATGTCTTCATCATGGCACAGAAGGAACACAATGAAAAGTAGTTAATCCCAAAGGCGAGCATTATCGTGGCCTCAGTCAGTCCTGGGAAGGTGTGTGACAGCCACTGCTCTGCAGTGGCCCTGCTCTGCAAGTTTCTGTCCCCTTGCATCTCATCTTTGTGCAGATCTCTTCTGAAACATGGGGGGTTCTCCAAAGGCTGAGGCCACAGCCGAGATGCAGTGAAGTTTTGAGAATCTCAGTTTTCTCTAATTTGTTACAGAATCCAAAACCAATTAAAATATCTATAAAAGCCAGTAGAAATCTAAGCAGAAAAGAGCCAGCAGTTGTTGCTAGTGAGGAGCTGTCTGGTGAATGTAGGCATCTGCTGGAATCATACCCTGCTGGAAAGCACATTCAGTTTGCACTCATTTCTCATCCTTCCTTCTGCTGTTCTTCAATAAGAACTAAATATTTATGCCACATAAAAGTTTTCTGCTGTTACCATCATAATCCTTAGGGTCTCTTTATGTAATGGTACCCTAAGCATGCTACTTCAGCCTACGCTGTGTTATGCTTCATTTCTACTCGTTAGGCGATGCAAATATTGAATCAGTGTGCACACTGACAGCTGAATTATATGAACGATGCTGAACTCATATGCAAGTCGTGTTTATCCTACCATGTGCAGTAGAGTTTGTATCTGACCTTTGAAAGTACTGCTCAGTCTCTGAGTGTCTGAACACCACCAAAGTCACAGCTTAGAAGAGATCTGTGCACTGTGAGGGGATAGCAAGTGCAGCATTTAAAAACAATTTTAACGCAGGTTTGCTTGGATTCTTATAGGCAGATGACTGGGCCCTTGAGTCAATAGCTGCACGTGGTTTGCTTGAAAGTGCCCAAAGCCAGAGCAGTGCTGGTGGAGCTGTGCCAGCCACAGCAGCTGGCTGCAGCACCTTCATTTGCACTAGGAACTTCAATAAATGGAAGAAGCAGAGTTGAAAAATTCATGCGAAAGCTGACCCTGTGGTAAATTTAACAGACCACCTGAGGTCACTGTTCCCTCATATAAACTGGATCAAGGGAAGGAGCCCACGAAGCTCCCAGAGGAGCCTTTGGGACTCCTTGCAGAGCTGCTCTGACCTCCTAGCAGAAAGCAGTGTGTGCTGGAGGTGTTGGCCTGCCCTGGCTCGCTCTTTTCATTGGCCAGGTTAACTTACATGTGAAGAATCTATGAACAAGGGAGCTGCTGAGGATGCAGGGCAGAGGCAGCAACACTGAGAGCTGGAGGAGGCCTTCTACGAGAATGGTCTGTGCTTTGCCTGCATGCAGGATGATAACTTGCAGCTTCCAAATTTATTATCTTCTCCCCCAAAGTGCAGCAGTAGCTCCTGTGTGCTGAGCCGCAGGGCATCCTCATGTCCCCTGTGTGGATTGCTGCTGTTCTCAGATGCTTTCTTGTCTCCTGCAGGCTGTTCCTCCTGTGCAGCCCTGCTTCTGCATCTGCAGTCGAGGATTCATCTGGTTATGGCCTGTTTGTTGCAGCTGGGAAGTTGCAGACTAGTAGTTTCAGCAATGCAGTGCCTGCAGGGCTGTGCTTGGGAAGAAGTGGTGCTCAGCTCTTCTTCTGTGGCCTCGAGGTGTGCTGTGGATGGGGAGGAATAACATCACCTAATTCCTCTGGGACATGACACTTCCAAGCTCTGCTTTCTGGGAGGTGATCTGCACTGAATGTACTGGGATAGTGCTCCAATTATTTTCCACTTTTTGCCTATTTCTTCAATTCCTTCTAAAGAACCCAATTAGCGATCCAATTTATAGTGTGAGCCACAAACATTATTACTGCTGAACTTCAGAGGCAAGAACAGAGAGATCTGAGACGAAACTGCTTTAAAATAGCTTTGCAGCGTATTGTGTCACTCCACCTGCAGCTGATGATTAGATAAAACCCGTGCCTTACATCATCAAGCTTTAATGAGCTTCGTTGCAACGCAGGTATCTGCGGTCCAGTTTCCTTTGGTTAGGTAATGCATTGCGTGCAACTTGCACGTAAGGCTTATTCGATCCAGCACGGTTGGGAAGTGAGGGTGTCCTTGAATAACGTTGAAGAGAGCAGCGGGTTAAACTCAGTCTGTGCAAAGGGTACCACAGCACCATGGGGCAGCGCTGCCTTTTGTCAGCAGAGGGAGGTAGTTCTCAGTCTTGCTGGATGTCGAAGCAGCGTGGATGCTCCCAAGGTGCTAGCTGTGTGCAAACCCTCTCCTGCTCCTGCGGTCGAAGGCACAGCAGATGCCCATTGCAATCTTATGCTGGAAGACATCCTCCTCCTTCTAAACTCCCAGAGCCCTTTGAGAGTCACTGCCGTGCCTCTCACAGCGTTAGCAACTGATGGGTTTTTCCCAGTAAAACTTTTAAAAAATAACAAATTAACCCAAACCATAATGACACTTGGAACAAGTTCCTTGAGCAAGGAGACATCTGTGGTTAGTGGTTACCCCCTTAAGGTATTACAAGGGAACATTCTTGTGCTAACTGCTGTTCATTAACAGCTCCCATCCCCTGTTTTGTGTTTATCCAACATCAGAGGCTAGTGTTCCTTGATAACCACACAAACCAAAGCTTTTACTGTATCATCAGGACAAAGCAGTAGCTCAGCCTCTACACTGTTTTATGAATGTGCTGTATTGTCAAAGAAACCACTTGAACTGATGAATGCCCCCATGCTTTGTAACACTTGGCACTTCTGCTGAGGTTGCAAAGACCGCTCTCTCTGTCCAGCAGCACAGTCCTATGGGGCTGATGCACAAGAAGCTGTGCAGGGTGCAGCCAATTCCCAGAGATCCATCCAACTTGCCCACCTCTCACTGCCATTTTTCTCTTTTAGTGTGAAAGATTGTGACTGCTCTCGTCTCTCAGTCCAGCCTTGTTTACCAGGGCTGGGGGACAGCCATGCTGAGGATTTAATTTTAAGCAAAAGCCTGGGCAGGAACCAGGAAATCATGCTTTACTACTGGAATGCTTGTTGCTTGTAACAGGATGCACTAGACCTGAACCTCAGTCTCAGAAATATTTGTTATAAAAAGGTAAATATTTGTTCATCGGGTCATAACAGGAATCTTAGAGACTATTGTACGGTAGCTGTTTGCTTTCCATCAGCCTTTTGTAATCTTCCATTCTCATCTATAACCATCTAAAGGCATCAGTGGGCTAAAGGAGACCTGGGGAAAGGTGTGCTGCGCTTGGAGGCGTGGAGCTGCCAGGAGAGGAGCCAGGGTAGCGGGAACACTGGGCACTGCCGTTGGTAAATGCTTGTCTTGTCGCAGAACTTATATTTTCAGATGTTAGCACTTTGAGTTCTCCTCTGCGAGAACATGAAGGGAGCGACGTACAGGTAAAATGGGTTGCACGTCACGTCTGTTAAAAACCTGTGCGTAAAAACTGTGGATGGTGTTGACGTGTCCTTTCCTCAGTCTCATTGGCTGGAGACAGAACCAAGCAGAGAAAAAGTCAGGGAAGTTCGGTGAGCTTGCTCTGGAAACAAGCTTGTATCCCCTGTCCTTTGGATGGGATGTGCTCTGGTCCTCCTCCTTCCACCCCTTTGCAGGTGGAAACAGCGTGAGAAGGTTGGAGGCCCGTTAGTGGTTGGAACAGCCAAAGATTGACAGTTCATAGGGGAGGAGGAGCAGAAAGGAAAGGAGATGTTATCGGTTAAAACAGAAGCTAAAACAAATGGAAACAATGATCCCACGTAGCAGATAAAAGGAGGACATGGAAGAGGAGGATGGGGTGCTCTGCCTTCTCAGGGCTCTGCCAGAGCACTCGAGCATTTTAGCAGTGAGCGTCACACCAGCTGTAACCTAAGACATTACTGAAGTAGCAGATTTGTCAAACGTAATGCAGTGGCAGTTAGACCTTCTTTTTTTCTTTTTTTTTTTCCCTTTTTGCTTGCGTCAGGCTTCAACGATGGTGTATGCGTTTTATAATTATTCATCAAGATAAATTCTCAGGAAGAGGTGTTGCAATTTTAGTGGGTTGAATTTTTCTTTCCACCTCTCCTATCATGCTGGCACAAGCACGACAGGGAGATCTGACACATCCTTATTAAAAGGTGTCTGTACAAGTATTGCTTTGCTATAAAATTGCAAAACTGAAACTTATCATGTATGTGATGGACTTTTGATGTAAAGGCTGTAGACTGCTCTTTGTGAGTGGAAACTTCCACAGCTGCTACCAATGCGTGCAGCTCATGATTTATTTAAGAGCACATGCATTTATATAAAAAACAGCCTCAGTGACGCTAGTTTTGTTATTGAAGATTTCTTGGGAAAAGCAGGGCAAAACCCAGGATTATTGCAGTAAGATGCCTGCTTCAGTGCCCGAGTCCTGTTCTTTTGTATCGATGTCTGGATTGAGTGCATTTTGGATGGTGCAGTAATTCAGGATAGAAAGCTGACGTTGACCTGAACTCTGACAGTGCTTTGGTGCCACCAAAATATATCTGTGTTAAGCATCTGAATACTGAAATATCTGGACTGACGGATTACAGATTCATTGTGCCTATCCAGATGTGAATGCTTTATTGCAAGGAGCCCTTGGATTTCTTGGCGTGTCCCCACACTGCGACGCTGATGGCAGAACCCAGTGCTGACTGTGGGTACACACACCAGCACAGCGGGCTGACGCTGCTTGATTTCACCAAGCTGTGCCTTTTATTCTACAGCGAGAAGAAATACTAGAAAGGGGTGTCAAAGGTATTAGTGTGTGATTTGGAGAGGTTTTCTTGGCATCTGAGTATTACCTATCTGGTGTAAAGTACCCGTAGTGAACGTCACGTGCTGCCTCCAGGCAAGGCACCAGGATGAGTGGAGTTGGATGCATCTGCTCACCTTGCGCCATCCTTTTTCCAGCTGTGGCTTCATAAATCACTCAACAGATGCACTCGTGGCAAATAATTAATCTCTATGGGCTACCAGGCTTCTCCTGTTGCGCAGCGCGGCTGTGGGGAACACGGAGAAGGGGTGGACGCTCTTTGTGCTGCCAGGCTGTGGGTGAGGCCGTGCACTGTGCCTTGTCACCCCATGTTTAATTGCACTGCTGCAACGGCGTCACAGCCCTCTTCTGACGTTACGAGGGCTCGATCCGGACTTCGGACTCAGCCGTCCTGCTTCAGATACTCCTTGATGTACGTTTACCAGCAACTCCTCTTCCTCTTCTTTTTTTTTTTTTTTTTTAACATCTCAAGCTGATCAAGATTCATGGCGTGTAACTCATCCTCGAGTATGACCTTGAAATAATGAGACGTTTCTGATCTGCTCCGTGATTATGAAGCAAAGATAGGAGCTGTCAGAAGAAGTAAGTGAAACATCACCCCAGCTGACATGTGTCTGTTCCTGACACCGTCTGCCTTTCCTCCCTTTTCCCTCCTTGTTCAGTCACTGTGAGAAGACAAACTGAACATTCTCATGGATTTGCCAGATTTACCCCCTTCTCCATCTCATGGATATTTCTGCTCTCCTCTCTGCCCTCACTCTTGGCTTTTCTCTCCTGCCTGGCTGAGTACCAGCAGTAGGCTGCATCTGATTCCACTATTCCGATGCAAAGGGTGCTCACGCATCTTTTAAATATCACTTTTAAACCAAGACTAATGGCTCTTGGTAACCGGGGGAGTATAGCTAAGCTTACGCCACACGAAGTGATTTCTACAGCCTATTTCTAGCTCAGAGCTTCTTATCCCCATCTCAGGTGGCCTCAGCAATCCCAGTAACAGCTCCGGAACACGCTGGGCTCGCTGTATTGGAACACCAGCATCAGTGTGATTTATCAGATGTCAACTAGTGATGTAGAAACTGCTGCGAGAGCCTCTGAAACATGGGTGGAGCAGACACTAATGATGACAAAAGTCTCAGAGTTAATTCTAACCTCTGCCCGTGAATCATAGTGTTGGAGTTGGGGTGTTCCCATGAAAGCTGCCGAGAGAGATTTTCATAACCTGGGATGTTTGAATGCCGTGGCAGAATGTTGCTTACTCTGAGGAACAAATGGTCACGGTCTGAACCAAGCTGTCTTTGTTTAGCACGGGCCAAGTTTTCCTCACTGCGTGTAAAGGAAGGCAGTGAAGGAGCTGCCTTGGTTCCCTTCCTGCTGCTGCTCTGATCCCAGTGGGGCACATAGGGCTTGTGCAGGAAAACACCTTGAGCAGCTGTGTGCAAGCTAATGGACACCGAGTAATTCCAGTGGCAGAAGAGACGATAGGTTTGTCTTCTTTTAATTGTGATATTGTATCCTCTTTGTTTACTGAACCATCTCATCCCATGAACCATTTCCTCTTTCTGGAAGGACTGAGGAGCCCACCTGCTTTGGTGCAGTGCAGGGAGCTGATGTGTCCTGCTGTCCTGTAGGCCGGCTGCCACTTTGTCCCTTAGGAGAGCTTACTGGTGACCACAAAGGAGAGGAGTGGCTCTATTTGTCACGTTTTATCACCAAATTCTGCTGCTGTCAATACCTCGGTGCACGCAGTGCTCAGATAAGGAAGTTACCTTATCTTGGCTAGGAGGATATCTGGAGTTACCAAACACAGGGATGTAGGCTCCATGCAGGAAGCATTTTGCGGTGGGATAAGAGCAGTGACTTGCTGATACAGCCGGGGCTGGGTATTTTGGGAGCAAATAATGAAGATGACTTGGGTAGGAGCTGACCCACGTGAGGGTAGCACTGCTTTTGGTACAGCACTGGACATAATCCTTTTCCGTGGATGTGTGAAAGTCCTCAAGAGTTCAGTAATATTTAATTTGAAAATTACCCTTTTTCTGCTCCAGTTTCCACCGGCTCAGCCTGGCACGCTGCCCCTTGTCCACATCTCTGCCCTGGGGTGCAGTAATCCATCGGGGACGATCAGCCCAATGTTGGCAACCACTTTCCGATGCTGTGTGCCTGTAAGTGGGTTCTTAGGGTCTGCTGATTGCTCCTCGTGTGCTCAGAGAGCCACTGCTATGGTGGCTTAAATGGATTTCTTCCTAGCTGCTGAGTAATTAGGGAAATGAGACTCTCGAAACGGAGCATTGCCTGGGTAAGTGGTGCAGGGAGGCACACTTGGAGTGCTGTGTTTGGGGTCCTCCTGTGACTGTGCACAGCACACAGGGCTAGTTCTGAGGACAGCATCTGGGCAACATCTGCCTCCTGCAGTGCAGTGCAGCAGGAGATGAGGTGTTCCAACCACGGAGATGAGGTGTTTTCCCTTTACATGTCATTTTTACCACCTGGAGGTAGGTTATGAAAGCTATCTCTGTGTGGATGCATTCCTCACACATCGTAGTTTTTTGTGTGCTGTTGATTGACGATATCCGTTCGCTGTTCTGGAAAGTTTTAACAAAAACGGAGCCTTTAGAAAGTGATTAAAACACGTTAATGATATTTTTCACTTTATAAAAATTTTAGAGACCGTGCAGCTAAAATCAGACGCCCAGATGAAGATGTGTCATCTTTGGAGCCAGAAGCTGCTGCTGCCCTATTTCAAGCTCTGTATTTTAAGTCACGTGGTAGAAGAAATACAACAGATAGCGTAGAACGAACCCTGCTAGATCTGTGCTCATAACGGTGCCAGTCGCCACGTGTCTCATATGAGACTCCAGCTAAGGACGGTCCAGGGAAACCTTCCTTAGCAGCCTTCAGCAAAGGCTGCCTGGGAGGGCTTCGGGAGTGCTGCTGGAGGTTCCTTGTCTGGACGTGTGCACACTGGTCACCCTCTGCAATGGATTTGGGAGGTGAGCCATGAAATTGGCCAGGAAACCTTTAGGCAGGATAAATGCTTGCTTTGATTAAAAGAAATTAAGAACATGAATTTTAAACAAGGGAGGTGTAGCGCTGGCCTGCTGAGCCCAAAAATGTCTCGGTGCTTAATTTAATGATGCGTTTGTACTTTCAGGGTGAATGCAGCTGGAATGGGTTTTTGTTTCTGCCTTTGTTTGTTTAATTGGTTCTGTCTACTCTTAATGTTTTGCCTTTTTTGGTGTAAAGGCTTCCAGCTGCTGTGGTCAGCTTGAACTACAACTAGCTTAGGGCAATAATGGAGCAATTAGCTACAGAGAAAATGGAGAAATAATGAAGCAGGAGAAAAGAGCCTCGCCAAGGTGTTTTATACAGAGCCTATCACTACAGTCTTCGCAATGGAGCTGTGCCTCTTCCCATGGCTGGGTGCTGGTACAGAACAAAGTGCTTCTGCATTATGTTCAGATGCAATCTGATGAAAAATGCCTTCCAACATTATGAATGGTTTCACCTGTGGGGAAAAGGATTTCAAAACTGGAGCAGTGTTTCCTAACCTGTGGTGTGGTCTCAAGCTGTGGGCAGCGGTATCCTGCCTCCTTTGTCTCTCATTTGGCAAAAACAAAGGGTTTCATTTACAGCCACATGCCAAAATGCTTTGACAATATCCCTCTGGTACCTACTCATTTTGAGTAATAAGAGTGAAAAGGGTTGGAAAAATCTCTTCAGCAGGAAGTTATTTTCAGCAGTTTCTCTACTTCCTCTATTCCCCCCTGCCCAAAAACTCCTTTGTAATTTAGTAAACGAGTTGATAACATACATGAAAATGTGTTTTCAGTTAAGTGAGGCTTCAAGGGCCATCTCCCAAGCGCCTCCTGCAAAGCTAAATGCAGGTGACAGGAATAATAAGGAAGAGAAGTGCTTTATAGGACTCCCACCATGAGAAATGAGTGGAATTTCCCTTTTGCCTGTTTGCTTGTTCTGTTTGCTTTAAGTTAAATGTTTAAATTGCAGCACTGCATTGGGGCGTGTGCTCCTTGAGATATGAGGCCCGGCCTTTGCGTGCCTGGAAGAAAGCGTTTTTCCTTGGGCTGCTAGAGCAGGCCGGTTGTGTTTGATGCCAGCGGGAACAAATAACCTTTCTGAGAGATTGGAAAATAAGATGTGATTGGAAACAGGATTGATGGGGAGCCGCCGTGGGGTTTGCTTCATCACATTATCTAGTTAAAAAGTAGAATCTGTTGAGGATAGGATACTGGGGATTATTTTCAGTTCAAGCACCAACTTGCTAGGCACATCTTTCTGTTTCTTCACCCGAGCGTTTGGGTTCTTACTTCTATTCCGTTTCATAGTCTGCTTTCATAGACATTTTCACAGGTACTGATATTTTTCATCTCCTCCAGCGCCGTTTACTACTCCAAGTGTGATTACAGCTTGGTACACAACCTTTGCTGTCTAACAGTTGTGTTAAATTGACAGGACAGCCCAGCCTTCAGCTCTCACTTGATCCTGAGCCACTCAGTTGCTGTGCCACCAGCACCTACAGGTACTCTTTGCCTTAATTTGAAGCAAGGCGGTGGCTGTCCCCAAGGGAATTCGTTCACTTTTGTGATCCACTTGTGCAGGCAAAGTGAGTGTGCCTGTGAGTAAGGAGAAAACACGGGAAGAGCCGAGAGCACTGAAGTAGTGTTTCCAAAGAAGAAATTTTTATTGTTTTCTGAAAAACTGCATACACACGTTCAGATCTGTTCAACCTTCAAAACATGTCTTAGTTTCCAAATAAACTTAGGAAGGCGTCATTCTCTGAAGCACTGCTATTTACATTTTACACTTCTCGTTTTAATAACAGTAGCATCAGCTGATACATGCACTGTATAACTTATCATTTGGCTTTGATATTTGCTTTAAATGGAGAGCGAAAACCCAGCAAACCTTCCGCTGTTTGAGAAACGTCCCCCAGGCAATTAAAATAAATCTCACTTCTTCTTTATAAAGGAGTTCTCTTGAAGCGCTCAGGCATCATCATCACTGCAGTTTTAAAAATATTATTTCCACTCTACTTACTGGATCATCTTCCCCTGGTGCAGCAAGCACTCTGCTTGCCTCAGTGAATGGGAGCAGAAATAAGGTCTTTCTCAAAGGTGGCAGGGGTGCACGTTCTGTTTCTTGGTGTCATTTCCAGCCAACTGCAAGATCACCTGCAGTCTGAGTTTTTACTATCTTACTTAGCCTATCTGAAACCAGATGCAGCTTACGTGCATACAGTTGGATTCAAGTTCATACTCATATCACTTTCTCTTCTAATTTCCTATCCATTAGAAACCAGTAGCCAATAACCAGATATTAGCACTCCAATCATGCTCATCTCCTTACATTCACTCACTTGGGCCAAAGGAAGCACGGAGTATTTCGCCACGGTGCTCTGCTGACTGAACACCTTTCAGTAATGCCATTCCTCACAGTCATCATAAGCAGCCTCTGCTGTTCCCCATATGCCAGTATGGTGAAATCAGGGTGCTGGAAGTGTAAAAACCATGCAATTCTGAACTGCCTGCCTTTTGTTATGCCCAAGAAGTTAAGTCCTGGAGGTGTTAGAGACTAGAAGGTGCTCTTGAATGCAGGGGACTCATGGTGCGTGAACATTTTTCTTAGAGAGAGGCAGCTGAATATTACAAAGTGTTGCATTCCAGATGATGTGTTTCGTTATCACACAACAAAAGCTGGCCTGGGTTTGATTTAACCAGGACTGTGCAGCCAGCAGGCAGTGCATTATTCTGGTGGTCAGCTATGGCGATTAAGCAAGCCGTATTTTGTAAGAGAAAGTGGTATTTTCGTAACTGCAAAACTTCTTCAGAATAAATACACAAAATTGTAGAAGACGTTGCATTTCACACGTTGCGAGAGCTGCTGATGGCTACTCAGACAAGAAGTTCAGTTCACCACGGACACCGTGCTGTCGGGCTGGCCCCCAAATATCTGGGAGAAGAACTCAAAAGCCAAGCGGACGTGGATGGGGACGAAGACGTACGCCGTGTACACCACCATCGCGAAAACAGTCACCGTGATGGTGTGGAACATGGACTGCTCCCAGGGCTCCAGCACGTAGCTGCAGGTGATCAGCAGGTATTGGTAGTACAGCCAGTAGATATAGTCCTTCACACGCTTAATATCCATCGCCAGGCTCCAGTGGTTCTGAGGCGGTGACCTGTAATGATAAGAAGCCCAGATTACAGCTGCAGCGGAACAACGGACCTGGAGGTAAAAGCGGTGGGGTGAGTGTCATTTCAAGTCCAATTCCACCTGTAATTGTTGCATAAAATGAATTTCAAAAGAAAATATGGCACATTGGTACCACCACTGCCTCAACTGGCTTGGGGCGGAGGCAGACCGCCTTCAGCCCTGGGAATTGCTGCCCACAGTTGTTCAAGTTGTATTGGCTGGGGGCTCAGTTCCTGCATGTTGGTTATGAGTTTGGCTATTCATTCTACAGTAAGGATTAGAACCTCATTAGCTTGCAAAGGCATTTAAAAGGGAAGGCTTTGGGCCCGCTTCCACTCTGCAGCAAAGATGAAATTAAAAGGGCTGCTTTGTAAAGTCTGCTTTCCTCTAATAATCATTCGTTATTACTCTGCAACTGTTGGGAATAAAGAAAAGAAAGACAAGCGATGGAGAGGAGAAAAAAGTCATCTCAAATGACATCTGTTTTTTCAGCTCGTTCCAAAGGAGTCAGGTACGTTACAGATTAAAAGAGTATTTAGTGGAATTTACAAGTCTAGGAAGGAATTTCCTCTCAGGTAATAGCATTATGCATTCACTGTTCCCATCTCCACACACAAAGGAGAATGGCTGAGCAAGTATTAACTAGGAAATGGGTTTTGCCTTCCACTCTTCTTTTGTTACAAGTTGCTTTTCAGTATTTTGAATAATCCTCGGTTTCAGGCTGAAACCATCTAGCTAGAGAAAATGGACAGAACACAAAGCAACTCCACAAGGCTAAACTCCTTTATGGGGCTTTTTGCAGGGCTGAGTTTAAGGACATGCATGTTAAACAGGACAGCTCATGGCAAAAGGGAACAGCGGACTTCAGTCCTGCTTCCAGTGCATCACTTAAGTCTGCAATCCGTTGCCTACAACACCAGGCACAGAGATGCTTGGACACGTTAGGTTCCTCCAGCCTTGTGTTCCTGTAGGCATCAGAAGGCTTCTGTCCCTCCAGGCAATAAATACTAACGTAACACTGAAAAATTGGCACTCTGTGATCAGGTATAGGCCAAATAAATGAAATTGCTGCCTCTGGAGGCTGTACAGTAAGGTAGAACGTGGGTATTTACCAAAGGGAAAACAAATTACAAAAAAACCCCACTTCCTAAAATAATAAAGCAATGATCGCTCATTTGTTCTGTAGCAGCTTTACTGTGGTTGCTGATGTGTAAAGGCTTTGTCCAGCAGTTGCCTCTCCAGCTCTGCGATCAGGGAGCCGACCAGCTCCCTGCATCTGGGCTTTGGCACAACCCTTCCATTTTAAACCCACATCAGTGGCAAAGGTACAGCCTGGGAAGGAAGGTCTGCCGTGGGCTTCTGTCCTGGTGTGAATGGAAGATGATTCCTTTCAGGTAAATTATTTCAAGGCTGGACTCAGGAGAGGCCTTAGAGCCTTGTAAATATTGCAAAGTTTGTAATAAAAATGACACAGCTGGCAAACTGTGACTGGGAGCCAAGAGTGTCTCTATTTATACCTTGTGCAGAAAGAGCAGCATTTTTCAATGAAGAGGTTAAGCCCTTGGCTATAGGATTGAAAGTAGGATGATAAGGGCCCTCTTCTGCTATCTAAGATTACAGTATTTACACTGGGGTTATACCTGTGCTAGTTAAACTCATATCTCTCTGGGTAAATACTTGCTAAGCCTGACCGAGGGAGAACTGCAGGGCTGTGCTGTGCTGCTCGACCTCACCAGGCTATTGCTGGGGCTGCGGGTTTTGGGGAGGCATTGTGGGCTGCTGCAGCCTTCTGCCCACAGCAGCACATGCACACGTGTACGTCAGTGCAGAGCTGACTCCCTTCACTGTGAGAAGGAGCAGCCAAAATAGCAAAGCATGTCCCCAGGCTCATTGTACTGATACCAGACCAGGCTGAGCGCTATCACTTGGGAGATGGTGCTGTTTTGGAGGGATACACGAATGCAGTATGAAGTGAATAAGGAGGATTGATTTATACCAGAGACAGCACTACAATTCTGCTAAATTTCTCTAGCCTGGAGACTTCATTTCCATTCATCTCGGTCACTGATCCAAGCAGCGCACGCTGCAACAGGACTCCTCCAGCCCTGCTCCTCCAGCGCAAGCCGTCCGCATGCAGGCTGTGCAATCTCCAAATGAATGATGGAGGTTGAGATAAGTAAAAGGTGTTCAAGTTACAGTCTGTGTCCTCACCACGAACGCTGCCACTGCATCTAACCACCCAGACTTCCTCTGCTAGCGGGAGCACGAGGGGTGGCTTGGAATAATGCAGTTCCAAATGCATAATTTTTAAAAGGAAAATATAGATGAGAAAGAAGCCCTCTTAAATCAGCTGCTCAGCCAGCGAGATACCAGAACTCGCTGTGTTACTGTGGCACAGATACCTTCCCTAAAGTTATTCCCTCTGCATCAGCTCAGGGCACATTAGGCACAAGCCAGACCCCGCAGCTCAGCACCTCTTGCCTTCCACCCAGACCATTTGGCTGCAGCACTATCAGAAGGAATGGCAGGTCACAGACAAACTAGCTTTCGAGGCTAAAAATCCTGCATTTTAAAACAGGACTTGTCCTAAAGAAGCTTCTGCTTACACTGCTAAGCATCACAGGGCTCTATGACACTAAAGCTGCAGTCAGCAGGAACTCCATGTTGAAAGGGTCCTGTGTTAAACATCCATCAGTTTACAATACTCTGTATGGGAGGAGATAACGCGCTGTCAGGCAACTTCAGCTTAGCGCTCATTTGTCTACAAATTTCAATCCAAGTATTCACTTGTGCTGAGGAAATGCCTTCCTGTTTAGAGGGCATGGGACTGTTACAACCAGCTATGAGTAAAATGAATAGAATTCAGCTTATAAAGCCATTAAGCAATGATCCAGTTATTTTCAGCAATTTCACCTCCAAGGAAAAAGCAAGAAGAGAAACCTGAAAAGCAGCTTTTATTGCTCTGAGGGGCAACCTGATTTTCTTGCTTGCTGACAGACGTCTTGGATAAGGGCAGCTGAAAAGATAAACCATCACCCCCCCCCCCCCAAAAAAAAAAAAAAAAGAAGCCAGGTTTCATTTAAGAACTTACTCTGGTGGCTGAGGGACACATGCCCAAATGCACACGCTGGGAATTTCCTGTGGAAGGAAACATTCCTGCAGGGGAACTGTGCAAGTCATTTCAACTACTAGAGGTATGGGTAGCCATGTCCATTGGATATTGACAAATATGGATGAAGAACCTGCAGATGGGCTATAACTGTTCTCATCTGTAATCTTACTGTGACAGAGGTTTTTTGTCTGCTGTTACTCAGACAGTCTGTCCTGACTTCTCCAAGGCACCAATCTTGTCCCTCTTAGTGCTGACATAACTCTGGGGTGACCCCATTGATTTTATGTAGCCTGACATCTCTGAGAAATGCAAATGGAACGAGAGAGGGATTCACATTCCCAGTCCATCGTGCGCTTGCTTTAATATGTTTTATTCAGTGAGCACCAAACGGTGCATAATGAATGAAATGCAGGTCCTGTGGACAAGGAATCAGAAAGAAATGGGGATGAAATTTAGATGAGGCAGCAGTTAAAATGGTGTGGAAAATCTGAGCGCCAGCGCTGCCTGGGGACATGGTCTGCGCTCTGTTGCAGCTGTGCTGCTCCAAATCCCTGCACGCAGCACAGCCCCTGGCCACGGTGTCAGCTCAGCCCAGCAAGCTGCCTGCTCCCTCCCGCCCAGTGCAGCCCTGCAGTGCTTACATTTTAAGTGCACCCTCAAGCTTGTTCTTCACAGGGAGGTAAATGCCAGATAAAGAGCATCAATGAAAGGAACAGCAACGACCCGTCGACGTTATGGACTATTACGCACCATTACAAGCATCTTTACATCAAGATTTAAATAAATATCCCCGCTCCTGTAATTCTGGAGTAAAAAAACACAGCAGCACTGAGGCTATTTTATGGTTTTGATCCTCAGCACTCGTCCTCCTGCACCAGCACCTCACTGCACGTGTGCCCGCACGTTGCTGCCAGCTGCTGCGCTGCGGGGAGCGTTCCAGTGAGCTCCATGTACACACACTTATTTGCCTCCATTCATGCACCAACACCTGAATGAAGTTCAGCCTTGGTGACGTTTTACTACCAGCCATGACTCAGCCGTTGTGCGCGCTGGTCAACATGCTCTGACTGCAGCCAGGAGTTTTCTTGGAAAAAAAAAAACAGACTTCCAGGAATGGAAAAATACTTCAGGAGCAGAAGCAATGGCAGTGGCATTTTCAGCCACATTTCTGCTTTACTCCGGGCTTCCCATCAGCTTCCCAGCCTGTCAGCACAAACCCTCCTCCCTGCTGACATCTGTGGGAGCACATAGTTGCCATTTACATCATTTAAATGAGAAGAATAAGTGACGTGGAGTTATAGAATCATTAAGGTTGGAAAAGACCTCTAAGATCCCCAAGGCCAACACCACTGCATCCCCCACCATGCCCACTGACTGTGTTCCTCAGTGCCACATTCATGGTTCTTGGACACCTCCAGGGGACTCCACCACTCCCTGGGCAGCCTGTGCCAATGATGCAAAAAAGACTCACGAATCTAACAAGCACCTTTCACTGCTGACAAGAAGACTTCCATTTGCCACGGGTAGCTTCCAGTAAGGCAGCAAAGCAGCAACTGATCAGCACTACAGGAGTGGCTGTGCCACACCTGCACAAAACCCGAGCCCAGCTTCCTCCTCTGCAGCTCTGAGCACAAACCTGGCTCCATGTGCACACGCCTGTGTCAATACCGTGGCCATAAGCACCAGTCTAGAGCTATCATTTAGCTGCCTGGAACATCTGTAGGTGGAACAACAGGACTTTGTCAGAATCACCTCTCTACAACAAAGATATGCTTGGAGCACCTGTGTCCTGTTTTCTTCCTGTGCCTATCTGCAGGCCAAACTAATTTTTCAAAGAACTTCCTTTGACGCTGTCCTACCTGGCTATCTTGTACTTACGGCTGACAAGCGCCTTCCTTTCCAGCTTTCTCTGGGCTGAGCATACTCCGGGCTCTGTTCTCTTCCCACGTTAGGACTCTGTGTTGGAGCTGAGCTGAGCTCTGACGGTGAGCGCTGCTGGAGAAGGGAAACATGAATTGGCACGGTGAGATCTCAGGGTTAATTTTCCCTGCATCGTCAGTGGAAGCATTAACACGGTTTTGAAGAGAGCTGATTCCCAGCAAGACCTCAGATTTGTGAGTAGAGACCAGCACCAGGGTTACATTGCAAATACTTAAAACATTCAGAGTTTCTGCTGAACTAACGCTTCTGTGAGGTATCTTACAGGATTTACGACCTTGCTCATGGGGGCTAACCTAAGCTCCCTAAGACCTCAAAGCTTTGGGATGTTGGCTAGGCCCTTGAAGGGAACTCAAGAGACTCTGAAATTCTGAAAGCGATGACAACCCATTGCTCGCCCCACAAAAGAGCCAAGATGGATGGGCTTCAGAAAGTTTTCCTTTCCAATGCATTTCTTATTTTACCCAGACTTCCTTGGCTCACTGAGTCCTCCTAGCAGCAGCTGAAAATAACAGCTGCTTTTGTGCTGTGTGTAACATGAGAAGGTGAATCCTGCGTAGTGCTGACAGAGGCTGGTGCAAGCAGGTCCCAACTCTCGTGCAAGGGCATTCCCCCTGGGAACTGATGAGGGGCAGCAGCGTGGCACCACGCCGGTTATCAGTTTACGAGGTGAAAAGAGACATCAAGTGAGACGCTTGCAACTGCTTCACTGCTGCACCACACTGCTGTGCTGACATCCCTCTGAAGCAGCAGAAGCCGGGCTGAGTTGCACTTCACTATGGCCTGAGCCTTGGTGCCATGCATCACTGGGTCATGCATCCCGGCCACTCCTGCAGCACAGGGTGACAGCAGGACCCTCTGGGCACTCTTTCACCCAACTGCCCATCCCTCCGTGAGAAACAACACCCGCACTCTGCACAGAGCTGCCCTGCATTTCCCTGCCAAAACCGCAGCATCCAGGATGCGCTCCAAGGGCTGCCTGAATTGTTCTCGCGGCAGTTATTTGTGCCGTGCTCGTAATACTGATGTGCAAAGGAAACAAACATCCTAAGGCATTTGTAAATACACAGCACCAGGCATGCAGATTAAGCAAATAGTGGTATTTCTCGCAGGAATTCTCCTCGGTTGTCCCACCCCGGCTCGTACAGCAGGGAGGCACTCCTGCACCTACTCCCACTGGAGGGTAACTGGAAGGGACCCACAGCTCCAGGAAAGCAAAGAGCACACAGCGGGCAGAACAACCGCATCGGTCTGGGCAGCACCTTCCCACCCCCACACATTTCAGCCTTTCAGAGCACTTGGACTTGCTTTCAGCCAACCCCTGCAAAGGCAACCCATCCTCCTGACAGCCGCAGCGGCACCTGCGTATCCCTCACTGCAGCTCTGCAGCAACAAGTACGGAGAAACCTCGCATCCAGCAGCCCGTCCTTGTGCAGCACCTCCCGCACCGGCTCCCTGCGGTCTCGCTCCCACCGCTGCCTCCCGAGGCCTGGCCCAGCCCCGCGCTCCCGGCGCAGATGCCGGTAGACCGTCAGCGCGGCTCCGCTCCGCCAAGGTCACCGGCGCCCGGCAGCGGGGAGCGCTGCGTGCCGCCCCCGCTCCTCCCGCACCGCCCGCGGGCAGCGGAGCCCCGCGCCACCCTCACCTGCGCCCCGCGCCGCTCCGCCCCGCTCCTCTCCGCGCCGCGCTGAAATACCTCCGCGGCCGCCCGCCCCGTTCCGCGCCTCTCCGCCCCGCTCCGCCCGCTGCCGCAGGAGCTCTGTGGTTCCCTGGCGCCGGCCGGCTGCGGGCGGCATCTGCTCGGGAAAGCTGCGTAACGCGCTCTGCCTGCAGGAGCCTTCCTCTGGGCACCTGGGGCCGGGCCGGCGTTCAGCTGCTGCTGCTGCTCGGTGCTGCGGTCTGTAGGCTGCTAACGCAGCTCATACTGCGGCTGGAAGGGGCCGAGAGCTGAGAGCTGTAGTGTGCTACAGCGTGGCTGCAAGTAAGCTGTGTGCTGGGCGCGCAGAGGGAAATGATGCTGGTGTATCAGAGGAGGTGTTCCCAGAAAAGAAAGAGACGAGTGAGCAAGTATGCGCAAGACTTTGATATTCTGGGAAATACACAATGCTGCAATACAGGCAGCTTAAGTTTCCTGAGTTTATTCACCCCTCAGTATCAAAAAGCATACGTGAGTATCCCGCTCACTACCAAAGAGCTACTGAAGGTGAATTCACAGTGCAAGTGAGGAATCAAATAGCAGAGGGCACAGTCACTGCTCCCCTCGGCACAGGACACTGGGTGCAGCCTCATTCACTGAGCAAAGCGGTGGCAGTGCTCATCTCACTGGGCTGATCCCATTTCTCTACCCTCCAAGCTGTCACTGTGTGATAAAAGAATGACATTAAGAATGCATCCTTTCCCCCTCCACTGCCATGTGTCCTGCACACTGTTTTGGTGGCAAAACCCCTTCCCTTCAGCTCCCAGGTAGGACAAGGAGGTGCTGAGAACTCATCCCAGATGCTGCTGGGACGGGGGCTGCCTCTGTGCCGGGTCCTTGCCCTTGGGGCCCATCCCTGTCCGGCAGCAGGCAGCTCCCACAGCCGGGGCAGAGGGATGAGCTGGGCTGGGGGAGCTGAAAAATCCAACAGTTCTGCCAGGGATGGGAGCATTACAAGGAGACAACAACTGGCTGCCAAAGGGGCCGCAGAGTGTGGGCTGACCTACAGTGCTGCGGGGCCGCCCGCTGCTGCACCGGCACGGACCGGTGTCTGCTGAAGGCCATGAAGGAATGCAAACTGTTTCAAAGGCCAAATGTAACAGCAGTTATTGGAGCTGTCCTTTTGCATTTGAGCGCATTTTAATGATGCTTTAAAAACGCCCTTTCCTGGTGCAGTATCTTTAAGAGGCGCTTGCACAAGGTAGCACTGGCAGCAAAGGGACAATCAGGATGTGACGCTTTCATTCCCAGCTCACGCAGTAAGAACAGTGCCTCTTTTCTCCTGCTGCTATTTTTATGGATGTTGACTGCAGAACCGATGCTGGCTTAGTCTTTGATCCTAAAAATACATACGCAGAGGCTTTGTTTTAAACTAACGAATAGATGCACTCCTTTCCAGCGCAAAGCAGAGATACTCCACTGGTGACAGGGAACTACAGGAGCCCACATTGAGTGTATGTGGGCAGCTCAGCCTGGGCACCTGGTGCCTGGGTGGATGGAGCTCAGTATGATGAGTGTTGAGGGTATCCCTCACATCATTCCCTCAGGAATAACTTGCAGAAGCATTCTCAACATTCTCACAACCTTCCTTGGGGTTACCATCCCCTCGCTCCAAACCTCTCTGAACCCAAGGCTTCAGAATGCATCATGCTCTTGGCGTGGCAAAAGTCATAGCCAAGTCATGAATTTTATGAAGTATATAAAAAGAAGTCTGTCTGTTTCCTCGTCTAGCGCTCTGGAAGATCGGCTACCTTCCTCCTTTCACCACTGGGGATTTGTGTTAATTATTGCTGGGCATTTAAGCGTTGGGTTTTGCTCCTCCAGGAAGCATCCTGAAGATTACCCCCTTGAGACAGGAATAACACTGCACACCTGCCACAGAGGCTAGTGGAGCATTCATAAAGCCAGAACAGTGCTCTGAATGCGTCCTGAGTCTGCAGTGCTCACCACTGGGCTCGAGTGCATCGCACACCAGGCTTTGCTGGCTGGGTGCATGCTGATCCCCTTTGCTGCTGCTCCCTCCTGCAGTGGCTCCTTCCAGAGTCAGCAGGGATTGAGGCACTGCTGCGTGCCTTGCTTTCTGCTCATCATTTCACTCGTATGCCCGGCTTCATCCGTCCCTGAAGTTAAGCCCCCGGGCTGTGAGGCTGCATTTTAGGGATTAGGGCAACTCAGAGGGCACAAAAGGATGAACGTTCTAAAAATAAAGCCCTTCGTTTGTTAGCTGTCTGCATTTGGGTCGTAATCTGCGTGTGCCTTTGGTATCTGCAAACTTTGGATGGCAAATATTTACCAAGTATATCAAAGTGCCACGGTGATGATTTTATTAGCTCTGCTGAGGGTTGTGCACCTGTCTCCTGCAGGTGGTGACTTCTGCTAATCCACGGGCAAGGCCCTGTTGTTTTATTTGGGATAAGAGTAGTTGAACTTGACGTGCAGAAGCAAAATTCCTGCAGGCAAACGTCCTAACAAAACTGTGCTCAAAGTCAGCCCCGCAGATTAGAGAAGAAGATTTTAACTAATTACGGGGCACCTCGGATAAAGCAATCACCCCCGTGGGACAGGTGAGAGGACAGTGGGTGGTTATCTGTGCACTGGGTTTAGCTGTGACACCTGCCTGGGTGCTAGTCTGAAGATGCCAGCGGGGCTGGGGCTGATCCTACCCCACGGTGCAGATCCTCTGAGTTTTGTGCAAGGTGGGATGTGTGGTCTGGTGTCACAGGGTGGCTGTGCGTCCCTGGGTCCCTCCGGCCCAGCCCTGCCCCAACAGGGTCCCCAGAGCTGGTCCCAGCCCCAGGCCTGGGTGGCTCCTGGAGATCCCCAAGGAGAAGACCCCAGCTCCTGTCCAGTCCCTGTGCCAGCGCTCCAGCACAGAAAGTCAGAAATGATGTTGCATGGGGAACTGGTTATATATAGCATCCTCTCATTGTCCTCATAAACATCAGTACCAAAGGGCACATTCCAGCTGGGCAGTCCTGCCTATGCCCTGGCTGCAGCAGAGCGGCTGGGTGCCATACCAAGACCTGGTAGCAGGCATAATTAGAAGGTAGGGTTAATCAACACTGAGTACCAGGGCTGGGCAGAATCTGTAATCTTGCATGATTCAGATGATATCACGATGAGCATACTGTGCTCCTGATGAATCCCTTTGACAATGCTAAATTGCTACAGCCGGTGTAATGGTCTGTGTAAGCGAGTTTGTGATCTTCTGTTAGAATCTTAGTCTTGTAAATGACCTACAGAAGATCTGAGCATGCCCGTACCCAACCCTCACTCAGACATCAGGTGTGAATGTTTATCCTCCTGGATTAGAAGCACCTCTTTCTATAGGCGTTAATGGAAAATCTATTGTTTGTATCGACATCCCTAGTCAACATCTTCCTAAATGCTCAGCCCATTGGTGGGACCTGGAAAGGATAATTTTCTTTGGGAGCGTAACGCATCCCTCCAGAGAGGAAAGCCGTGCTTGGCTGCATGGATTGCCAGCTGGGTGTGCAGCTCTGGGTAGCACCCAGCTGCTGGCAAAGGCTTTCACTTCCGTTTGAACACACGCCGTTCTAGCCACTATCTGCTTCATCTCCTCACGCTCTTTCCCAACGCCGTAGGAGCACAGCCAGCTGTGTGAGTAATCCTGCTTATTCTGATACCAGTTTCCTATGGGAAATTTCTGAAACCTTTTGTGTTACCCTTCTCTTTTCCCACCTTCTGCCCATCATCCTGGCTCCGTCACAGCTGTACCTGCAGACACGGAACCTCCTTCTGTGTCTTTCAGTTCTGGTCACAGAACTGTGCTGCGTTTCACATGATGTCTGGCGTATGGAAAAGCTCCTCACTGCACTTCCCCAAAGCAGGCTCCGTCACCTCACAGACACCAGCTACTGCCATGGGAATCCATCTGATTTCCAGCCTACCGAGGCATGATTTTGTTCCCTCTCTTTCTTTTCAAAGCCTGCTAGGAGAGAAGGAAAGGAATTCCTCTGCTGCTATTCAATTCAAGAGATCCAATAAATATGTGTTATAATTTATTCATAACATTAATTTATTACTATTGTACATTTGCCTACGTTATTCTGTCAGAGATTCTCTGCTGCTGCGGGGTGAGAAGCAGGGAAGGAGGGGGAGAACTTTGGGCTCCTCTCAGGGCACCTGCAGGGGAAATGAGGAAAACTGCATGGGGAACAAGGACAGGGTCTGGTGGGTGGCAGTGTATCCCTGCCAAGCATGGGATGCTTTCACTCAGGAAAGTCCCCTGAGAGCATGAGCATGCAGCTGCAGCACAGGCAGCAGTGAGTGCATGCGCTTTCTGGGAGATGCCAACCCCACGAGCATCTCACTGCCTTCTGGAGCATGCTGTGGTGTGAAATGAGGCAGCCGTGCTGCTGTGCTCACACTGCCTCACACCTCTTAAACAGACCGTTGTGTTTCTAGGGTGGTTCGTTTTCACCTTGCACGGGCACGAAGAGCTTGTTCCAAAGAATCCAGTGGGAATCTTTCCTCTGACTTCAGTTTTGATCCAGAGTCCCTCACATCTAGTTTGTATGTCAGAAAAAAACAATTCTCCCTCTCTCCTGGGGATCTTTGATATTGCACATACCACCAACTCTGTCGTGGTATGAGTCCACCACAAGTCCCAGGACATTTCATTCCCAGGTTTCTGCCTGCTCTGGGGATTACAAAGTTGCAGCATTCACCTTTTAGAACACCGTGACTCCAAGTGGTGCAACCTTGCTCTATTACAAAACACACGCTTGCCAGGGCAAAGGAGGGTTCAGGCTAAAGCAAAGTAGATATTTCCAGCTCTGTATTTCCAGTTCTGTATTTCCAGGGGGAGTTACGACATGTCCTGATGTAGCATTGTGCCATGGGGAGCAGGACGAGCAGCTCTGCAGGGTAAAGCTGGCTGTTGAGGAGATCTGCAAGCACATTGCGTCGTCAGAGGGTTATTAACTTGGGTAGTTTCAGGCCAGTGTTCACATAGGTGATGACTGCAGTGTTTGTGATGGAATAACAAGGGTAGGACAAGAGGTTTTGCTAAAGCACTTTGCCTTGGAGAAGCTGTGCTGGACAGAGAGCTGTTGCCACCTCTTAGAATCACAGAACCATGAAGGTTGGAGAAGACCTCTAACATCACCAACTCCAACCCCAGCTCACCCCACCATGCCCAGTGCCCACGTCCCTCAATGCCACATCTCTGTGGTTCTAGAGCACTTCCAGGGATGGGGACCCCTTCTCCCTGGGCAGCTGTGCCAATGCCTGACTGCTCTACGGGGAAGAAATATTTCCTAATATCCAACCTGACCTTCCCCTGGCACAGCTTGAGCCTCTCGCCCAATTGCTGGTTACCTGGGCAAGGTGATGAGAAACACAGCTTGCTGCCCCTTCGTGTTCCACTGGCTGTAGTTTCTGGGTTGATACCCCTTAAACTTCCCAAGCCGTGACTCATTTCCTCTCAAATGATGAGACTGGAAAAGGTTAAATGCAATTACATTTGGGATTATTGTCGTTTTCCCCTTCGAGCCTGAGCCTTTTACAAACGAGGCTTGGAGCTGGCTTTTCTAAATGAAATCTGCAATCTTCCGCAATCACAAGGTCTTAGGAGATTAAGCTTTAAGAATGCTAAATATCGTAAGCCTCACGAGAACCCGCGGGTCGGCAGCACGGCTGCTTCTCGATACCACCCCTCCCTTTTGACAAAGCACAACCCCCCGATTTTAATTCACTTCTGCCTTTCAGAAGGGAACATTGCAGGCGTACGGAGACAGCGGGACCCTCCGTGATTGCTGAAAGAATTAGATACACACTGATAACGTTGGGCTTGCTCGACAGGGCTGGGATATCGCGTTTTAAAACACAGCCCCTGCCCTCTGCTGGTGATCCCGGCACCCGCCTTCGGTGACAACCTGAATTGGGAAATTCATTTACCTGTGCAGACTGACGGCAGTTTTGTAGCTGGGAACGCTTGCTGGGAGCTCACTGCTTCCTTGCTCCGAAAACCAAAACCATTGTGTTTATATCTGAATATTGGGGTATTGCAACCCAGACTCTGGTGCTTCGATGCGCAATCTCTGCAGAAACTCCTGCTTCCCAAGAGCCTGCATTTCAGCCTAAAGCTTGAAAAGCGTTTTGCAAAACCGAGTTTGGGTTGCACCGCTCTGGGTGGGATGCGCGGTGCGCGCAGGGACCAGGCGCAGAGGAGGTGGGGAACGTTTTCCCGGCTGGAGAGGGAGAGATTGCGTTAGAGCAGGCAGGAAAACACGGGCCGATGTTGCTCTCTAGCGGCCCTGCCGTGTCTGCACGGCCAAGCTGTGTGCTAAGGGACGCGGGGAGCGAGCTGTCCCGGCGTCGCCGGCTCCGGGCTCAGCTTAGCTCACGGCTCTTTGTTGGAGTCAGTGCGATGTTTATCGGATCATTCAGGCCCGTATCACATACAGGCAAATACGGAGACTGAGAGGAATCAATGTTTTTGGATCGCTTGGCTATCTGTTTAAAAATAATCAGCTACAAGTAATGCTGCTAGCTCGCAGTACTCTATGCAGGGCACAGGGTCCTTTGGGGTTATTTCATCTCAGAGCAATGAAATGCTGAGATAGACAGTGTAAAGAATGGGCTGGCTGCTTCAGCTGCAGGTCGTTCCAACGAAGCAGCATAAAGGCAGTGCATGGCCTCCTACACAGAGCCACCGGGCCTATTTCCTAAGTGAGGCAGATGCTTTTCAAGCATGGAATAGGAGACTTAAAGAAAAAAATGAAGCTAATTTTCAGTGGGCCGTAGTACAGGATCTATGGCTGTGAGTGACCCGCAAAGGGTTAGTGGAGACCTTTCAGTGCTTCTTTAACTGCTGCGCAACACACACGGGTTTTACTCTTCATTTTAGCGCATAACCCCTGGGAATTCTGCGACGTCCACATGTGTGGGTAGGAAAGAAGTTTGTGTGCTGGCAGACAGCCTCCAGGGAGCAAGGCAGTGTCTCTGCTCTGTTTCGTTACAAGCACCCCACCAACAGATATCATCTCCCCTGCAAGCTGGCACTGTGAGGACAGGGGGAAACAATCCCACCGCTTGCTATGAGCAAAGGCACGGCTATTGAGAATGGTTTTCTTCCTTTAAGCAGACTGAAGGGAAGCAGCAGTATACCGGAGAAGCAGGGTTCTGTGACAGCCCCCGGCTGAAGCACAAAGGCAGAGCAGGGTGAAACAGGGGACCAGGAAATTCGATCACTTCTACCCCTGGCCTGCTCTGGTTTCCAAAGGAACACAATGGATGTGTTTCTTAGGCAGAAGCATCTGTACGGTGGTGACAAAGGAGACCCTGTGCTGGTTTGGAGCCAGACCACTGCAGCCAAGCTGGTTGTGGTGAAGCACAACCTTTTGCAGGGCAATCTGATCTGAAAAAGGGCCACAGAGAGCAGCACTGGCATAGGAGCTTCAGCATGAGGAGCCACAAGCACTGCTGGGCTGTGATTCCCCTCTCTCACATTAGTGCATGTTACGGACAGCTTAAATCTGCATTTAGCAACCCTCAGAGTGATTGACTCGATAGGGTGTGATGGGGATTGTGAAGTTCTTACAGCTCTTAAATAACTCCTTCCATGCTTATTTTTGTGAAATGGGAGCTGCTGGACCTTTCCAGTCGTTATGCCTTAAACTGCAATAAATCTCTATAGAGGTGTAGCTGTGCTGCCAGGCAGCAGGCTGGGAAATTCCAAACAGCACACGGAGTGGGGCTTGTGGGGTACCCTGCCATAGACTGATGCAGGTTTTTTTTGCCAGCCTTATTTTCCCCTTGATATCTGAATCTCAGCAACACTAAACGCAATTACAATTTTAGGAGGAGAAAGTTTTCTCCCTTTGTAGCCAGTGAAAATTCCTGCAGCTGTATTTTTATTTTGGGGTCAAGCATTTTAGAATCCTACGTGAGCAGTAGCTCAGTTTCCTCCATAAGTAACTGGGGCTGCGGGGAGGGGAGAGCCAAGGGTCTTTGGGACGTCCTGCTTGACCATGGTCTGCCCTTCCATGTAAGGCAGGAACAGAACCTCCAAGGTCTGGTTTCTTGTTGCTCTACATTTCCAGGTTTCTTCTGCAAGGTTGTCTTTACTGGCTTGTCTGTGGTTACCCACATGGCTTTCCAAAGTTAGCAGGCTCTGTAGGTTCAGGGCATCCATGAATTTCAACAGAGCCTTGTCCAAGCTCACCACTAGTTTAGGAGCAACTCTCCTATGCAGAAATGGGTTGCTGGTGAGGATGCTGCTTGTGTGAGGAGCTGCTTCATGCTAGTTGAAGCTTACTACAGAATGAACCCACATGCTGGCCTTTGGCAATCCCCAGGAGGGGCTCATGGTGTCCCTGTAGTTATCAGCAGGTGCCAGCCCTTCCTTCTGATGGCTGGAGGTCACCTCTGGAGCTATCAGCAGCACTGCCACAGCTGTTTTCCCCTGTCAGCCCTGCAAGTTTCAGTCTGAAACAGTTATCTGCAAATATGCAAAGCTAGAAGTGTGCTTGAAATGTACTTTGAGGGAGTGTTAATGGGCCACATGCATCATTTATATCACTGAAATGTAGACTCTAGAGCCCCAAATAAACAAAGTGATTAATCTAGTGTTAAATCTTAATTTACACTCTGAAGCTATGAGTTTTCCAAACTGCTTCAATAACTCAGTAAGCACTGTATAATTTTAAAACCTGCCGTTGTCACATCATCTACTAATACTATTCTAGGCTGCTGGTGTTCAAGCTGTTCAAGAAAATACCCTAACCCAAGATTAAAGCGGAATTTCTTACTTAAGCTTTAGTGCGCAGCGAATATGGCATTAAATTGAAGTCCCTGAAAGACTAGCTCTGGTGAATATGGAGGCAGCACTGTAAAATGCAGTGATCTTGGTTAAAAATGGTTAATTTTGCCCCATTGAGTAACCCCAGTTGTTAAGGACAGGACCAACCGGACACGTTTTGTCTGGAGACTCAGATCTGGGTATTCATTTATGGTCCAACGTGCTTGCTCTGTAATCCACTAGCAAAAAGCAAGCAAGAATGGGAAAACTGCTGGGTAGAGTGATCTTTCTCACTGAGAGATCATCATATCATCTTCAAAGATTTCTGAGCATCTCTATGTCCATCTAATACTGAGTATGTACTTAAAATACTGAAAGACAGGAGCCGTTTATTTCTTCAGCCATCCTACTCCTATTGGCCACACACGTGTGTATTTTATTCGTCCTGCTTAAATCTTGTTCTTTCTATTGCATCCACATCCAGGTGAATCGCAGGAGATGCAGGTGGGTTAACTATCAATGCAATTCATGGTGCTATGGCTTTTAAAGTATGACTCTAAAAGCAACGCTTCCAATCATCTGGATCATCCATCATTGGATGGGCCCTGGGCAGCCTGGTCTAGTACCAGATCTGGAGGCTGGTGGGCCTGATGTGGCAGGGGGTTGGAACTTGATGATCCTTGGGGTCTCTTCCAACCCAAGTAATTCTATCATTCTATGATTCTGTGATCTCTGCCAAAACAACTCAACCCTTCTGCAGAAGGGCCCAAATGTTGCCAGTACGCCAATGGCCTTGAATTTAGAAGCGCTCTGTTTGAGATTTGGTAGGGAAGACTTGTTTATGTAGAGATCCTCTTCTTAATGAGAATGAGTCCAAGACTCAAACTCCTTGAATTCCGTCACTGTTGGTGTCCCCCAGCTCTCTGAATTGGAGCTCTTAAAGGGAATGACCAGTTCCCACGCTGTAAGCTGCTCATGGTTTTATGTCTGATGGCTGCAGGGTGCCAACCCAAGTGGCTGCCGACCACTGGCAATGCTGCGTTTTGGGAGATTTCAGGATGTTTGCTTCCTCCTCAGCTGTAGCACCAATGTGGAGATGCTTTAGGTTTACACCGGCTGCCTGGGACTTGAGTGTTGTCTTTGATTTAGGTCTAAACCACAGGCTGGTGTTTTTGCCTTTTGTCTGCGATTTATGTGTTTGAGGCTACAGCTTTGCCAGAAATCTAATTTCTGAAGACCCAAGCATTTTAAGTTCATTTTAAAACACTGAATCCAATTATGACATAGAAAATGGTTATTAATTTGTTTTTAAATATCTGTTTCAATTCCAGACCTGGACTCTGTTGTCAGCAGTTCCAGTGAGCAGCAGCAAGCTGCGGGGGCTGCAGCATGCACATGTCCAGTGCGGAGCAGCTCTGCAAAACTCCTCATTGATTTCTCTGGAACAGTCCAAAAAGATGGTGAATCAATCCAGCCCGGTATGCTCAGTAATAAACTTTCCTTAATCAACTTTTTATTGCTGAAAGCTGTAGACTATTGTGCAGGAAAAGGTAGTTTTGCAGTTCCAAATAAATCACGGGGGCTTACAATTCCCTCAGCTTCTATTAAAGGAGAATTGATTGTTTTCGGCAGCCTGCCCGAAACAAGCAGCCTTTCTTGTCCGCCACTGAGCTTTGAGCGTGCTGGTATGTAGTAAATTCAGCCCGATTGAACGAGGTGGTTTTCTTGCTCGTGTTTCACCAAGGCAAGGCAAGGTAAGGCAGCCTCGCATTGCTGCGTCTCACTGTACCCTGTGCAGGGCTGGGAAACCTCAGAACAAACGATGGCCCGTGTTGGTGTCATGGGGAAAGGAGGGAGCGCTGTGTCAGGGGGACAGGAAGGATAATCAATTAATTGCAGAGGGCTGATTGGGTCTGATAAGATTTAGGACAACGTTGCAGCAACCCTCCTGTTTTGAGTGTCTACAGAAGAGCTGAGGATCGAGCGCTACTGTGGCCACGCAGCATTTTGGTGAGAGCAGAGTGCACTAATGCTACAAAAAACTTTTTTTTTTTTGCCTCAAGAACCAAAGAAGTCCCATGTGAAGAGCAGTGTCCCAGCCTGGGGAAAGCGCTTGAATTTCCTCGGATATCAATGTCACCCCGGTCCTTTCAGGGGACATCACCAACCACCCCCTCGCCTTGAACTATGCGCTCTCTCATTGGCCACAGCAGCAGCACTCACTCAAATAAAACAGATTTTCTCCAAAAATAAGGTTGTCTCTTTCATCAAAGGGCCGTTGAGGGCAGGCCATCCCGGGAGCGGGACTGTGTACAAGGTAGGGGATGATCCACATGGCCAGTTGGTCTTCACTTGGGATATTTGCATTGAACTCATAGAATTTAGGACAGAGTGGCTGTACGATTTGTCCTGAGGGAAGTTGCTGCCTGTGATAAACGCAGAGCTGCAGGAAGATCTGGGTTTTAATGCTGCTCTTTAAAAAGCTGAATTCTTCATATTTTGTATGCACTGGGAATAATAGTCTTTCCTGCTGGTGGGATTCAAATGGATGGCTTCAGAATCACTGTTGGTGAGCTAATACAACGAAAACCTCCCAGATATCAGCTTTATTAAAATGTATTTATATGTATTTTAGGAATAGGCTTGACCTTTATAATGAAAAGCTGTCTAACAATTCCTTGCTGTAAGCAATTTATTTTCTAAGCAGACTGGTAAGCTACATTTTTTTATTAATTACGTTTTTTCCAGTACTTGCTGGCAATCCATCAATCTGGCTGTGTAACAGGACAGTATCTGGTTTTCCAACTCCCTGCAGAATCGGTTTCTAACAGTAAAATGCAGAACGGTTCTGACTTGAAATTGCTTTACTCTTTCTCCACAAAGCCTCCAGAGCTGTGGCCCGGCCGGATCCTGCAGTGCCGTGCTTTGCCTCTCCCTAGAAGCTGGATGGCACTCCTGGTCCCCAGTGCTGGCTGTTCCCATACTGGTGGTGAGGTTTGGCGTTGGGTTGCTCTCTCCCTTCCCTCTGGCACTCACGGGGAGGTTATCAGGAGCTGGTTGTAGGCAAATGCAACAAAATTGTTGTGTCCTAGTGCACCTCTTGCAGTGTGACATGCATGGAGATGGGATGGAGTAATGATCTGTGACAATTGGAGCTGGCGGAGTGAAGAGTGGGTCAAACAGCAGCAATAGGCAGCAGCGCTCAGTGGGCATTTTTTTATGGATAACTGCTTTGCCTTTAAACAATTTAGTTTTGTGTGGCAACCGCTTCTTTTATGTGAAAAAAAAAACCACAGTCCTTTCCTCTAAAACTGAATTCTTGAAGAAGGAAAGTTTTTAACCTAACTCTCAAATATCTGAAGTTGAGTGGGACCTCCTATTGCCCTCCGGATGGCAGGAACAGCCCGTGTTTCTCCCAGTGGCTCTTCCATGTAACGAAGCCCCTTCACTGCTAGAGGAAGGTTAGATTACAGGTTCAGCAAGAAAGGGAGTCTGTTCTGTTTGTATTTACACAGGATTAAAAAAGAAACAAAGATGCTTTATATGGCAAGTCATCTGAGAGGCATCACCTGTGCTATAGGAAAAAAAGCGCAGTCCTTACTTGGTGCTTTCTTTCTGGTTCAGCTAAACCACCTCTTTAAAAGGAACAGACCTGAAAGCGCACACTTAAAGAATGTGCGCGCCTGGAAGCTCAGTCAGTAGCAAAGAAAAAAATCAGTGGGATAATTTTTCAATACCTAATGTTTTTAGGTTTTTTGTTTTTTTTTTTTTTAATTTATTCTACGATAGCATAGGTTTTACGACGGCCAGTTGCTTAACTCTAAAGTCACTGCTGAATTATTCCTAATTGTACGTACGGAGGAGATGTGGCTGCAGTGGGTGCGCTGCTCCCGTCGGTCCCCTGGTGCCATGGGAGCACTTCCAGCCAATGCAGATGGATGGCTGCGGCTTGGCGGGGCGGCAGGGGGAGTGGGCAGGAGGTTTTGTTAATTTTTGCCTTGGCATCTCCATAAAAAGAGTCTTTGTAACGTCACCTGGAGGGCAGGTGCCCCCAGGGGATGGTGCGGCCGCTGGTCTTCCATCTCGTGAGGGTTTGGCTCACGAGTTTGGCTGTGGAGGGAGAGGCATGATGAAAGAGAACGGGGTGATGATTTGGATCAAACAAATAAAAAGTACATTGGAAGGGATGGAATGGACAAGAGAAGAGACAGTGCGTGCAAGACACCTGATGATTGCATCTGCCTCTCCCCACAGCTGCCATGCGGATCCCGCCGGTGGCCGTCTCGGCATCCGTGCTGCTGCTGCTGGTGGCTGTGCAAGCGGCCCCGAAGGTGACCCCGGTGGTGATGCTCACCAAGCCAAAGCCAATCCAGCTGCCAGGCGCCGCCGTGCCCTCCCTCACCCCCATCGCAGGGAAAAGCCCTGGCCCAGCAGCCCCGGGCAAAGCCCAGCTGCCCTCCTCCAGCCCCGCTTTCCAAGCGGCCACCACGCTCTTCCCATTTGAGAACGACACGCTGGATGCCGCCGACTTCTTCTTCAACTGCTGCGACTGCTGTCCCCCCATTGCCGCGCCCCGGGGGCCGCCGGGCGAGCCGGGCCCTCCAGGTGCAAACCAGAACAGAGTTATCTGCTCTTGCACCAGGTGGCTCTGCATAGCATATCTCACCATTTTACAGGATTTTGTCTCTTTTATTCTGCTGCAGAAGTGCATAGCTATAGAGTACTGAAGTCTAATGCTGTTATAATGAATAGTGCATCAGTCTGCAAATGCTTGCTTTGCTAGCACCTGTATTGGAGCTAGAAACTATTCAGCCGAGGGAGGGAGGTAAAAATGACAAAATAATTTTTAATACAACACACTCAAGGGATTTTCACCTCCCATAGCTCGGGAGGCTGCAGAAGGTTTTGTGCTCGTGGTGTGGATGGAGTTCTCATCCCGGATGGGTTGTGTTGCGCCGGTTCGAGCTGCTGGAGCCTGCCCCCAGCCTTGCATCCCCAGGTGGATGAAAAGCTACAAAAAAAGAAGCTGACTGCCTCACGCCTTCCCACCTGCTGCTTGTGCAGCGTGCAGCCGCCCGCCGGATCCTACTTCTGTATTTGCAGATTTAATTCTTTTTAAAGAGAGGGGCAATTACGAAGCTAGGGGAGCTCCTTAGATGCGCTCAAATATTAAAGGCAGATTACTTCTGATGTTTTATGAATGCCTGAGCCCCTGCGGCTCTGAGGCAGCTGAAAGTTGGTTTTAAAAAATCTCGAACGATAACCAAGAGCGAAATGCAAAGCGGTAAGCTTTGGGGATTGCAGCAGCGAAAGCAAAGGCTGGGGAGCTGCGTGCTGGACCAGGGCATCCCCGTAGCCTCAGTGGGGCTGTGCAGTGAGGCCCCACCGCCCCTCTCCCTTCTGTCCCTGCAGGGTTTCAGCTGCACTGCCTGCAGCACACGGGGAGCAGGCTCAGGCCAAAACTGCTCGTGTTGGGTCTGCATGGCTGTATGACAGCAAATAAAACAGCCAGCTCTTACCAGGGGGATGGAAACAAAGCTTCCTTTGATCCATGCCTTGATGGCATGCTGCTTACCTGTTATCTTGAATGTTCTCTATGAAGTTAAACCTTTGAGTTACTAAGATAGTTTTGTTGATGTGATTACATTACAGGTCCCAAGGGGGAGAAGGGAGATGCTGGTCTGCAAGGTCTGCCGGGAGCTCCGGGACCTCAGGGTCCTAAAGGCTTTAAAGGAGAAAGAGGTAAAGCAGGCTAACTTCCCATTGGGAAACAAATGCTGTTGTCCATCATTGTAGGAAAATCATTTGGCAATCCTGGCATGAGAAATGCAGAGGTGTCTTCTCCATCTTGCAGCACCCAGAAGCAATAACCTCCCGGTGAGGTGCTGATTAGGGGCAGAAATCTGACTTTAGGGTGAGATGGAGCTGTCTGTGCGATGAGGCTTAGTGCTCTGAGATGCAACTGAGTCTGTGAAGGCAATGCTTGAAAACAAACATTGCTCATTGTGCTGAGGAACGCACAAAATGGTACCCATCCCTTTCTGTATGATGATTTCTGTGCTACAGACGGTATTGCTAATGACATATTCATGGTGGAATATCCTAGGAGGCAAAGGGGAGCAGGGCGAGCGAGGAGCAAGTGGAAGCCCTGGTTATCCAGGCAAGCCTGGGCTGCAAGGTATGTAAGATGGGATATTGTGTTGGACTTTCTGTTTGCTGGTGATGCCCCCCCATCTCCAAACACTCCAATACTAATCCCTTTAACATTTTTTCTTCTCCAACATTGTCCTAGGTGAAGCTGGCGTAAAAGGCAATAAGGGCAACTACGGCTTCCCTGGACTGAAGGGGCAAAAGGGGTCCAAAGGGGACACTTGTGAGAATGGCACCAAGGGGGACAAGGGAGAGAGGGGGGACGTTGGAGACCCAGGGGTGGATGGCGAACAGGGTGACAAGGGGGAAAAGGGGGACACTGGGGACAAGGGGTATTGCGGGGAGCCGGGGGGGAGAGGCCCGAAGGGAGAAAGAGGGGAAGGTGGGACAAAGGGAGAAAAAGGCAGCAAGGGAGAGATGGGGGATGAGGGCATTCAGGGGGCTGAGGGAAAGCAGGGAGAAAAGGGTGAGCAAGGAAGTAAGGGTGACAAAGGGGACCTGGGTCCGGCTGGTGTGACGGGACCGTCTGGGCCCAAAGGGGTGGCTGGCAGCAAGGGGGGGCGAGGGGCCCCGGGGAGGAAAGGTGCCCGTGGGGCCAAGGGCGCCCGTGGGGACGCCGCGAAGCTCCTGAGATCGGCCTTCAGCGCGGGGCTGTCCAAGCCCTTCCCTCCGCCCAACGTCCCCATCCGATTCGACAAGATTCTGTACAACGACCAGGACGATTACAACCCTGCCACCGGGAAATTCAACTGCAGCGTGCCCGGGGCGTACGTCTTTGCCTACCACCTGACGGTGAGAGGGCGTCCGGCCCGTGTCAGCCTGGTGGCCCGCAGCAGAAAAGTGGCCAAGGCCCGCGAGACGCTCTATGGGCAGGAGATCGACCAGGCCTCCTTCCTGACCGTCCTCAAGCTGAGCGCGGGCGACCAGGTGTGGCTGGAGGTGGCCCGGGACTGGAATGGGGTCTATGTCAGCGCTGAGGATGACAGCGTCTTCACAGGGTTTCTTCTGTACCCGGATGTTTTTGAGGTCTTGCTATAGATTTAAAGGGTAAAGCTGTTACTGAGGAATGCACCTTTCTCTCCACCCTTGAGAAGTGATCACTGGTTTGGTGACGCGGTGGTGTATTGGTTTAATTCCTAGGTTTTGTGATCTTGTTACAAAAATGTGCTTGTCAAATAGTGATTAATTTTAACTAGAAGCACCAAGAAGCAGCACATCCTTTGTGCAGGTAGTGACAGCTGAGAGAAAGCATTGCACTAGTGCTGGCAGGACTGGCACGGGGATGGGGAACCAAGGGTCTTCACGTCATGGACTTGAGGCTTGCAATCATCATCATCATCAAATTATGTGACGAAGCTCATTAGCCAACTGAAATTTTAATTAAGCCAGCTCCAGCAGCCCTTGCATGACTGAAACTCCTCTGGACATCAGTACTGGTAACCACTGGAAGGCCGTGGATGTGCTAAAGACTGTAGAGTTTGATTGATAGAGCCGAATCCAAAACAAACATGAGCACTGAGTTCCTTCAAATCACATGTAAAGATGTAAAGGTATTATATCACTGAATAAGTATTCTGTAGTACTTTAGACTTGGTTGTGAATGATATAAAAGTTTATCTAAGAGAGCATTGGGTCTGTTTGATCAGCGTAAAATATATCCCGAGGAAAAAACGTACTCCGAGCTTTCAAAAGTAAGCTTAGGGGATGCTCAGACCACATCGTCAGGCTGCTCTGAAGGCTGTGCTGCTGAGCCACTGGTGATTCCACTAGTGCTGCTGGGATGGCCCTGGGCTGCTGGGATCATCGTGGGAGGCAGCAAGGGTGGCTTTGACACTTGCACGAGTCCCGTGGTGTCGTGGGCATGTGGACAGAGCTTTACAGCACCTCTGGGGTGTTAAATACGGCACACAAAATTGTTCTGATGGCTTTTTTTTTCGGCTAGAAATAAAGCTGAAATCCCATAATTAGCATTCAGTGGCAATGGGATTTGCTCATCTTCTCAGGCAGTCGCAAGCCCAGGACGTTTCCCCAGTGATTTGATGAATGCTGGGTCTGACCCCAACGCAGGCACGGCGAATTGGGTTGCTATTCCCACTGCTCTCAGCTTCCTGGCTTAAATTGCCATCATGCTTTCCATACGCTATTTGAATACCATCATAAATCATGCCCCTCGTGTCTTCTTTTCCCATGGCGCCAAGATGAAACGTTCCTAAGACTTCTTATGTACTCTGAGAAAATTAACATGGGGGAACTGCTGTTAAATTTTCAGATAAAAACAAGGCAATTTTAAAAGGCTGATCCTATCTACTTGGTAAACGTAAGGGGTCCTTCAATTCATCAGCTTCTCAGCCCTGCTTCAATATCAGCAATTCAAATGTGAGACGTATTGCCTTTGTCAGAGCTGGTACTTAATTTGGTGCTTAATCTGAGTTAGTTCCTATGTGGTTCAAACTCAGAGTACTAAGTATATAAAATATGCAGATTTCAGTTTATGAATTCCCTGGCAGCTGGTGAATATTGAGGAAAAACAACAAGTTATAATAATAATTTCAGATTCCTGCTGTCACAACACCCTTAATTCTTTTGTTGTGCCTTCACGCTGCTTCTCATACGGTCTCTGTAACAGATGGCGGTATATGGACATCTGACAAGCAATTTTCTCCTCTCCTACTGCAGTTTCTTACACTTTTTGTATAAATAACCTCTACAAATGCTCCTGAGAAAGCAATGCAATAATTTGGGGTCTCTCAAGAACCTAATCAGATCTCATCCTTTCCGTAAATTAATTGCTTGGCTGTCTGGGGAAGAGCTGGCAACACCCCACGAGCTGGAAGAGCTCCTACCTCCTTACAAAAATCTCTGCATAAAATATACCCAGTCAGATGAGGAGTATTTGGGCCACTTGAATTCCACGGAGGTGCCCTGAGAGCAGGTTAAAAGGAGCAGCCGGAGGAGATTCAAAGGTCTGGGCTCACAGACCTCGAGGAATGACATGGGATGCTGGCAGCACAGCCCCATAACGGATACGGGAGGTCTGTGATGGCATTCTGAGCTTGTTTTTGTCATTAGCTTAATGCCAGTGAGAGGCAGTGCTGCTGGAAACCCTGACTGCGAAGGCAGAGAAGCATGCAGGAAAAGTGGCTGAAATAACACGCAGCTCCTCCATATGCATAAGCATCTTAGGGTCTGCCTTGCCAGCGCTGCTTTGGATTCAAAGCGTGTTCACATCTATCCCTTGTTTATTTTGAAATCAGCGTTTTGGGTTTTTTTTTTTTTTTTTCTTTCCCACATTTAATTAGGGTACATGAAACAAGTATCTTGCAAAGTTGAACCTGTGTTAAGCACAGAGAAGGGTGGTTTAGATAAACACGGATCCTTTTAGAGAAGGATTTTTCTTGAGTATCAAATAGAATTACCTTTCACCCAAGCCATTTTCACTTGTAAATGGTTATTTTATTTTATTTCTCTTTATTTTTTAGCAAGCATTTCTGTTCTCTTCACTGCAGTGTGCTCCGGCGAAGCATTCTGCTGCAACAGCTCCTGATGGAAGCAAACTGTTCCAGGGAAGGTTCTGAAGTGACAAAAATTCCCCAATTTTCATAGATAGGCTCTTCCTGAGTTTTCATACCATGTCAGAGCAACAGTGAATGAACTGATTGAGGGCACGCTTTGTCACACTGGGTACAGTTGCTACAAATGCCAAAATATTCGTTCCGTTCCACTTGTGCTGCCACTTAGTTCAGATTTATTTTGTAAAACTAAGTGTCCCCTGCCTGCATTGCAATGAAGCGGTTTGACCCTGGCGTAAAATAAAATAAAGGCTGTCTGCTAATCAGAAGAGCAGCTGTTTTCAATAACTAAGAAAGATCATTCCAAGCCAACATAAGGCCATAAAAAACAGCTGCTTTGTTAATTAGGATGTCGAGGGCTAAATCTACAGAGGGATTGGGGTGCCTTGATAGCAATAATACTCCAGCCCTCTGCATGAAGCCTGGGAAGAGCAAGCACATCAGAACGAGGATGGGGGATGCCCCAGGTAGTCTCAAATCTTGCTGTAAAATTGCACTTAACCTCCAAAACCAGACTGTGGCTTGGGTCTCCCAGTGCTTTTTGCTGCTGTTTTGGCCTTCCAGGTGCCTTGTGCTTGTGAATGCCTCCACCTGCAGCTTATTTTTCTCACCTGGTGAGTTGAACTTGCCACAGCATGTAAGCCCCTTGCAGAGGCTTAGGTGGTTGCTGAAGGAGGTGTGGATGGTTGTGTGCTGGCTGGAGCAAGGAGCACCTCTTGGTGGGGCCTTTCTTCCTGTTGGGTTAGTGCACTGTGTCCCAGGCAGCAGCCAGGTAAGCAAATGCATGCTGTTATGTGCTGGTTTGGGTGAAAATGAATGCATTTTGGTGACTTTAAGACAGGACTTCCTAATGGGTTTGAAAACAGTGTAAGAATCCTATTTCAGCTGAAATATGTGTCGTGTTTTTGGGGACTTGTAACTTTGCTGCTAGCTACCTGGCTACAGAAAGAATCTTTCTTAGAAGGTGGAAAACTGCCTTTCAACATGAATTAAAATGGATTACAGTGTGATCACTGCCAGTTATCTGGTGTGCTTGCAAAATGCGGAGCTTCTTAATGGAGGTTATCTATCAAGCCATGTGTAGGCTGGTGTTGTTTTCTAGATATAGCCACCATTACTTATTCATAGTAAGAGCTCTGTCACGGTTTTATGTGCCCTATCTGCAAAGCTGTACCTCTGAGACTGGAGTTCCAGAAATATTACCTGAAATTGTTTCAGAATGGCCCAGTGCTGCACAATACGATGATTTAATTTCAAGATGAAATGTGTTTACTCTTGCATGGTGTTACAGGGTCTGGTTTAACAAGAGCTATGGTCTTCTATGGAGGTGTTTGGATTTGGATGCGTGTATTAAATGCTATTTTGGAGATAACCTTGAGTCACTGTTTGCATTTCAATGACTTCTTGGAGCTGTTCTTGTCTTCTGTAAGCTAATCCTTTTTGAGTGGGAATCTTCTATCTGAATGAAAAGGATTTCTGGGTAAAATTCTCTTTGCTGCAGCTGGACTTCTTGTACTGAGTTCCTTTTGTAGTTCATTGTGGTTGGGGTAAAGCTAGAAACTTCTTATTTCCATAAAACAAAATGGAGGATGGGCAGGAAATGGAAATGATTTTCTGTTGGCTAATCCTTTTCAGTTTAACCTGCTTCAAGTTTGAGACTCTTGGACTCTGACTCAAATTGGAAAAAAAAAAAAAGAATCCTAGAACTGAGGTTTTTGAATTGTTTTTGTGAAACAGTTTTTTTCTGTTTTCCTTAAATGGATTATTAGTTCCATTACAGGCCATGGTACATTGTGTTAGGGAATGTGCTTAACTGAGTTGGGTTTGTTTACGCCTTCAGTTTGTGGTGGCATCCTAGCAAAGTAAATCTGGGAAATTTCTTTGGGGGGGAAAAAAGAGGAAGGGATGACCAGCAGCAAGGAGTGCCCCTAGATCCCCTTAGCAAATGGGTGTTAAGCCCTGAGCATCAGATCCACATTGTACCCCCGGGGGTACTGCTCCTGCTCTCCAATGGCAAAACCAATTTCTGGTAAGTCAGAGCAACTTCTGTAGTGTTCAATGCTGCTCAGAGAAGGAGCAGTGCTGAGTCCTCGAGTGGGGAGAAGGGCTGGAAAACATGTTTGCTGAAGGGCAAGGGCATACAGTGAGCTTGAGAGCTTATTGTAGTTGGCTCACGGTTCACTCGAGCGCTACTCTGTTTTATGATGCCTGTACATACTATTCTGACACTTCTAGGTATAGGGGAATGGAAGTTTACATGGATGACAGTTTATTAAGCTATAGGGTCTTCACAAATACGGGGCAGGCTTAATATGGTTGTCTGCCATGATTGTTCATTTGTTTGGTATCGAAAGGGCACCAGCCTGGTCAATGAAGAAACATGCATAATCCTCATGGTCTCAGTGCTTTTTCCATTTTAAATGGAAAAATAAAATCTTAGCTCTTGAAAGCAATTGTTTTATTCTAAATTGTTATTTTTCCATTTTGACTCTTGGCATTCAGCTGCATAATGCAGACCAGTGAATTGGCTTTAGAGGTGTAAGATTGGGGTTATGGAGGATAACTTTGTAGAGGTAAACCTTAAGGATTTGCTTTCAGAGCTATTGTGGAGCTGGAGAATGTCTATTGCTGGAGGGAAAAGCAAGCTGGCAGCCTGTTCCAGACTGTCTCTACGGTATGGGAAGAAACTCTGGAAAGTAAGTTGAGAGTATCTGAGATGAGAATGGGATGAAACAGAAACAAACTTTACAGGTTTGAGTATCTTGCTGTATGTTATCAAAACCAAATAAAGAAGTTGTTTAAACCTCACAGATCTTCTTAGAGCTTTCAGTGCCTGTATGGCATGTAGATCAGTTCCTGATAGCACTCCTAGGATGATCTAGTGGGAGCTGTTGAGGTCTTTTGGGAACGAGGTCTGTGTATTTGTCCCTGGACTGACACTGGGAAGGAGGGATGTGGAATATTCATCAGAGCATAGTTCTGATGTCTCCTGCCCTGGAACCTGGGAGGATCAAGGTAGGAATGCCCAGGGCAGCCTGTGCAGCTGTGCACAGCTCTGACAGCACCCGAGGGCAGGCTGTGCTCAGAGCTTTGGGACACTTCTGCAGGGCTCAGTGAGCTGTGCTAGAGCCCCACGTGCTCCAGAGGGGAGAGAACAAAACCTTAGCTCCTCTGACTTTTCCTCTTTAAGTTAAGGAATTCTTTTGCCCGTGCTGCAGCTCCTTTTTCTATTTCATGGGGACTGATACATCTTCAGCCTCGCTCCTCTGCTGCAGGAAGGGCTGAGGGGCTCTGATGTACTGCTTTCACCCCTTCTGTAAGTGGCTGAGTGGTTCAAAGAAGTCAGGGTCTGCCCACAGCCACCACAGGGCCCAGAGCTCAGCTGCCAGGGGGCTCCAGGTCCTTCCAGTGTGCAGTTACCTGCATTAAACTGTCTCACAAATGCAGCTGCAAGTGGTTCTTTGTGGCACATTCCTCTGCTTTCCCATAGGAAGTGTAATTAATGTAGCTGCAAAGGAGCTCTTTCAGCAGTTTTCACCTCTGTCCCATAAAATGTGAGGAATATGGGTCGGTGCATTCATGAGGTAGACCCTCCAGCCGCGCTCAGCTCCATTGGCTCCCAGCACTTAGCAGTAAGGCCTCTCCTCTCCCATTAAATATCAATTGGAGGAGAAAACTCCTCCAGACCAGCGGGTTTTTAACTTAGTTCTTCTGGTACTGCACGGGAAGTTAATGGGAGATGGTCAATTTTCACAATCCCCTTCACGCTGATAGAACTGGCTGCTGGTATGTAATTAGTTCAGCTTCTCCTGGATAACTAATGGGGAGAAGGGGGTTGATGTGTGCTCCTTCTGCTGCAATGGTGGCTGGAGGAAAGAGAGCTCTAGCTCAGCTCTGGTCTCTGACTTTGTCAAAGGGTGTTGAGGAATGCTGCAGACTTGCTATGAGAAAGAAGTTGACCTTTTTATTACAGGTTCTTGGCAATGAGAGCATTCAGATGCTTCTGCTCAAACTATTCACTTATTTACCCTTGAGAAATAGATTTAAAATTGAACTAACTGGGGCAGCACATTTTCTTAGGGCCTGCAATGGTTGGCATCATGCTTGGGCTGAGAATGGTTTCAGAACAGAAATATTTCTATTGCTTTGACATTCCTGTTCCCTGGTCATTCCCTGTAGCAGTGCTCCTGGGTCACCCCTCCATGTGTCAGGAGGAAATACAATGCCAGTGCAGAAGGCTGAGGTTGGAGCTGCTCTGCATGCATTAGGGGCCAGAGCATGGGGTTCCTTCCCAGTGCCTCCTGCCTCTCTTTGATTCCTGGTGCTCAGGCTCCTAAAATCCTTGGGCATCCAACTGTATGTGATTTGAGAGAAAAGGGCAAGTATTCTCATTAATAGAAAGGTTAGTTTTGTGGTCAGACTTGCAGTGGGCCATATATTAAGGGTGGTGAGGCACTGCATGGGCCCGATGGGTGGGTGCCCCTTCTCTGCAGACACCCATGATCAGGGCCAGGCTCTGGGCACTGATGGGGCTGTGGGTGTCCCTGTGCATTGCAGGGGGTGGCACTGAGGGCCATTAAGAGTCCCTTCCAACACAAATGATTCCACGATATTAAAAAATGCACGCTCTCTGACCAGCATTTTCTTTGAGCTGCTAAATGTTGACGGTGATCAAAACAATGAATTGGTTTTAGTAATCATCTCCTCTTCTATCTGGAAATAACTGAAGATAAAAGCTCGAGATCTCTATTCAAACCATGCCGGTGTGGATATTGCTTTGGCCTCTCCTTGGTGCTGTTGCCCAGGTAAACCCTGCTCACAGCTCTGAAGCTGCTGCTGCCCAGACAGGTGGCATAGAGCCACCAGGCTAATAAGCAGCTCGTCCCCGTTAATTTTCCAAGTGGATGGCAGCAGAGCAGGGGCTGTTGTAACTGTCTCAATACCAGGTGTGATCCAGGTGTCTGACGTGCTCCTGGAGAGAGCACTTTGATGCTCCCGCAGCTCTTCCTTTCTTCCTCCCTTCTTACAAAGGGTAAATGCCATCAATATCTCCCTTCCTTACCACTGTGTCCTCTTGCTGAACAAGAAGTAGGCTCCGACTTGCCTGGGATTGCATCTGTGGATCTGGCAAAGCTTTTTTGGGCAGGTGTGGAGCGGCGGGGTCCAGGAGGAGGACCCACTGTGCATATGCTATTTCTGGCTGTTGTGTGTTACGTGTAATCTGTAATGCAAACCGAAGGCAATGACACAGCCCTGACATGAGCAATGATGGGACTATCCTCTGCCTGGGCAAGGTTGCTCCATGTCAAGTGCTTCTGACTCCAGAAATGCCATTTGCTATGCAAGGGAGAGTGCCCTCTGACTTCTTGAACCCCTCGCTAATTTAAGCTTTATCCTCTGAGCATTTATATATTGTTAATATCTTACATCTTGCTGCCGATGCACAGGGCAGGATAACCCACCTTCTCCTGGCCATGCTGCCTTCCTAACCCTAAAGACTAACATGCGTTACTTCTAAAATCTCCATCTTTTTCTTTTGTTTTGCTTTGAATGCAGTCACACAACAAATGTTTACTCCTGAGTGGCACACACCTGCTTTGTTTTGCCTCTTTTCCTCACACTCAATTTATAGCTGCATTTATCCTGCATTCTGCATACCCACGCTCTTTATTTTTTTCCAAGTTCAGCTCTATAGCTCTCCAGATTTCTCTTCTCCCCAGGGTGTATCTGTGTGTTTGGATGACTAACTCGCTTCTTTTGGGTAAATCCAGATTTCCAAGTTGCTGATCCAAATCTCTCCCATGATAAGTCATTGTCCATCTGTTTGCTTCCTCCCGAGCTTGCGCTGCAGGCTGCAGCAAGGCTCAATTTCTACAAGGGGAGCGTGCAGGTTAGGCTGGTTGGAGTTGAGAGCAAACAGCCGTGTCTCTGCTTCCTTTATGTACAGAACAAACAGGTGTGAAGGCAGTGCTTTGCAGATCTTAGTGCTGGAGGTGGTACCGCAGGGGTGAGCCTCTCATCCTGTACCTGCACACAGACCAGTTATTGTTGGGCAGATGGGTGGGAGCAGTCCCCTTTGCTGGACTCGATTCTCATTCTTTGTGCCTGGGTGACTTTCTGAAGTTGATTTTCCAATTTCCCACTGTAACCAAAACCAGATTCCCCTCTGGTTCTGGGCAGCTTCATCCCAAAGCTGCTGCCGAAGCTTGCATCTGCAGGAGCCCTTCCTGGGAGCGATGTGGAAGGTGAGCAGGCCTGTGAGCAAGCACTGAGTGCTGCTTGCAGAGCAGCAAGGATGGGCGTGGGGCTGCACGCGGGCTTGAAGCAGGAGGTAAACCTGCTGCAAAGAGCTGGTTGTATCACTTTAGGAGCCAGGTAAAAATGCTGCAACCGTGTGTTTTAGCACACAAACGTTCTTCGTTAGCAGAACAAACATGGCTTACTCCTGAATCGCTGGGGTAGCGGAAGCTATTTTCCAGGACGATTGCATGCACGGCTCTATCGAAGCGCTGAGGCTGCAGTGCAAGAGTTCAGTCGCTGCCTGTTGCTCGTAGCACGGCGCCCTTGCAAGCTCGCGTCTTGCATTTCCAAACTAGTTAATGGCAACGTCAAAAGGCAGCGCCCGAGCGCGGACCAGGCGGGGCTGCGCGCAGCTCTGCTCGCTGCCGGGGACAGCAGGGGGCAGTGCGGGGCCGCGGAAGGACCGCGAGTGCGGGGATTCCCCCTCCCTCCCCCGAGCGCCCGAAGGGATGAAGGCTGCGGGGAGGGGGGAGGAGGGAGGGAAGGAGGCAGCTCTTCCTGACCGCGGTGCGGTGCGGGGGGGCCGCATCCCGGGCTGGTGGCAAAGCACCGCTGTCTGCTCCGACGGAGATGGGTGGGAGCGCCAGCTCCTCCGTGGGTCGGACTTGGTGGCCTCTGCCAGGCGGGGTGTGCGTGTGTGTGTGGAGGGCAGCTGGGGGCTCTGAGGATGCAGTGGGCGTGATGGGTGTCTATGGTGAAGGTTTGTTTGAATTTGACACCCCAGAAACTGCGGGGAAGGCTGAGGCCGCGTGTGTTTCAGCTTACTGCTGCTCCCTGTGCACGCTATGGGTTAAGGATGTGAACAATGGCATTTCCTGAGATCTCTGCTGCTGCTCGATGTCTTTCTCACTTGACCCAGCTGCTGGGAGCCACGGAGTAAACGACATAAGGTGTCCTTGCAGCATGTCACCTACAGGTGCACAGCGTGAGCTGCGCGAGAATGCTGGGAACTCCAGGAGAAGTTGTGCTGAGAACCTGTAAATGGTTATTGAATCCCCAAAGCTTGGTTTGGCTTTTTACTTGGAGTTGAAGCAGTGAGGTGTTGGCATGGGCTGCCTGGGGAATGGTGGGATCACCACCCATGGAGGCATTCCAGAACCACATAGATGTGGCACAGAGGGATGTGGGCATGGTGGGGGTGCAGTGGCATTGGGGATCTTAGAGGTCTTTTCCAACCTGAATGATTCTAATACTGTTACAGTCTATGGTCTTAAGGAATGTGTGACATCATGGGTGGCTGTGGCTTTGTGGGGTTCTCTTGTGCCCATCTATCTGTGCCCATGGTTTGGGTCTGTGCTGCTGAGGCTTGAATTCCTGCTGCCTTGCCCAACCTTGTTTAGGCTTTTTTCCTCAAACACCTCTTAGACTACAGATTTCTCTCATTAGGCTGCAATGAAAGGATATCTTGAGCACTGTCAGCAATGCTCACGCTGGTCTAAGCTATTTTGGAATAGCAATAATTATTTTTCACTAGAAGTCTCGCATACAGTAATGTTCTCTGAAATGTGCTGGAGCAGATGGCAATAAGAGGAGATGAACATCTTGTTTTTGATTCAGTACAGCTTAATGGAAGTAGCCCTTAAAGTCATATGGTTTTAAACTGATTTTCACGCAGTTTTATATGTATGAAAGAGCAACTCCTGTCATGTCAGGACACCCAAATGACGAACAGCGGCAAAATGTCTCATTGTGAGAGATGAAATAAATAGTGTGGACGCAGAAGAGGAGACAAAAGTGTTATTAACAGCAGTGAGGACATAAATTTAATCATGGGGATAGGCTGGAGCCAGATGTGAGGATGAGTTTTGATGAGAAAGGCCTCGTAGCATGTATAGGGTAATGCAGTTTGGCCTTCACCCAAAGATCACCTCCACGAGGCAGCCAAGCTCCCTGTGGTGGTCATTGCCCAGTATTGAATCAGTGGGGCTCAAATGTTGAGTGTAGGGGAAGCAGTGGTGTGTGCTGCTGAAGGTGGAGATGTTGCAGTGAAACCGATGCAGGTGAGAGGGCCATGGCATGTCCTCCAGCCCTGCTGTACAAGGTGTGGTGACAAGGAGGTGCGTTGGGTGGCAGCTGGGATGGGCACCTTGCTTGTCTGGGGGCACAGCTACTGAAAGATTTAGTTTGCAAGGAGCCCCTGGAGGTCTTCTTTCCATCACCCAGCCAAGACAATTTCAGCATCAAAGCCCTGTTGGCTTCCCTGGTGTTCTGTAGAAGCACCTAAAGGAAGTTCTGTGTGCTATTGGAGAGAAATGGAACCATGCTGCGAGGAGGTTTATCTTCATTGACTTTCATAGATAAATGCCTCTTTCAATTTAGGCTTTGACACTTATTAAATATCCCAGTGCAGCATCTTATCAACGCTCTCGTTGTTTCCATAATATAACTAATAGCTGGCTGTTTGTACGGTGTAACTACTGAATTCAGACCTGCATTTCACATCAGTGCACTAAGTTTTGAGGATAATAAATCTATCAAGCTGGTGCTGTAACTGCTTGCCTTTAGGTTTAATAAGATTTATTCATGTGGATTTGCTCTGTGCAAGAAGCAGTTGCGGGCGCTGTTGGCTGTAGCTTGACTTGCTCTGTTACTGTGTAAAGATACCAAGGCACAACAAATGCTGCTGGAATGTCAGTCTCATGAAGATAGAATGGTATTTGCCATCTTTGGTTCACTGAATGCATCTTTCTGTAAGGCTTACCCACTGGCGAATCCAGATGAGGGAGCTGGGTGAAGAAAATACTGAGGATCAAGAGATTGGAGGGGAAAATTGCTCGGTAGATCTGCAATTCTGGTTTGATGCATTTAGATAAAGGCGCTCTTGCAGCGACTACAATTTAGGAAGACTTTTTCACTGTGTGAGAAGAACAACTTCTGGGTATTTTGATCACGCTGGGCATGCTGACTTCTGTGAATGAGGGCAGTGGGATCCCAAGGCATCTTAGTGTTTTTTGTGATACTTACATCGGAATTAAGAGCAACCATTCCTTGACAGGAGGACTAATGGGCCTTTTGGAAGGGAGTGAGTGGTTTGATTTGCAGGTTTAACTGAAGGTGGTGGTATCAGCGTTGGGTGCAGATGATGGCCATCATCTCGCTGACTCCACAGGGCCCTTCTCTCCCTCTAACGCTCACTTCTGTAGGCTTATGGAGCACACACATGGAGGCCATTGCATGAAGCACAACTTGAGGACACCGGCACTGTCCCCTTTTTGCACTCGAGGGAATGTAGAGAATAATGGAATTTTTTTCTTAATCTTAACAAAAGAAGGATGTTTTCCTTCTAGCAAGCGCTCTGAAGTTTCTCACGTACTTAGGATGAGAGGTGTGCATCCAGCACAGGGAATCCCCAACCAGCAGTGCAAATTCCAGCTGCTGACCTGCCGTGCTCCAGATGTGTGCTGCTCTCTGGCTCTGTTTCACACAGCTGGAGTCGGAGGAGTTGCTTAATACCACTGGCGATGCTCTGATGGAGATACAGAATATTTTATATTGGCATTTATGCATGAGCAAATGCTGAAATATGCTTTCAGCAATATTGCATGAGAAAATGTTCGGGACCTAGTTCTAATGGAAAAGTAATGACTTGGTCTCATAGGAAAGCTTAATGTGATTTTTCAAGTTGGTGTACAAGATGTAGATGTTCCTTCCGTAGATGAATATGTGGAACAATCTGCTAAATGAGCCCTATGCTGTTTTATCATAATCCCTGCATTGGGCGATGGCTCTGGGACTTGGTTTGGGCAAAGGGTTCCTGTGCAAAGGCACTGTGCTAATAGCAGCTGTGTGAGGATCTTGTGCGTTGGAAGTAAAGCTGGGGGAGATGCTGCTCTGCCAGAAACCCCCAGGGGAGCCACCAGCTGGGATGCTGAAGGGCACACAGATGGGGTGGCTTCAGGAGCACGTGGCAGCCTCCAGCCCTCCCCCAGTGCTGGTGGGCAGGATGGGTGCTGGCAGCTCGAGGTGTTCTTATCAGCCCCAGCTGCGCGGGGATTTACGGTGGCTCACTTTCTGTGAGATTTAAAGCGATTTCAAATCTGCCGGAGATTTAAAAGGCTTAGAGCAGGGAAGCTTTAGGTATTTACAGTGTTTTCAAATTTGCAAATGCTAGAAATGCCGTTATCTGAGCAAAGTCTTGATTAATCAAAATAAATAAACCTGGCTTTCTCTCCAGCAGAACGCCTCTCCATGTGTGTTACAAGAGCTCTTATGGAGCCCAATGGAGTCTCTGCTGTCAATGGGGATAAATGTTGGATGCAGGAGCAGGGATAACATGAATCTTTGTGTGGCAGTTGAGGAGGATATCTTTATAGGATCTGGGTGTAGGCTTGTGCCATGAGGCGAGGACCATGCTCAGGACGAGGGCTTTGGGTGCACCAGGCTAATGTGGCACAGATAGAGCTCCAAGGCAGCCCTTCGGGTCTCAGTGGGTTAACTGCTGCTGTTCTCCAGGCTGCTGTCACTGGGCTGTATGCAGGAATCATTGGTGCCATGCTATGCTGGATGAGGCACTGAGGAGCATAAGGCTGGTCCACAGGGAGCCTTGCAAGTGATCTGCTTTGTGCTCTGGGTGAAAATGCTGTTTAATGCGTTGGCTCTCTGGTGGAGCTGGGTAGCGGGTTGCTACCTGCAGCACGAAATGAGTATAGCAGAATCAGTGATTCCAGTCTATTCTGGGCTCTGATGCCACCCTTACCATGGTGCTGTGTGCTGCAAAGCTCTGAGGTCCAGCTCAGGAACCTGCACGTGGGCAGATGCTGCTGCTCATCCTGCTGATGCCCTTGGCCAGTGCCAATAACTTCTGGGGAGCATAGGGTGAGAAATGCTCTAGGATAATTCAACCTGGTGCTAGCTGGTCTAAGGTAGATCCCTACATGGTGTATTCAGATCTGCTTTCAGGTCTGTGGTGTTCCATTGTGCTGTGGACATTACAGCCTATTTTTAAGGGGCACAAATGGAGCAGGGAGCTCCCTTTTTCCTTGCCAAGGCAGCAGCCTGCAGACATCGAGTGGAGGCTGGGGGGAGGGAACGATTTGGATCTGGTATCTGAAGCAGGTGAAATTTAGCAGTGTTTTGCTGGATTGTACTTCACAACCTAGCAACTGTTCTGAAACTGTCTGGCCCACTTTATGCTTGGAGCATTTACTGGAGCTTCTGTTAGGTATAAATTGTTTGTTTTCTTTCCGCTGCTACCTCTCCCTGCGCATTCTACCTTTCATTCGTGTGTTATCTTTGTCAAAGCATTTCTCAACTTGACACTCTCTTTCTGAGGTCCCCGTCTCCTCTTATTGCTTGGCAGCAGGAGCTCAACACGTGCTGGTTTCCCTGCTCTCCCGGATGCTTTTGCTCCCTGACAGCCCTTCAGGCTCCTGAATGGAGGTGTCTAGGTGCCGCTCACTGCCTCTCAAGCACACAGTCAGCTTTCTAATACCAGGAGAGACTGAAGGGAAACAAAATGCAAAGGATGACATTTCTGAAGAAGCAGAGATTTGCATTTTGCCAGTTCTGATCGGTGTAATGTCAGTGTTAGGATGCAGCAATGATTGATCTTCTCTGCCGTTCAAGTCTGATGCTGCTGAATAGGACTACCAGAAATCGAGCCAGAGCCATTTACAAATGATATTTTGATTGCTAATCATTGTTCTTTAAAAGGATAAAAAAGCTAAGTTGTTAAGTAGTCCATCCCAGCAGCTTTAGGTGCACCATATTCCCGTGTCCCTTTGTGCCCCAGCCTTCAGTGAGCTTCCTTGGATTGTACCCAAGCTCCAACATTGAACTCATTTCTCTTTCTGATCCAGTGACAGAATATTCTTGCAGCTAATGTGGTAGACGTGCGTGGTAGTCTGTATATCAGTAATGCAAAGTACTTAAAGTGATGCTTAAACCTTGTGCATCCCATACACAAGGACAAACAGAGTTGAATTTCCCCAGGTCATACAGTGTGTGACACTGCAGATAGGAGCAGAAAGTCTGCTGAACCAGGCAATGCACCAGCAAACTGAAGGGCTGTGAGCCCCAAAGGGCTCTGTTGGTGGGCAGTGGGCTGATGGATCAGACCAGCCTGACAAGTCCCAGGGGAATTCAACTGTCTGCAAACTTAACCTACAGCCAGAATGCCTTCTACTAATCTATTTCACAAAGTGTTGCAGATGCTTTAGACTCAATTGTTCAAATCTCTCCCCTATTTGTTCTGGTATTCCCAATTCATCAGTTCATTGTTTCCAGCTCTCCTCCCACCAAGGTGTTTCCTGTTGGCGAGCTAGGTGAACTCTGAGGTGCCTTCCAAACCAAGCCCTTCTATGACTCTGAGCTGGAGAGACTGCTTTCAGATATTTAATCTCCGTACAACTTTCATGCAACTCGCCCTCAAGTCTTGCTTGCTGTTTGCTGTTTTTGTTCTAGATAGAATGTTAATTGGTGCCTATGACTCAAAAATACTGCTTATTTAGGGAAATATATCCGCCGGCGATTGCTTCGCAGTGGTGTTGCTGATGTGAAAGATTTCTAGTGTTTCATTAAGTGTGTCCTGACTAATTTTAATTAATGCTAACCGAAGAACACTGACAAGGTTATGAGCCTGTAAACAGCTTGTTGCCTGCGGGTACCTTCCCTGCTCTGCTGGTGTTATCAGAGTCTCTACATCTACTCCTATGGTGTTTTTTCAGGATCTTACACAGTCTCCTGGAAAACCTTGTGCTGGATATTGTTTGTGGACCCCAGGCTGATCCGCAGTGGAGCTTTTATTTCTGAGATGCTGCAGATGTGCTCAGTGTAAGCTCATCTGCTTTATCCTATAGCCTAAGTGGGTCTGTACCTGAAATGACACTTGAGGTGAATTCACAGTGACTGTGAGGTGGTTAAACGTGGTCTCTTTTCGAAGTGTCTGTGAACACCTGAAGAGATATAAGTATGTATATACTTTTTTCCTTGAGCTCATTTGAAAGTCAGTGTTAGCTTTTAATATCTTCTGCAAACACTTCCTAGCCTGTGGATTTCTCATTGGCTATTTGTTGCAAGTATTTGGAATCCATCTAAAGCCTTTTTCTTTAATCATAAGTATGGATCTATCCTTGTGCTCTGCTCGGGGCATGACCCAAAGACAAAGGCAGCTGGTGAGAGTTCTCCCAATACCATTAATCACGGGGAAAAAAAACAGGTATGTTAAAGGGCTGATGTTGACTTTACTCATCAATCTCGCTGGTTTGAACAGGGTTACAAAGACTTAAGAACGTTGTATCTTCTCCAGCAACTTTAGAGAGAATGCCCCTCACTTTGGCCGCATCATTTGTTGCTTATAAAAGACCAGCTGTAGGCTTTTACTACTTAATCAATGGTTCTAATCAAATTTTACAGGCAGGGTGGATTTATTTCATGTTTTCATAAATTCTCCTCATTTTGTCTATCAATATTTACAAGATATTTGGAAAGCAGTTTGAAAAAGAGATCTAATTTTGTCTCTCACGTCTTGTTTGTTAACAGAACTCTTAAATCTTTGACCATGCTACATTAAAAGCAGCATCAAGGAAGTGTTTGATAACTGCCTATTAAATCTTCTGTCCTAAATCAAGTCAAGACTCAGACATCCCAGATGGAAACTCATCTTGTTCCCATAAACACACTTCATGCACACAGACACAGGGCGTGGAAACTAATGAATCCCGGAAATAAAACTGGTGGAAATCAGAACAAAATATAGTGCTAGTTCGATCTACCTTTTTTTTTACCACACTGCTGTTCTTGTCTGTACCTATTCTGCCATTAAAACAGCATTGGTTGTGAAACCTTGGAGCTGCAGCTATAAATGATGCAAACTGGGTGCTCAGCCTCAGACTCCATCCTCAAACCATTAGGACAAGTTTCCTTGTTTAGCAAGTAGCAATCAATTGGAAATGAAGTTACCAAGAGGATTCACAGCAGGTTCACTTTTGTGGAGGTCTGCTTCTCCTTGGATTTGGTGAAGAGTATTTGTTGATATGGGCACATGTGCAGTGCTGCACAAACTCTCCAGGCTGCTCATTGAGCTCAGGGGCAGGATCAGGGAGTGTTGCCAAGGGATTTGAAGTGCCCTTCTGCTGAGCAGCATTGGATCCTATTTTCTCTACAGCTTAATACTTAATAGGCATCTTCTATTGAACAGTTACTCTGTGTTTTAATTTATGTTTAACCGTAATTTATTCATGGCCAGGAAGACACAGCTTGCAGTATGTTACATCATACAGAAGTGGGAGAATCTCAGCGGTGCCCTGACCTGATCCAGACAGGGGAGAGCTGCCCAGTAATTAACCCTGGGGCTGAGCTCCTCCTGGAGTTTGAGGCTGGAAGAGCCACATTAGTTTATCTCATGGCTTCTTGGTTCTTCTGACATACTGTGTGTTTATTTTTTAAAACTGAATTAATATTTTGCACCTGTGTGATCTTGCAATTATTACTATTCATTATGAACTCTTTTTGTGATCTAGATGGCTAAATTCATTTTTAAGACAGAGGAAGATATTCCTATATTGCTTTAAATATTCTTGCTTAGGTCTCTGATGGTTTTGTGCTATTAAATCCTAGCCTTGCGAGGAGGCTTGAACCTGTGCCATGGAGCTGATGGGGACATCCAGAGATCCCTACATCTAAGGGTGCTACCAGCCCTTGGGGAGTTGATTTTTTCACCTGCTGCCTCGCATGATGATGAACGTGAGGTATCTGAACTCCAGAGCGTGGCTCAGGCTGCGGTTTCTGTAACACAAACCTCTCTGTTTCTACAATTTGCTATCACAAAAGGGTAAATGTTTCCCACTGAGATGTTAAAGAAACCATTAACTCCGTTGGGTGTTTGTGCTCTTTGTTGTGACTGCACCTTCGCTCTGACATGATAGCAGCACATTGTTATTTCCTGCCCAAAGAGGACTGAATCTGAGCAGTGCTGCCGTCTCCTATGCTGTGAGCACGTGTCTGATCAAAGCTGTGCAGTGGGAAGTTTCTGGCTCTCCTTTACAAGCAAAACACTGCTGCTGAAGTCAGATCCAGCTTGTTTGAAAGAATTGCTCGGCCACACTTAAGAAGGTGCTTGGTGGCCCTTGGGTGCCTAGGCCAAACAGCAGGTCAAAGATCAGAGCTTCCACTGCTGGTCTGGCCTCCAGCTATCCAGGGAAAGGAACTGGCAATGCTCTGTCAGAAACCAGGGAAGCTCAGTTTCCCCCTCCTATCCTTCCACAGCTTACTTTCCAGGGATTTCAGCCATTTCCTTCACAAGGTGTCTCCTTGCAATGGAGGTGCCAGTGAACACAAATGTGCCTGCATACCTGTGCTTTGTGATATACCAGTTTGTCTGCTGCTGAACTCTAGAAGTCGCACCAAAATGCGCATTCATCTTCTGTCTTGTTTTGTAACGTGTGGAATGTTGCGTCTTAGGCACTTGCTTCTGAACAACTATAATAACAGTGGTCTCGCCAAAGAAATAATTGATATTTGTTTGGGGATGACTGAGACTCTCTTGCTTGTTGCTTTATTTGTGTGGGCTTAAATCCAAACAGTTCTGATTGGGGAAAAAGTGATGATGTTCTTAGCGAGTCAATATTTCCAAACGGCTTCAAGGGGGAAAAGGTTGGAGGGTATTAATATCCAGAGCAATGGCTTCTTAGTCTCTCTTCTCTTCAGCTGACCTAAAGTAGAGATATATTCTTGTTATCCATGACTACCTGGTAGGGTAGGATGACATCTCGTCATTGTTTGTGTCTGCAGCTCACTGCCATCTTTGTCTGTAGCAGCAATGTGTTCTGGGGTGCCGAATATTTTCAGATATTCCTTAGTAAAAGCAATGAATTCATATTTAATGAAGCCTAAGTGTCAGGGAGAGGCATTTCAATTATACTTCTGACTAAAATAATATTTCAGAACATACAGAGAGCAGCAAGAAATAATTGTACATTCCTTATTTATATGGTAACTAATAATGGGAAATATTTTTTTCTTCCATAACTTGACTTGGTCTCATGAAACCAATTTTCTTCATTTTTCTGTGGATTGTGGTTTCAGCTGCTGCTTTTTTTCTGAGATGGAAATCTGTTAATGAGAGATTTTTCTTCTTCAGTTCAATTACTTCTAGTAAATTCAGAGCAGAGTGACAGGACTTCAATTTGAGCCGAATTTCCTAATGTTCTGCTCTGTGTGCAAAGCAGAAAAATTTGTTTGTCAGATAATGGATCGCTCATTACAAGAATCACTAAGACAAAATAAATATTGCTTTTAAGATGTCCTCATTGTGTGCTGTGGGGTTGCCTGTGTGTGAGGAATGGGTTGTGCTCTGTTGGCCTTGTTCCATTGGTGCTCCCCAGCAGACTAAAGCAAAATGCATTCCCTAAAACGTGTTTTGTTGGACAGAAGAATGAAAATGAGCTCTGATCAGCAGGAAATATTTCTGCCTTCAGTGAGAATATTCCTACCATTGCAAGAAGTCTTCTTATTGAGGACAAGCTGATATTTGGCACCAGCCAGTCTATGGAAAATACTTCTGTGTTGTTGGACTGACATTTAAGTAATCACTTCAAAATCATCTTTATAGTGGAGAATATTGAATCTATTTTTTAACACTGATACTGCAGATCTTAACTCTGGGAGTCTCTGAAGCTAAGACTTTCTCATTTCATTTTTAGGTATAAAATCTCAATGTAGAGCTTGCATAGTATTTATTTACCTCTCAGCGATGATTTATCCGTGGATCCTCCTGCAAGAACTTGTCTGGTGTGGAGCACTTAGAAACAAATACTAATGGCATTAAAAATGGCACAGTGTAGTGTGGACTTGGTGTAACTTATGAACTGCGTGCTGGTACTGAGACAAATCTGTTGTATGGGTTAAGCATGTCCATCTCCACAGACTTGGGAGGCTTATACTAATGATTTTTCTGCTGGCGAGTTGAGCGTGGTGCTTATACTTGAGAGGCAAATTTGGATCTGGCCTAAGGAATGTGAAGGATATGTATTGTGGGAGGTTGCTCATTTAATTGAGCGTATTAGAACACAACAAATGTTGGTGGGTGTATTTGGAGAATAGAATATATCTGTCCAGGAAGTTTGGATGAGAAGTCTTTAGGCGAAGCTTAACAGCTTCATAAACGAATCAATTTTTCCATCTGAGTTGTTAATCCTTGAAAACTCTTGCTGATGTTTGCCTTGTTAATGCCCCCATGTTCCCCACCTGCACTCACCCAGCAGTCCAGATTGCAACGTTCTCTTATGATGTATCTTGAATTGGCTTTGCACTCGCCTACAGATCTGCATGCAATTGTGTTTTTCTTACTGGGATTTATGTGTAGAAGTTCAGAGTTGTTTTCCATTAGGGAATATATAATGCTCCTTTCTTACTTTTTTTTATAACATCTGAAGTGCTCTTGCACTTCAGAAATAGCGTTAACAGTTCCAACTACTGCCATCAGAGTGTTAATTGGCACAGGCTATGCAGAAATTAGTCACCTGACTAAAACAAAGACAAGCAGAGGAATCCCTTGGGTGGTCACAAAGTAACTGGGACATCAGTCAAAGGCTCAAAGATGTGGAGATTATTCTCAGTTGAAGCAGAGCTCAGACCCCGCTGGGACCTGTACCGAGCCTGGGAGGCGTGATGAGACAAACTGCTGGCAGACAGCACAAAGCAGATGGGTGCCTTCCTGCTGGAAGTTGTTTAATGCACCTTTTGAGAGCTCCAAAAGCATATGCATGGACTTCTAAGCATCTTCATCTAAGGCGTTTTTGCTCAGCCTCTTATTTCCTTGAGGAGAGTTCTAATAAGGAGGATAGCTGTGTCAGAGAGCTTCAGATTTCTGAGCTTGTAATGTCCCCCTGGTGTGGGAATCATCTACACCTGGATCTTGACAGAGGGCTGAGTAACAGCTGAGCGCAGCATCTCTGCTGAACGTAATTTACAGTTTATGCGGTGTGGGGGATATTTCTGAAGAGTTGAGGCACAGAGTGTCTTAAGTAGTGTTACTGAGTCAAGAAAACGTGGCTTCTTTTGGTCGTTGCTGCAGTAGTCAATAACATTTTTCCAACTGGCATGTTTTTGTGAAGCAAAAAAACCCCCTGTCCTTCCACTGAGTTACGTGGGAGCTTCTGCAGAGCTGTAGTCATTAAGCCACAAGCCAGACACAAACATCTCCCTGCGGCCAGGACCTTGCCTGGGGCTGAGCTCTCCCTGCCTGCCCCAGCCCTGGGTTTCCCGGTGGCTCCTCGTTCTGTCACTCATCCCTGGCACAAACTGGGGCTGATGCAAGTCCCCATCCCGAGCTCTGGTACAACTGAGATGAGAGTGCACTGTGGTCTGTGTTGAGATAGAGGGATGGAGTCACTTCTTTGTAGAGTGGAAGGTTTAAAAAAAAAAAAGTTTTCAGTGACTTTTAGCCGATTGAGGTCTTTGTGCATTAGTCTGTGTAGCTCTACTGGCATGTGCTCTACACCCAAATACTGCTATGTATATTGAGCAACATAAAGAAATGAGAAAACTTTAGTTCCCCTCCAAACAGAAAACACAGATTTTATGAGTTGAAAAATGAAGCCCAATCTCAGTACTGTTTGATGCCTGAGGCTTGGGACAAGCCACGTATCTGCATTCAGGCACCTGGGAAGATTTTGGCTTCTCCGAAGCCAGCCCAGCACCTCGGGGTCACTTCCCCATCTCTGCTTACTGGAACAGATGGAGGCTGCTTTGTGCTAGTTTGAGCAACATCAGGAATCACTACAAAGGTAGATGAAGAGAAAAGCACTGATGTGTTTATTCCTGGTTTATATCCCTTTTATATATCTCTTTTATATTCCGGCAAGTGTTGTCTTTTGTGCTGTCCGGTGCCAGCACAGCGTTCTGAGCAGCTTTGTGTGGGATTTGGGTCATCAGACACAAAGGAGGGGATCTTCTGTCCCCACATGGCTTTGTGCGGGCTTCTGCTTGGAGTTCTGAACCACCTTCAACTGCCAGTTGGGCAAAGTTTCTTGTTTTGTTCCTATTAAATAAGAGGATCCTCTTCAAATGTTTTTTCCTATGGCTCTGCTAGAGCTCTATTTCCCTCAAGTTAGTGTTTTCATAGTACCATAGTTCTTGCTGCAGTATTATTTTTTCCCCACAGAAAGAGTACTAACTTGCTTTACATCATGCTGGGCATCTTGTAAGTGATTTGTATTAACGTGTGTTATGATGGATGCAAACATTTCCCATGGATGAACAAGACCTAATTCTGCCTGGTGCAAGGCTCATCATGAATAAGAGCTGATGCTGTTGTGTTGAGGAGAAGCAACTGTAAATAATGGGAGAAAAACTCTGTTCATGGAAATATTCTCTTGTCCAAAGAATCATACACGTTATTTGTTTTAATTTGCAAAATGCAAGCACAGACAGTGTTGTATTTTTGTTGTGTTTTAAAGGTGGGAGCTGAATGCTTTGGCTGGATGGATTTGGCTGTGCTTAATTACTGGAAATGCTCATCTTCAACAGGAAAATGGCATACTAAGCTCTGCTGGCTTTTCAGTCATGGGAGTTGGCTTATTTTTGTCTCTTGCTGCTTTGAGGCTTTGCATTTTATTGTATAAATGTTGAAATTTTCTGAGATTAAAAGGAGTTGCAAGAAGTTATTCTTGAGGCTTCCCTTCCCCGGTTTTCTCTGACACTTAATTCTTTTTTAATGCTGTATTCTTGCTTTATCCTTAGTTTTGCTAGGTCTCCTTCCTCTTTCTTTCTTCCTTCTGACACTGTAACATGTTCCTTTCAGTGTTTTTATAGATCAAAGTGCTCTTCTCTACCTTCCTGACACTGTCTTTAAAACAGATATTTCAATTAATGTGGACTGCAGAGGGAAAGAAAAGATGATTCAAGACTGTGTAGTGCCACAGCAACTTGATTTGAGCATCTCTGAGTATTTTGCTCAACTCCTGCTTGTTAACGCGCTGAAATTCTTTTGGTCACGTTTGATTTTCATGGAAATCCTATGGGACGCGTCCAGACAGCGAAAGAAGAGCCAAGTGCCCCAAAGAAGGCAGAAGAAAAAGAGTTTAGAGAGGTCTTGCTTATTTGGATATGGCTCTTTGAAGATGAAATGAATCTTTAATTGGCATCTGGCTCCCGGGAACGCTGCTCTGCAGCCATGTGTGTCCCGTGGGACCCTGCCACCTCCTCAGCCACCACCTGCAGATTTTATGTCTGTGCCCCACGGCCACCTGCAGTGGGGTCCCCCAGGAAGCCTGGAGCACCCCGCGGTGGGGAGCAGGAATTAGTCGTGCTTCAACATCTGCTGCTTAACGGGGAGCGTTGTATTTTGTCAGAACAGCTAGCTTAGAGACTTGCGTCCTCTCTCTTAATTAATGCATCTTAAAAAGCAAATCCCCAGAAAGAGAATGGAGGTGAAATTTTGCTTTTACAGCTTTCTCTGTTGTGGTGCAATTCCTCTCAGCAGTGGAGGCTGCAAAGACACGAGAAGCTGGAAGGAAGGTGGATGCAGATGTTCCTTCTGTGGCATCAGAGCAATCTGGAAGAATTGGTAAGGATTCAGTGATCCCTTTCACGGAGCCACCATTTCTGAGGATCACAGGACCATTAAGGTTGGAAAAGACCTTGAAGACCACCAAGCCCAACCCATCCCACCATGCCCACTGACCACAACCCTCAGTGCCACATCTCCATGGTTCTGGAACGCCTCCAGTGACGATGGTGACTCCACCACTCCTTGGGCAGCCTGTGCCAGTGCCTGGGGAAAAAAAATGTTTCCTAATACCCAACCTGAACTCCTCTGGTGCGATGTAAGGCCATCACCTCTCTTCCTATTGTTGTTCCCTGGGAGCAGAGGTGAAATTCCACCTTGCCACAACCTCCTTTCAGGGATTGTAGGGAGCAATGAGGTCTCCACTGAGCCTTATCTTCTCCTAGTGGAGCCATTCCATTCCTTCAGCCACAGGGCTGTGCTCCAGACCGTTCAGTGCCATTGTTGGCATTTGTTAGATATGCTCCAGCACCTCAACATCTGTCTTGGATGCTTTTGGGGCCCCTCACAACATGAGCAAGACTTTGCTGCTATCTAAAGGAAATGCTCCTGAGCTCAACTGGATGCGAACGTTTCTTCCTGGCACTCTTCCCCTGCAGCTAATTTCCAGGAGGATGCAGGGCTCAGGGTATGAGTGTATTTTGTCTTTCTGCTTAGAGAACGTTCATCCCAGACCATGTGTCTGTGGTGTTTTTGTGGTGCCTACTTTGCATGATGCGTGCCATATGCATTTTCCCTTCCCTTGTTGCAGGGCTTTCCCTGTAAGAAGTACAGATTAAAGTAGGAGAAAGAAATAGAAGCACATGGGTTGGAGTCTCCTATGCCAGGTTTATGTCACAAGTTGTATTATGGCCACCTGTGGTTTGTTCTGAAGACTGGGATGTAGATGTAAAGGTGTACATCTAGCCACAGGAGAATCTTAATTTCTTAAACCAATGGGTGCTTCAAGGTGTGGAGCTGGGAAATGGGGCCTCTATTTATAGCTGGTGGCTGTGAGTATGTGACAAGTGCAGCTGTACCACGTGGGCTCTGCTGATCCGAAAACTCCTGTTCACAGCAGGTGGAACATGGGATGGCTTTGGTTATTTAACAGCTCAGTTGGAATGAAGCAACCAGTATCTGCTGCAAATCTGCTCTGGAGTCCTGAGAAAACCGCTTAGTCTTACTGTGTTATTTCTGTAACTCTGGTGTCAAAATAGCACGGAACCATTTTTGACTAGTGGGCACTGTAAATACATATGGCAATTCCTTAAAATTGTTTGGCTGTTTAATTAGCTCCTGCTTTGATCTGTTGCAGTGTAAACAGGAAAAAGATGGTCCATTTCTCTCTGAGGGCCAAGTGATGCTGTAACTGATAAGGACACAATTTGTTTCTGCAGCTGCTTTGGGTTTAGGTTGTCACCGAGTGTATTTATTTGTTAGAAAGCAGCCAGTAGAATCGTGTAGTCCATTCTTTTTTCCTTTATGGAAAAAACTTTCCAATTTCTTCCCATTTCACAACTACTGCGGGAGCATCGCACTTGCAGTGTGTTAATCTTGTCTTCCATTGAGCTGAGATTGTGATAGTTATAAGTAATCATCAGCTGGCAGACTTGAAAAGCTAATGTTTCCTGGCTTCAAAGGAATGAAAACCGGTGATAAGTGAGGCTGTAAAAAGTCAAATTAAATGTTAATTGATGCAGGGGCACAAAGCAGCGAGGTACTCGGTTTAGATGCAGGCACTGCGTTTATCTGACTTGACAAATTGACCACTGTGGTTTCATTGATGCTCCCCTTTCTATTTTCTTCCTTTATTTGAAGAACATGTTGCTGGAAGAACTGGTGGCTAGACTGCAGCTAAAGCCAAGTTCTTATTTAAACCGGTGCAAAACAGCAGGTATGAGTTGAATGTCATCGTGCACCCTTGAAGTGTTTTATTTCAGGAAAAGTGATGATCTAAGAGGGGAACAATACCGACCAGTCCTGGTAATTTGCATAAGAAGAAAGGACTTGCATATACTTCGGGAATTAAATTGAAAACCCTGTCTTAATCATATTACCTTTTTTGAATTATGTGAATTTGCATAAATCCCGGTAAATAATAAAAATTAAATGAGTCCTTTTGGAATTGTCACAGAATCATGGTAACGGCTTCACTATTACAAATCTAAAACAAAGAATTAAAGTTATCAAAATCAAATCAGATGTTAGGGGCTGTTTTTTTTTTCCCCAACTCTCCTTAATAACCTGAGATGAAACACGGGCTGCTTAGAATTTCTTAATGCCTAAAATAGGTTGCAGAAGTAGGGCAGAGACATGAGCATACATTTAGGATATTTGCATTGGCCTTCAAAGTAAGCTGATTTGGCAAAAAAAAAAGGGACAAAAGTCGCCATTCTCCTGAAAATTAAATTCTCGTGAATTCTAAATCAGCACGTCTCTGTCTTTGAATCCAACCCCCCAAAAAAACCAGACAGTGCTTTCTCACTCCCTCTTTGCCTTGTGTTAGGAAACCCTTGGGACCACCTGGCTGAGCAGCGTGGGTGGGTGGGTGGGGGTTCTGCACTGAGCTGCTAATATACAGCCTTCAAAAATTAATGCATCTGTGGAGTCTGAAAGCAGCTCCTTTATAGTGATAATTTTTTTTTGCGCAAGTAAAGCTGTACGGCAGAATAATAAGGATTTAAATAACGAAAGAGCAAGGCAGCAGTGATACCTCTGGGAGGGGGGGGGGGGTGATGTTAAATCATGGCTCCAGGTTTCTATTGCTGGCAGAGATGTGAGGGGACAGGAAACCTCACCTGGTTCTGTGTCCCTTCAGCAGTGTTGCACCACACAGTCTGCCTGTGCTGGTAAAACTGGGCTTGAGTCTCTGATTCTTGAAGCTTACTGCCTACCTACCTTGGCTTTCAACGGTTCTATGTTGTTTTTTTTTTTAGCACTGTTGAGCAGCTGCAACTATGAGGTGGGGTTGGGATGTTTGGCATCTCTACAAACCACATAGCAGCATGTGCATGCTAGCATTGCCTTGTTATTTAAGACACTTATCATCAACCTGATGATGAAAGTATAGCATCTGTTGGCCCTGCAAATAATGTGTTGAGTTATGGCTGGGATTAATGTGTAATCAACTTTTGAACTTGTGGAAAATCTGTGATAACGGAAGTTCTGACATGAGTTAACGCTGCTGCATCTGCAGAAGCATGGATGGTACAGCTCTAATAAAAGATCTTTTGTGAAGGCTGTCTATCAATATATTGAAATGTATCTTATTGCATTAGAGAAGAATTTGAGGAAATAGCGAAGATTTTCTTGCTGTACACGTCTGTTGTTGTGAATTATTATTTTAAGAACTGTAAGGAGAATATGTTGTACAGATCCGTTAAAGAACATTTCTTTACGTAGAGTCTCTCAGCTTTCTGGTAGGATTAGGGAGGCTTGGAGCCAGGGCAATATCTAGAAAACCTATGGAAATAAATATGAGAAACCCAACTTCAGCATGTTCTGTGCTAGTGACAAAGGCTGTGAACAGAGTATACTCAAAGTGTACAAATATTTCATCTTGACAACAACTTGCATAGCAGCGTTTAGATATAAATTACAGAATCACTACGATTGGAAGAGACTGCTGAGATTATCCAGTCCAACCCAGAACAACTGCATAATTAACTGGTACAGAAAGGCTGCTGGGCGTGGACTGGGTTGGAACGTAACTATTTATAGGTATATTTTAATGTGATGAATTAGTGTTGGAGGGGGAAAAGGTGTGTTAAGGTATGGACAAGAAACAAAACTTCCAAGATTTTCTTCTATGGTCTTTGCTGTCTGTGAGCTTCTGGGATCCTCTGTCCTTTCTCCTGAAGTGCAGCTCTAGGGACTGTACACCTAGGTTTTTCTGTACTGATTTCTCTTGCAGGCAAATTCTTGAAGTGAAAAAGAATAAAATGTTCGGTTGACTTTTATTCAAACTCTGATAGTTACTATGCGCTCCATACCCAGGCAGTTTTGCAAAGTCAATTAATTGTCTCGTAAACAGCGAGGCCTTTGGTAGGATATGGGAACAGCTGCTGGAAGGTCTGAAACATTTTTAAAGAGATGCTTCCTGACTCTTTGTGAGTTAACATCTCTTGGATGTTCTTCTCCTTGAACTTGTCAGCATGGGTAAATTCCCTCAAAGTACTCCCTTCTCTCTCTAGATTTTACCATGTATTGGTTGTTTCTCTCTAGTTCACCTTCTCCGTATGGGTTAATCATGCAAATCTTCGTTTTGTATCACATAAGCCTCTTCATTTCACACCTCCATCGAGCTGCTTACTATCCTGTAAAGGTGTCTGATTTGTGTTTTTATTTTTTTTCCCCTTTGTGGCTGTGTTTTGATCTTATGTGAGTTAAGGCCTCCTAGGTCCAGGAGTTAAAATTGTTTTATTTAAAGTATGTTGACTCTTTCTACTTTTTAATCAGCGTAAGCTTAAGATGTATTTTTAAATACATATTTCATGAGAGACAATAAAATCACCTAGTAATGTTGTACATAAGATTCGCAAACCATGGCTTTTGGGCAAACATAGGGAGTTAGAAATGGTTGTAATTGCGTTCCTTTTGATTACAGTAATTTAGTCTTCCTTTAAAAAAGAAAAAAATATGTAAATCAATGAGATAAAAACCTAGGTACAATCCTGACCAAATATTGAGTCAGTGCCTAACAGATACTTCTTGCAGCTCATTCCCTTTTATGTGCTCTTCTGTGATGGTCAAAGTAATATTCTCGTATGTGTCTGGACACCCCATAACCTACCTGTCTGGAGCAATGCCAAGCATCAAGTTCCTTGCTTGTTGATAGAAGTCAATGATAGAAGAAAATGTCACTCCTAGCTGCCTGGAACTGCAGGACTAGTCTTTGCCATACAATATGGTTCTTTATCTACTTAATATTAAACTGACTTCCATTCTTTCCTAAGGGACTCCATTACTTAATCCATTAGTACCACTGCTTATTAATTTTCCCTCATGTGGAATTAAGCAAAGTAAAAAGCTCGGCTTAAGTTGATCCCAGTTTTATAGCTGTATTTCTTCTTTGGTCTGTGTGGACAGATGGGTGTCGTGTTGGCCAGAGCATTTGAATTATTTTCAAACTCCCCATAAGAAGGGTTTAAACCCTTCTTATACTAGGATACTAGGGCATTCACTGTGAACTGTATTGGACATTCACTTATTTTTGTTAGTGCAAAATTGTAATAGGGACACCGAGTGCCTCCAAATGAATCCATTCTTTTCACATGCTTTAAGGTTTCAATGTCATGTTCAATTTTGCGTGTCGTACTTTGTTTTCAGTGGGTCTTTTCACTCTGAGAGCTTCAGGTGATTCTGTGGGTGCTGGAGGGTTTTGTGCTGTAATTTTCTTAAGGCCATTACCAGTCCTGACTGATGTTTTGTTCTCCTGTGAAAGTTAGGAAGGGCTTTCCTACAGCGGGACCAGGACAATTACTTCAGCAAAATTACAGCACATTATCAGTGAAGTGTCAGAAGATGGCAGCCAATTTCTGCCATTGGGTCAGGATATTCAGGATCCTCCTCATTTGATAAGAACAAAAACTCTCAGAGAAAGAAATGAGATGTGATGGTAATTTTCAGATTGCCTGTCATTCCTAAACATATTTCTATCCATCAAGATGATGACATATCATTGACTTCTCTCATACTTTATAGTTAACTTGCACAACTCGTGGCACCAGTACTTTCCTGAGACTTCCTAGCATCTTTTCCACACGTAATTCATAGATGACCCTATCACATGCTGCAAACAAAGGTTAAAAGAACCATGCTGTCACTGCATGACTTGCAGTCTCATTATCTGAACGCATTATAGTGCTGCTGTACAGTTTGTGTATAACTTCAGTAAAAATGACTGCTATAAAATCAAAGCTCTCCTCAAATAAACCATACTAGTATTATTTTATACATCCTATTTCTGTGATCAGGATAATAAATACTCAGCAATAGGGCTTTTACAGTTATTACGGCTTGGAGTTAGACGCCTTAAATGAGCGTCTGGCCAGATAAGGGATGCTGAAGTTATTGCTCCTCCAGGATGAGGGCAGAAAGCATACCCCGGAACAAAACCCATGGGAACAGCTTTCAAATTTTCAGGCTTGTGAACTTGGCTCATTTGGTGGCAATGGACTGAACTTGTAGGTTCAGTTAACGTGGAATTCCCAAAGGGAGCTTGTAGAATGGAGTCAGGGGAAAAAAGGGAGTATTTACTTCTTTATCACTTCTCCTGATTCTATCAGTACAATGACAAAGAGAGCAAAAGATGCTCTACTGTTGGTGCTGCTAGGGGGAAATAGATGAACAGTTCTAACTGTTTTATTTGGAATTGCTGGAGATGTAGCCTATGCTTGACAGAGCGTAGGCACCCAGTGTTTCTGAGCCGTGTGATAGCAGATGGTCAGCCTCCAAGGAAAAGGCTTAAAAGTGAAACAAAAATGATCGTGGAATTTTTTTATAGAAACAGGAAGAGGAGAATATGAAATATAAATGAGGAAGACAACGTTCTTGTCCTCAGTTTATGGTGAAAGAAGAGAGGTTACTATTTACTAGCTGCTCCGTTCTAGAGGGAAGATGTAAAAGGGAAGGAGGAGGGAGTTATCATCATCAAAGAGATGCTAGAAAGGCAATTGGCTTATCTGGGAATGATTTGTGCCTGTAGGACAGAAGGAAACCTGCTTTGGTGTAGGTGTGACCTGAATGTATAAAGGGACAATCAACCGTAAGAACTTATTTTGACTCTACTTGTAGTTTGAGATGGGTTAGGACAGACAGGGAGGAAGAAATACTGAAAAGGAGGGCTACTTTATGTACAGCAGTGCTGTCTCATATTCCTGCTTCTGTAACACAAATGCCAGATAAAGTTCCTTCTTGTTTTGTGCAATATGAGGAAGTTGCCTCTTCCAGTCAGGTATGTGCAGCATCCTTGAGTCAGGGTGTGGTCCTCCCCAAAATATGTTTTTGGTTTTTTTTTGCTGCACTGAGAGAAATGTAGTGTCTCATCTATGCCAAGGGAGATTTAATTGCATATAACGTTTCAAAATAAATAATCAGCAACTTAATCCAAAAGATAATCCTGCTTCAGTTGGGCATATGGCTATTTTGCCCTCATGTTTTAAGTCTGTATCCTTTATGTACTCATAATACATAATGTAATCAATTGTTGTAATTCCATTGGGCTTGAGTGGATTTATAAATCTGTTTTTATGAATAAATATTTATAGTCCCGTGTGCATCTAGCTGTAAAATGGAAGAAAATAAGTGTATCCTAGGAAAAATAGAAACTTGTTTTACTGTGCTGGTTCTAGCACAGCTGTTGTCTGGACAGCTACTACAGAAGTTGTGGAAGATTTACTTAGACCAGCTTGGGCTGATAGGGGAACACTGGGTTTCAGCATTGTGGGTGCACTCTGAGGATTAGCCAGACAACCTCTGGAATTGGCTCAGGCCTCTGGGGATCCAATTAAGCCTCTGCTTATCTCACTGTTCAGCAAAGTTTTGTGATAGTTGTTCTACACAACCCCACCATAGCAGCAACCCCATCTGAGCCAGTGGGTGCAGCAGGCCATGTTGGTCAACAGAATATCTGTGCACGTGGGTATTTTTCTCTAGTTTTCCCACGAACATTTCATGGTGATCACTATTTTTGTGGTGACCCTTCAAAAACTGTGTGAAACAGACAGTTGGGTGAGAAATTTTCTTTTGTGCCTTCAACATCTCCGGAAACTTTCTTCTTTACAGATAATCGGAAATGTCTCCTAGCTAATTTTGGTGATATCGCTCCCGGGCTGCGAACATCAGACTGAGCGTGCTTCTTCTGACAGTGCAGCTTATCTGATAGGGAGGCTATCAGACGCAGAGCAGCACTGTAGACTTCTTTCTGAGCTGTTTTTGGAAAGAGGTATATTTTTAGCGTGTCTGTCGTAGTATCTTCCGAGGTGTTTTATGAACAGCATAGCAGTACAGAGACTCAGTCCTTGCTTCAAAAACTGATGATATCAATAGAGAGGTTTCAGACGAAGAGGAGCGTGAGGCTGAAATATAAACGCTGGGATTAAGTTTGGGAGTGGTAATTCCGGACTACAGGTGTGAGACTGAAGGGTGCACCCAGGCTGAGACTGTGGATGTGGACAGACTGCTTGGCACATTCAGAGGTGTAGGGGAGGAGCGAGAGGGGATGGCAGCCAGAGAAAAATACATCTCCTGAAATAGCTTGCTTCCAGGAGCGTGTGTTCCTGGGACTACAGGGAAGGTATCATTTTTGATGACTATTCTATCTATAATTAGGCACCTAAGCTGCTGCCATGGAGAACATGATTTTTCAAAGGGATGTGTGCCAGACGTGTTGAATTAGTTAGGAACAAATAGGTTTTGTTTACGTTTTTGAGGCAACTTCCTAATTATGTTAGGTTCAAGTGCTCAGAATGTCAGCAAGCAAGAAAATAAGTAATTTAAGAAAGCCGTTAGGTACCTTTCCCTGAGTGAAAGGATTAATGGCTTATCAGCAAACAGCAAGAATATTACAGCCAAAGGTCTCAAGTAGAGTTGGTATCTAGAGCCTGATTATAGAGTAACATCTGTATTGCTTTTATGATATAGACTAAGGGCAGTTACCCAACTGTATCTATAAACTTAACATGAACATCAACAGAATGGGAACACTTGTACTTTCTGGTACCAGTTCAGTTTTGATCAAGGCTGAGGTTCTGTTTGCGCTGTTGAGTTTTAAATTCTCATTGTGTCAACATTTTCTACAGGAAAAAAAATTCACCCCAGAATTGGGTGAATTCCCACAGGCAAGCTTTGCACATCAGTGTGTATCTTCTACAGTGTCTGTTTCACTGCTCCCAGCGTAAAACAAGGGATTTGTACCTAGTGATTTGATGGACTGCTAAGTTGGATAGAGTTGTAGTCTCCCAGGCGGGAGATCCCTTTGCACATCCAGGTCTATGTTATGCCATGCACATGTCCATCTAGACTCTGCTGATAGTTTCCATGCATTTCTAGCCAGGATATTCTGATAAGGCACAATCATTGTCAGAAACGTTAATTTAGTCTTTGCCTGTGTTCACTGTTACTGTTTTCTCCTGTGTCTCTTGTTAAATTTCTGCTTTGAGCTGCAGACCATTATTGAATCATCTTGAAACTCTCTCACTGATCAGAAGTCTTGAATGGGACTGGAGTTCCCTAATGGCATGTCAGAGGAACCACAGCGTTGACACTGCGGGTGCTATGGGAAGAGGGCTCTGGGAAACACCAAAGTAGTTTCCTACCTGAAGGACTTGTGTGGTGATAGAGAGAAATGAAGAGGGAGAAAAAAGAAATAGCTCTCATCAATCATCAAAGGAGTAAAAATTCACCCTTCTCAGATGAACTGCTGATTTTTTTTTCCTCTCCATTGTTCATCTTACAAGCAGTAAGTTCTTGTTGCAGCACGTTTGGCAAGACTGGGGGATGATTAGCACGAGCTGTGACCCTGCGAGGTTCAGGGATTTGTTAAAGGCCAAGTGTGGGGACTCGGGCAATGATACACTGTGAAGGGAATGGTCCAATTTAGCAAACACCTCAGACAGTGCACTCTTTCTCTGCCTATGCTCATTAATCTCGACCTAGCAGCGTTTCTCCCATCGTACATCATTTCTCCTGTTAAAGATGGAAGATCTTTTTTCGTAACGATGAGGGCACAGTTGGAGACAACAGCTTGTTACGTGCTCTAGGCAGAAGTGCTGTTGAAGTGCTGCATATCTCCAAAAGAAGCAGGGTGGGTCCCACAAGACATATCCAAGACAATTAGTAACTTTCTGGGGGAGAAGACATCTTGTTTTTGAAGTAGTAATTTTTTATCTTAAAGGAAAAACTTGCTGTGGAAAATGTGCTGTTGGTTTCACAGAAAAGGTCTTGCAAAAAGGTTTAAATTAGTACTGTACAATCTTCTACCTACACATAGCGCTATGTAGAAACTGAACATTTGCAACAGTAAATCAGTTTTCATTCATGTAGATTTAATTATGCAAAAGTAAAATGCTTTTGTTGACCATCCACTGAGGGACCAGCAGTGCAATGTCTTGCATTAATGTATGTGATAGATGAGTTTGAGGTGCATGTGCGATTTATTTCCAGCTCCTTTTATAAATAAGTAGCATTTTTTCATGCCAGTCAGGGGTCATGCCATACAGGGGTAATCCATTGCTTTCTGCTATTTTGCCTCAAATTTTATGGGTGTGAGATAAAATTGAATTAATCTTTGTTAAAAATTGACCTTCAGAATAGGCTCCCTACTGAGTGTTTTAATTACTCAAGCAGGTATTCACAGCTTGAGATCCATGGTGGATTGATTTTTCATGAGCGTATCAAAGAGAGTGGGTCATGTTAATCCCTGATGTCACTTTGAGAGTTTCCTTATAGGAATACCTATTTTGCCCAGGGGACTCTTCTAGAAAACATCGCGTACTCATGATATTTTAACAGTGAGAACCCGTTTGAAGGTTCTTTTGTCAGATGAGGGATGATTCTTCATCAAAGAGTGGGGAGATGACAGCTCACCCATGAGTGCTGAGCCATGGGAAATTGAGATGTAGGCACCCCCACAGCTGTTTCAGCCCTCCAGATGGTGTAAAGCACAATGCCCAGCCTGTGGTCCTACCCACGGTCCTTGCTCGCACCAGTGCTGTTAGGGCAGTTTTGGCTGCCACCCCATGCAGTTGTTGAGTGACCGTTCCCATGTATCTGGGCAATGCATTGTTTCAGCCTGCATAAATGGGCAAATCTAATTTCATCTTTGGAGGCTAAATCATGGAGCAGGGTTTCCAGGAAGCCAATTAGTAGTTAAACAGGAGATAACTGGATTTAATAGGAAAACTGTAAAGGGCCTAAAGAATACTCCAAAGAGGTGAGAACTGTAGGTTGTGTTGAAAGAGTGATTACTGGGCTAGGGTAACGCTCAGTGGAGTTACTGAAAGACTGGTTTCGGACAAATATTATTTAATATTTTCATTAATGACTTGGCAGAAAAGTCAAAATGTGCTAATGAAATCTGCTGATGATCAGGAGACAGTGTCAACAGTGGGGAGGTCTGGATTAATTAGGCAGAGTTGGATGGCCTTGAAGACTAGAATAATGGAATTAGGATGAAATTTAGTAGTGCTAAGTTCAGGGTCATGTCCTGAGGGCTAAACAACATGAACATCATTTGACAACAGCAGGAAGGGGAAGACCTGTGGGGTGTCTTGTTGATGCTTCTGACCTGTTAATGTGATGCAGTGTGTTGTGAGCGGTGCTGCTGAGTCCTCAGCTGGAGTCTGCCAGAGGCTGCGGCTGCTCCTGCTTAGGCAAAGCAGAATTTGGGCCAGAGCAGATGTTCGGAAGGGCTGCTGGGCCAACTGGGGGCAGGAGAGCTGGTCCCACGGGAGGCTGCCTGTTTGCTCTGCTTGTTTGGTGGAGCAAATGAAGACTGAGGGGGGAACATGGCTGCTGTGGATAAACACATCGGGGGTGAACTCTTCAGAGAACGGTTCTGTTAGCTGGACAAGTGGATAAAACTAGGTGTGAGTGAACAAATGGAAGGCTTCTAGTGCAGGAGGAGTGGGAATAATGGGTGAGAAACTCAAGTAGTTTTATGAGGACTGTGCTGACACGTGGAAACGGTTCTTGCTGTCGGCAGGGACAGGACAGGGTGGCCCAGGAGCCCTTCAGCTCCATCTTGCTGCACTCAGAGCTCAGCTTCCTGGCACCCAGCAGTGCTTCATAGACCTCAGAGTAATTTACAGGCACAACCAGATGATCATTGCAGCATTTCAACAGCTTGTGGGTATCCATAGAGGTCTCAAACCCAAAACACAGGGGGCATGGATAAATTTTTAACTCTGCCATTTATGTGCGCGGATCCCAAGTGGGTTCACAAGGACAACCTTTGGAGGGTCTAAATCTTGAATTGCTGCTGCATGATTAGTTGGCATCAGTAGTATGGATGTATTTTGCATAACTTTTTCAGTGGATGATTTGTTGTGAACTTCTCATGCTATAGGGCACATGGAAAGGGGAGCTGGAAGAGGTAAGGTTCATCCAAGTGCAGCGTCTATTTTATTTTAGTAAGGGAGATGAGGTACATAGCGCCTTTACCTCCAAAAAAAAAAGGCACCTGGCAGATAGCTTTCTGAAACAACACCAAGGTGTAGGATCATGATGTATTACAAAGAAACACCAAGCACTTCTTGGACGCATCTGGAGTTAAGTGCTTTCCTGTCTTCTCCTGACAAGTGTGGCTGTTTGTGGGTGGGAGTAGGTGTGAAGGGCGACTTGCTGTGCCTGTGGGTGCTCTCAGTGGCTGTACTCCTGGCACTTCAGACATTTACTCAAGCATGCTCAGATAGTTGAGAACCCCCAAAATGAAAATGGCAAGAGACAAGTTCACTTAGAAATCTACTGTCATCTGTCTCAGCACCAGCAAGATATGGAAATGGAGAAAGGGAAGATCTCTGAAACTTTGTCCGTTGGGAAGCAATATGGAGATCTGTTATGGTGGCACATGCATTCCAAACCTTTGGAAGGTTTGGTTCATTCATTAGGTCTGTACAGTGATCCCTATGCTGGTTTCGTGATGATGAACTAAGGTTTTGCAGGTGTTGAGGCATAGCTGATGAAAGAAGTGTTGGGAATGGAGAGCTGGCATGGATGAGTACTGGAGAGGAAGCCCCACAGCCCAGGTCTACTTCTCCTTGTAAAGATTTGGCTGGAGAATGCTTTTATTTGGTTGTTTTCCTGATAGATCATTAAAATACCCAGGTAAATGAAAGAATATGCAAAATATCCTGTATGCAATATTTATTTTCAGGTCCTACTTTAAGCTTGATTATTATTTTTAGAACGTGAGTATTTTGAATGTCTTCTTCAGTAATATATCCTTTACATTTGCAGAAGACAAATCAAAAGTGTCCATTGCTTCTAAATTTAGCAACTGGCTACAGGTATCCTCTCCTATTTCCCACCCTTCCAGATCCATGTATCTAAAGGTGGTCCTACATGGATTCCTCGGGGGTATGGAGCTCCAGAGCTCAGGAAGGCAATTGGTTCCTGGTTATGTGCACAGGTGTTGTGTAGCATCCTTCAGTGGGTACCTCTGCTCAAATATTAACGCTGTTGTTTTCCTAGTTTGCCTGATTTCCATGGCTGCATCTGTGTATCTGGGACAAATAGGATTTTTTTGAACTAATAATCAGAAATCCATTTTTTGGGTCTCCTTTTCTGTGCTGTTTTGGAGATCACAGTGCAACCATACGTTGAGAAGTTCACTTGGTATTCACCGTTGCAGTATTCCTGTACAGCTGAACAATTCTCTTGTAAAATGTTGGATACCAAGATGTAATTTGTTTGCATATGAAAATGATTTTTGACTGCTGTGGAGAGTACATATAAACCTTTTGTAACTTGGCAAATACAGATTTCAATGCTTGTCTCTCAGAAGCTATTTCCTGAGTATAACCTGGGAGTGTTTGACTTCCTCGAACGCACCCAGTTATAGCCTTGTTTTACTAATGTGTTTTAAAATTATTAGTTTGTTATTTGAGTGTAATTATATTCTAAGCCCAAATCTTCTCTAGAATTAGTTTTGGTGCTGCTCCTACAAGTGGGTATTATTTGCTTTATGTAATTGTAGATCTTCAGTTGCCTTGGCAACGTTAACACAGTTTTAAATTTAGAAACTAATTTGTTTTCTGTCGCTTTGCTCTTTACTGTTAAGGAGACAAGCTGTTTGCTATTAAATAAAACTTAAACAGGAGGAGAGATAAAGTGTGTATAAAAATATAATGTATAAAATATCATGTAGTGTTCACTTGTGGATAAAGGATAAAGCGCTGGCGATGCTGGGAGGGAAACTCCTCTGTTCCTGGAGAATTAGAAACATAGAATCACTGAGGCTGGAAAAGCCCTCCAAGATCATCTAGCCCAACCATCCACCTACCACCAATATTTCCCCACTGTGAATATGTGTATGTGTGTACATGTAATTACGTTTATGTGTATGAGCCTACGCTCACGTGCAATGGGAGTGCAATGAAGGGGTATGCAGGAGTTCGAGATTCCTCAGTTTATCATCCCCTTTCTGGCTCTGGCTTTCTTCTCTCCCATGGGATAGATCACTAGGCCTCTCTAACTCTTAGCACTTGGCGTGTTGCATGTCTTTCAGGTGAGTTAAGTACATGGAAAATCTAGAAGTGTACTTCTTCCTCTAAGGAGGTCCACTTCTGTCCTCTTTCCTGAGCATTCCTAACCTGATAGCCTGCCTGGCAGATGTTTGTCTAACCTCTTGTTAAGAACCTCTCCTGATGGAGATCCCTAAGTAATATGTTCCAGTGATTAGTGCTCTTCAGTAGAATGAAAAAAATCAGTATTGTCTCTCCTCTGCTTCTGTTTTAAGTCTATGACTTTTGCATCATTCTCAATGGGCGTGAAGAAAAGCGTCCTTCCTCCTCTTTTGCAGGAATGCTTTTTGTGCTTAAAAGCTGCTGTCGGTCCTCTCCTGAGATGTGTGTGGTGCTAGAAGCACCGAAATTGCTGGTATATGAGGAGCAGAGGAGCAAAACACCCTGTTGTTTGCAGGACCACCTGCCATGTGTGCTATTGACACCTTCCCAAAACACCATTAATGCTGAGTTCAGATGAGGCTGTGGTGATGCTATCTACATCATTTAGTATATAGTATGAGACTGGAGTGAAGTTAAGTGGTGTGTGGGAGATGGGATCACTTGGTTTCTTTGCTGATGGGAAAGTTCGTAAGTACCAAAAATCAAATGGGTGCGCTGGTCTGAAGGCAGATGAATTTGATCGTTCTCTGCCCAAAATATCAGAAGACGGAGACAAATTATGCAGGCCCCTGTTTTATTTTTCCCCCCAAAGTGATGTGATTTAGAAAGATTTGATTTACCTTTACAGAGTTGTAGCTGTTACTGTATTCCAGCTGAAGCCAGGAAGTTCAGCCCTATTTCAGAAAGAACTTAAATGCGTGCGGGATCTTGGAGCGACTTGGGTACCTTCTTGAGTCGGTGCCTACATACACATGCCCTTGCCTTTAGGTTTGATTTGCTTAGACTAATTGAAATGGTGGTAGGGCAATTATTTTCTTGGATTAGTTTAGACTACTTGTTTAAAAGAGGGTGGGGGGAATAAAAGGCAAGCACTCAACAAATTGCTGCTCTGTGTTACTGTGCAACGTCCGTAGAGACTGTTACAAGTGCTTCATTCTGTATGTTTTCTTGACATTGCTCCGTTACAGGACTATACTTTGATAGGTCTTTATAAAACATACTAACACAAAGTAGGCAAGACTATAAACTGGTCTTTGGGTTGGGGCTGAGATGCGCGTCATCTCACAGCACAAAGCTGAATCTGGTGCTCAGAACTTTGCAGTGATGTTGGCGGAGGATTCCTGAGGAATCTGCAGTAGTAGTTGTCTCTCCACCTGTGGTTAAGTACAAGTTTTCACCGCTTCCTTAGAAGCGCTTTGATCTTGGCCAAAAACCCGTGGGTCCTCAGCGCATGAGTGGCTTTTGGCTAACTGGTTATGCATGTGCCATTTCTCAACTTGCGTGTGAAATCAATCATGGGAATGTCTGGGAGCAGATAGGCAGGGGAATGCTTTACTCAGGCTCTTCCATGACACCGGCATTGGTCTTTGTTTCCTAAATTTATTTTTTAAAAGGGAACCTGATGTTATTACCAATAAATGGGTCAGTCTACAAAAAGATAATAAAGGAATGAAAAGAAGGTGGAATAAAACCTCCTGCTGGCGGAGATGGATTGCTGGGCTGAGAGCTGCTGATGATCAGCATTGCTATGCAGCCATGTTTTTAATGGCTCTTTATTCAACCACTTAAAATAGATCATTTGTGACAATTTAGGACACTACTGAACGTGCATTGTCACTCTGATGTGCCAATTATGTCAGGGAAATAAAATAATAATTTTCTGAAGTCCTTCTGGGACTTCACTCTGTGGTGAAGCGAGCTTGTTTTTAAGGAATGTGAGTTTGCTTTATCTTAACACTTTGTCCACTGTGGGTTTTGTTGGAGATTTAATTCTCAGACTATTTCTGTAGCTTCGGATTAAAATGTGAAGTTCCCTTGGAGACAAAGGTGGTATTTTGTATTACATAATGTGATGGGTTCAGTCCTTTTTTTTTTCTTTTTAGCATATAAATCAGCCTGGTATCTTTACAGCAAAAGGGAGAGTATAAAATATTGATGCTACTGCTGTAAAAGTAGGTCTTCCAGATTAATTTTTTTTTAAATAAAGTAGAAAGTCAGGGATGCTTAAATGAGTAGAAAAGTAGGCTGTGAGTTCAGCCAAGAAGTTGCACTTCTGTGGTGTAGGAGGTGGTTTTGTCCTGCTTCCATGGGTGCCCTTAACTTGGTCTGGTGAAAGCTGCCACTGCCTTTGACGGTTGCATTCAAGCTCTGTGAAATGCTCTGATGTAGTCTCGTTCAGGAGTGTGGCAAGATAAAAGCTTGACCAGACCTCAGCAGAATGTAAAGTAAAAACATAAAAAGGAAACTTAACTTGAAAAAATGCTCACGAATTTTCATTAATATTCTGGGAAGAATAAGTAGGAATACCCCCCAGAATAATTTCTATGCCCAGAAGAGATAGTTACATTTAAATGTAACTAAACTCTGATTAAAGATTTTGAACTACTGAAAAGCACACTTATGTAACTTTTGTGCTCAAATTAAAGCAAAAAAAAAAAGTGAGAAGGGAGGAAAAAGGAAAAAAAAAAGTGCACATAATCTTAAACAGGAAAGAGGTAGGTGTCAGTTTTGTAATCCCAGTGTCTGGCTTTGAAAAGCAAATCTGAAGAGCATGCGGCACGTCTGCTTGGATTTGGAATGAGACTTGTTGAATTTTGTTCAGCCAGAGAGCAGTAAGCCAATTATAATAAATCTTTCAGTTTTAGTTCAAGCAGAACAACAAGATGAAGTGGCCAGCGTTGCACTTGGGCTGCGTCAAGTACCCCTGTGATGGAACTGAACCATGTGTGTTTCCCAATGCTTGATCAGCTGTGCAGAGAAGCACTCGGACACCTGCTTGTCACAGCCTGTTGCCATTGGCTTATGTCTTTTGGGTTCATCACTGGATATGCTGCTCTTCAGTAATTTGTTAGTGTTTTGTTGTAAGAGCTCCGAGGAGGCAGTTGTTGTCCTGAAGGAAACAGCAAAAGGCACTAAAACTTCACTGCATGCTGAGGAGAACTTGAAGCCATCGTTGGAAGCAGGGGAATACCAACAATCTTGCATCCTTTCCAGTAAACCAACATTCAATCACTCTTTGCTAGATGTTGGGTGGACACTTTTTTTTTAGCCAAACCCACCTAATGTTTCTTTTAATCTGGGCGTTTCAGATGATCCATTTTGCTGTGAAGGGATTCCAGAGATGACAAGCCTGTAAAGAAAACATTGGAAGTACATTAAGAAATAAAATTTGTACAGATAATTTATGTATATACTGCGCAGAATGACAGGATTTCTGCAGTGTTAGGTTTTAACTTTATGCCCACTCTGTTTTCTTATCAGCTGTATGCCAGCGGCTATACACATAATTCTCTCTTTCACTGCTTACTGGACCCAAGCCTACTCAATTTAGTTTAGCTGGCAGTGGCACTTCTCACTTTCTTAAAACACAGGGCTTTCCAATTTCCAAGAATGTTTATTGTATCATAATAATTTAGAACAGGTGTTCAAACCTCTTTCCTCTACTGCACAACAGAAGGCTTATATATTTTTCATTATATATGGAGACAAACCACTGCACTTAGGATGACCATCTGTTATTGAATTTCTTCTCTTTGACTATAGGCAAAATGGATTTTTTTTATTGCAGGCACCGATGAAGCTGATGGGATGTCCCGCTTCCTACATAGAGTTTTATGGTTAGTCATTTCCAGGGGATTAGCTGGCTTGATTATCTGATGTGACTCCCTTTCACGTTCAGATAATTCAGGTGAAAACAGGCAAGTGTATGCTTCAGTTGAAACATCTTGGTTTCAGCTAATGAAACATTCCTGTGAAAAGAGGCCACTTCTATGGGGAGTACCCCAGAACTTCTACTGGTGCTACTGCATAGCCCGTTATCCTGCTGTCTGCCTTGCACATAGGCAGGTCTCATCGACTTTCTTGTAGAGAATAAAGAAAACTTTTGTTTTTCCTTCACCATCTGTTTCCACTGGTGCCCCTGACAGCCCCCTCCAGCCAACCTAGCACTCTTCTTCCTTTTCCTTCCCTGTGTCCCCTGAGTCTATCTGTTGCCCCTCATCTCCCACTAGTTTCCTCTGAGCTCATCTTCTGCCCAGCTCATTGCCTGCCACTTGGGGGCCTCTCCTCTCCCTTTTGGCTTCTGAGCAGCCCCAGAAACTCCTCCCTGACTATTTTCAGGGCTGAATCTATGGTGTATGTTTGTTCTCCACAGACAATACTGAATAGGGCAAGATTTAGGATTCTGTGGGAATTAGCAGTGAGACTGGAGTAGTAACCTGCATGATGGGCTACCTCAAAAGAAGAATGTTGGATGGAAAATGCAAGCAATGCTGCTGTGTATGGAAATGGAGTATTTTCATTTAGTATTGCTATGGCCAATAAGGTGAACTGTGAGATTAGTCACCACGGCTCATCATGAGATTATATCAGTTCTAGGAATAAGAGTTGAACTCGCTGATCCTTATAAGTCCCTTCCATCTTGGGATGTTCTATGAATATAAACAGTGACCTTGGCAACTCTTAACAGCATTCCTAATCTTTCTCCTGGGAAGGGAATACAAAGTGCAAGGTTCACCCCTTGGAGGTCCATGGCTACCAGTGTGTCTGCTGTGCCTGGTGGGAGCTTGGAGTGGTGCCCCAGACTCTGGAGATCCACTTAACACTTCTACTGAAGAGTTGTGCCTTCTACCTTCAGCCCAGTGTGTCTTTCTGTGCCTGCTTCGGCATCCTGCAGAGGGCTTGTATAAAATTTGCACAAAGGAGGGATTAGTGAAGGGAAAGAAACCAAAACCAGCAGCTTTGTGTCTGCAGGAAAGGGTTGTGAGGTTCAGAGAGACCTTGAGCAGCTCTGTGAGTCAGTAGGTAGCTGAGCTTCTGTCAGGAGAGTGGAAATCCAGTGGGCCTGGGATGGGTTTTGCAACGGTTTGCTCTTTGTTTAAACTTGCTTAATAATATAGTGTCATTAATGTGCTTCTAAGCATGCTAACACAGCTGCAAGCTATTGTTTTATGGATATAACGGATCTTGTCTCCCTGCCCGAAGAAATCTTATGGGAAAACTTCCAAGAACTCATTAATAGCAGACACTAAAAATACATTCCCACTACAAGAACAAGTTCTCATGGGTCTAGTAAATTATTATGTCAATTAATTTTATACAAGAATACTTAAAAATGCACAGGTGGGTGATGGCTTTTGGTAGGTGAGAGGCTACACCAGCCTCTACCTGCTTTGTTCCATTCCATCCAAAATTAACAAAGCAAATCTCTGTTCATAGCTGAAGAAATACAGCTCCTAGAGTACGGCATGCACAGAGTTAAAGGGAAGAGTTTCTTATGGGCATGTGTTTAGGAGGACGTTTGATCTGAGTATGAGGTCAGTCACCTCACTTCATTACTGTTTGCACTTTAGGGGTAGTTAGGGCTCTTCCCCATAAATCTCTGTAGAGCACAAATGCTCTCCTGCCCTTTCGTACTTTGTATATGGCCTATTGCTTACCTTAGTAATTGCAGCTGGAGATGATGGCTCCAGGAAAAAAAATAGCAGAGTGAAAGGGTAGAAAAAGTCATGTCCTGGTCCTCAGATCACTTCTGCCTCATGACATCATACCTCAGGGCAGAGGGAGGTGGCCACACATGCTGCCTTGTATCCTTGCATCTGTTTTTCTTGGGAACTTGAGAAAGAAATGGCTTTTCAAACATAATTTAAGAGGATGCTCTAGCCTTTGCGTGATCGGAGATTTTCAGAGCTTCCTACAGTTCAGTCCCAACTGGTATTTGGAAACCATTGTGTGCTGCATTGAATGGGATCTGGGCACTCAGAGCACTCTGGCAGATTCGAGCATCTCAGCTGCATAAGAAAAGATAATTTATCTTGGCCAAATCCTCGGTGTTATTGACAGTGGAAATAAGTCCTCAAGTTCTGTGTTGGCTACAGAGTGACTGGAATTTGGCTACTTACTCTCAGGCATGTCTAATTCTGATACTAAGGAAATTATTTTTAATTCATGTGTCTTCAGTGTATCACAATAATGTGAAAAGCAACAAATATCAATCAAGTTAGCATAAAAAAGAAAAAACTAGGTGAGTAGAAAATAACAAACTTATGAAAGAATGAATATAAAAAATAATAGAACTTACAGCTTCCTGAGGTAGATGAGAATAAATTAGGGTAGTTTCACATAGAGAATTTGATTAGCAAGTGAGGGCTGATTTCCCAAAACCTCAAGAATGGCAACGAAAAGGAAATGGAAATAGCTGTGAGAGGAGCTACAATTAGCATAGTTCTGCTGGTCCCTTTCAATTCTAACTAGCAGGAACAGCAAGTCAGTTCTCTGGGAGAGCTGCATCTGTCTCCATCTTCCTTTTATATTTCAGTCCATATCTGACAGTAACTACTATGGCATTTTTGTGGAGTCAATGGTTGTTAAATGTAGGCAACTACAAATAGACCACTGGAAGGTTTTCTTGGAGGCCCGCTGTTGTTTAAGAGCTGTAATCTGGATTATGAAGTTTTATTGATATGCTTTAGAATTTACAGCAGAAGAAACAACTTGGGCAGTGGCTGGCTTTCTCATTCAGCCTTTGGAAAGTAATTTGCTATTCTGCATCTGTGGTTGGCTTACTTATAGCTTATGTAGACTAAGATTTATAACTTGGACATACAAGTACTACATAGTCTCTGTCTTTTCTGTGTAAACATATACAAGAAGAAAGACTGGAAAATCTATTTCTAAATTGAATACATTTCAGCCATTTTTCTGGTGAATGAGTTGCAGGGCTGTGCTCCATTGGAAGCTGTTATTCTTTCCTCGTGCTTCTAGAGCAGCTGTTGATGCTACAGTGCTTTGTCAAGCTGAGCTCATGGCTGTCAGTAGGGCAGGTTACTTGAAAAAGAAGTTGGTTATTAAATAAAAAATGGAGCTGCATCAGGGAAGGGATCTTGAAGTTATTTGTCATATATGGCTTTACTTTGGTCTAATGATGTAATTCAGCAGTTAAACCGTTTTCATTTTGTGGTAGTGGTTATCATTTTATAAATGCACATGGACAACGTATGGTTTTTGATGTAGGGATTCCCATAGATGGGTATACAGAACTGGAAGAATTTCAATCTAACATAGTTTCTTTGTGTGTTTTTAGATACCTGTGATGAGTATTTTGATCCATTCTCTTGAAACAGAATGACCTTGTTCCTCTTTGAGTGTACAGGACCTACTTTGGGAACTAGGAGCTTGAATTGGTTTGCCATAGTCAGCCCTTTCTTTCTTGACCAACAGCACTAATGTTGCATGTAAAGAAGCATATGTCTTTAGATGCTTACCAGAGTGAAATACTGCTGCAGTTTCTACAGTTCATATCCGAAGGAAATAAGTATACCCTTACCTCTATATGCTACTTGACATGCTCAGAATTTATATACTTTGCAAGAAAGGATGAAGTTATCGTCAGTCTGCAGCTAATTTTAAATCTTAACTTGAGAGTTATTTAAAAAAAAAAAGACTTATCAAAAAAGAGGTATAATAAATAGAACTGAGTTCCAGCACAGGAAGACACTAGTTTAGTAAGAATTCAGTTTAACCTTGCTTGAGTGTGGTTCTCTCTATTTCACCTCTTCCATCATGATCTCTGTTTTATCAGAATTACAGGCTTCTGAATTACTATTCCTGAGTGGATTTTGAACTTCTTCAGGCTTATTCTGTATCTAGACAGATATAAATTACCTAACACTTCAGAAATTACCTAACCAGTCTTCAGTAACCGAAGGGACAGACGAAGATAAATGACATTTATATTCAAAAATTTAAATAGAATCTGTTTTTTTTTCCCCCATTAACGTTAGCGGAAACTGGATCAGATGGCAGAGCTGTTGAATGAATGCCTACTCCCTCGCTTGTCTTAATTATAAAGCTCTTGAGAAGTGGACTGTCTTTATCACTGGTCAGGCCCTGGTGTGATGTGTTGCTGCTGGAGCCTTCCTGGCCAAGGGCTGTGAGGCAGTTGATAGAGGTTTGATAGGGGGGTCACAGACCATGGATCTAGCACTCCTTGATCTTTGATTTATGTCATTTTAAATAGGTTGGTTATCTCTCCATTGATGCCTTTGTGCACAAGTGTTCCCTGCCCACCCTTGCCCCGAGGTCTTTTCCCCTGTCCTAGTGCTGTGGCAATGTCCTGTTGTAACAGCAGGTAGAAATTTGATTTGGAAAAGAATGAATGTGAAACAGTAGCACAGTGAACACCTCCCACTTAAGACAGAACTGTTATCATTAGAGAAGGTGGATGGAGGTCAGGATATTCCGAGGTAAATTCACATGTAGTGTTTTGCTGCTGCAGATGTAGAGAGCTCTGTGATAAGTAGAGCTCCAGTGATTTGGAACCTCCCTCTTTACCTAAACCCTCATATCTTGTTTTCCTTACTCTTTTCTCAACCTTCAGAGAGGAATGGATTAACTTCTTAAGTAGGCTGGCAACTATAAGAACTTGCATTTACCACCCAGAAGAAACTTGTCAGAAGAATGAAGTTTAGGAGAGGAGGGAATGATTCCTTAATTACACATTTAAAAAAGGGTAAATTTATTCCTGCAGATTATTCAAAAACACATGATTCAGTCACCCTTAGGGAGCACGATGAAGCCTGCAAAATGGGTACTGCTTGGGGGCTGCTGCTGGAACAAAGTTGTCCTCCTGGTTTGGGGTGGGAGAGGCTGAGCAGATGACTACCCCAGGAGATGGGGGCAGAAAATGTGTGAGGAGCAAAGGGGATCACATCAGCTCCTCATCATCACTCCCCTGTTAAGAGTTATCTATTGCAACAGTGAGTTCCTTGCCCTGTACTTTTCACATAGATTAACACTACTTTTCTCTTGACTTCAGATATGTGATAGTAGAAGCCCCAAAACTGACAGCATATGTTGTGGGGGAGAGGAGAGTGGGAATGAAACACTTTCTGGGCAAAGCCTGCCATCTGAACTCTCATAATATTATCCTGACCTAACAGCCAGGATATATGCCAGGGTTTTGCATTGAACTTCTTGAGAGATACCTGCTGCAATGACACCATCTCAGCCTTGAAAAAGTGAAAACAAAGAATACAGATGATGTAGGTGATCATGACATGACACCAACCTAGGAGTCCTTGTAGGTCCTTCTCAGCTTTGCAATAATTCACTTTGTATCCTTAAAATCCTGAGATAAGTAATGGACTTATCAAATGGGTGTTGCTGAGGGAGAGCACATCAACTGCTGGTGGCTTCTTGCCAACAGCCCCACAGTCTAATACTCTTTCTGGAGAAAATTCTCTCCGACTAAATTCCACAGAAACAAAATGGGGCTGGATCTGGAATAGTGAGCTGGGATTCCCAGATGTGTGGGCTGGAGGCAGGAGAAGCACTTGGCGGGGAAGTTGGGAGAGTTGGCTTGATGGTATGTCTGAGGTTCCTCCCTCCTTTCCCTACCTGTTCACCTGAGAGTTCTTCACACTGTTTCAGAAATCTTTTTGTAATTTGCTGCTTGGTTAATTGCACCGGAAGGATGGCTCAGCTGTACTCTGTGTAGCACTCTCTAGTCCGGATTCTGTGTACTTGCTTGGTAGTTCTCATCAATAGAAACAGATCTGAGAGGACAGACAGCCAAACTGTACATGCTAAGTATTCGTTTAGAGGTCAAACTTTCAGAATAATCAGAAAAGGAAGACTCTTTCTTGATATTGTTCCTAGCTGAGTCTCACAAAGCCAGGCTCAATCTAGAATGTGCCTTCTTTTGTAGATTGTGTTATATATCATGCCATATCTAAAACCAAACAAACATGGTATTTGTAAGAACAGAACTTTTTCTCTTATAATGAAATCTTTCTGCCATCTTTAATTAAGTCCAATTCCTATGGGTAGGAGTATATAAATTGTTCTCCTCTAAGTTTGCCATTTAGTTTTGTTTGCAAAATGACAACACTGAGTAATCACAGAACGTTATTTACAAAATTAAACAAACAAAAGCACTTGCAATTCAAAGAATTAATATATCCACACACTCAACCAAACAAATCAAAGGGAATTCATTTGTTTGACAGCCGCACAAACTGAATAATAGAATGGGAAAAACATGAGTTTGAAGCTATTTGGGTTTGTAATAATTTGAGAGAAGAAGGAAGGATAGGCAGGAGGAGGAGGGAGAAAACCATATTTAAGACTGCTTTACTTGGTACAGTCTCCCCTGGACAAACTGAATGAGGATACGGTCCTACGAGTGTCAGTGAAGCAGATGTGTAACAGAAAGGAATTTGGGATTAAATACAGGTAAAGATTTACAAGATGTCTCTTAATGACAGCTTCAGAAATACTGCTGTTTGTGATAGTTCAACTTACTTAAAGAAAAATCAACAAATCACAACCAAAACACCACCACCCTTAAAAAAAAAATAAAAATGCAAATTCAGAGTGATTTGCTGATTTGATTTCAGGCTGCTGGCAAGGCTTCAGTTTCCATCCTTACTCTGTCCTAATGTTTGTGAATTGTATGTAAATATGGTACTTTACGTGGATCTGACTGGGATGATGATGGGCCATTTGCTCTTTGAATGGTTTGGCTTTGAATGTGCCCTAGTGGAATGTGTTTTAGTAGGGCGTGAGCATGGTACTCAACCTGACCTTTTCTCATGCATCTATAACCAAGGGTAACCAAAGCAACTTGCTGAGGAAAAGAGCAGAAGGTATTTGCTTCGCTTTCTGCAAAGGCTGATCGCTCCCAAGCACAAATCCCACTGTGCTTGTACCTGCACTGCAGTCCTCTCCATCCTGCTTTAGCCAACAGCTGGCAAAAGAACTGTTGTCAAAGGATTTGTCTTCTGTATGAGGTCTGGGCTTTGTGTTTTGTGTTTTTGATCTTCCTTGGAAGAAGATGTGAGAGATGGCAGTCAGGCATGATGTACACTTCTGCAAGTGACAACTTCTGTTTGAGGTGAAAAAGTGGAGTCTGGGCGAGCTGGTAAAACTTTATCCCGTAAAGTGTCACATTTGCTGCTTATGGATCTTGAGCTTCGTATAGCCATCTGAACTGGCCTCCACCCTTAAAATCCCAAACCAGCAGCAGGCTGAGCTTTTAGTGAAGCTGACTCTGTAGCTGATTTCTTAGGTTGTCTTCTTGCTAATCATTACATGAACTAAGCACTGTCAGGGAGCTCCTGGAACTTTATTCTTATTCTGACTCAGTAAAGAAGATATTAGCAGTTCTCTGGATGGCTGAAGCTATGTGTATACTGTAATCCCCTCATGGATTACTGCTCCCAGCTTTCCAGGAGTTTTCATCTGCTTATTTTTAGTTAAATAGAAATCTATTAGAGGCAGGGATCTTGTCTCCATGGGCCAACGTCAGCCATGCTCGCTGGAGGCTCCTATGTGAAGGACAGTTCTAGAATCTTGTTTCGAACACTTGATGGTTCCTTACCACTTCCAGATGGTTTTTATGGAACATTTTTTTGGTGTTTGCTGCTCTCAGAATTTCTAGCGTAACTCAATGTTTTTTTTCTCAGTCTGTTTTTACTGAGTGCAGACATAGGAGGGTTTAACATATTTAGCAGGTCTAAAGTCATCGGTACGGGAGACCTGTGTAAAAATGGCATAAGGGTAGAATTATTTCAGTTTTAACTGTTTTTGTATTAGTACCAAAGCCCGATGAGAAGGACTGAAAAGCATGACAGTTCCTCTTTGGGAAAGACTGTATGTGTTACCAGTAATAGCATTTTTCTCATTTTGGATTTTAATAAATGCCTTAGGGCATTGCATTTGGTTAAATCAAGCAGCAGACAAAATGTAATGCACTGGTAACCTCTAAAGTATGAGCAAAAAGTTTCTTCATAAAATATGTATGCAGAACACAGAGCTATAATGATAATGATCCTCTCTAGGTTATTCTATGAAAGATTTAGCATTTTAGGGTCTGTAGTCTTTGATTTTGTTTGAAGGGAGTTCCAAGTATTTTACTTTTGTATTTGTTTATTTTTAATGAACTTTCCATTAGCATATGAAAGTCATATTAACATATACTATGCTGAGTACTCGCTTTGTATTTGCTTCTCCTCCTGGCATGCATTGAACTGGGGAAAGTTGTCCCGCAGGCCTGTAGATGGCATTCTTGCTCAGCTGTTGGAAAGACTGGCAATTACAGAACCAGTCTCCCTTTTTGTGCTGATGTGGAAGATATATTTTAATTTATGATGCTCCCTTCCCCCATGTAGATGTTGCATATGCTGTGTATAATCCATTTGGAGCGGCTGGCATTTCTGCAGAGTCTAAGAATGATAAAAAGAGCATTGAGCTTTCCTGATAACCATTTAAGTGATTTCTTCTACAGTCTGTGTTTGACACTGACATGATCTGTGGTTAAATGTGTGTTCCCTATTGAAGCCTGGAGTCCTCATCGGGGCCTGAGGTACGTGTGGGGCCACCCCACTTCCCTCCTCGTGCAGAATGGGGTCTTGGCAGGCAGCAGAAATAGTTATTGGTAGGAGGACATTTCTTTGTGTAAACAGCAGAGTGAGCTCTGGGACCAGGCAGAGTAGGCTGGGGTTTGGTTTTTGTTCTCTCTCTGCTAGACGTTATATTGCAAAAGAAGGAAAATGCACGGCATGGTTGCTGAGTAGCCTGCAGGTAGGGTCAGCTCTTTCTGAATGTGGGTGCTGGATTTTGCACTGGAGCTGGGGGTATGCCCGTGTGCGAGGCCAGTTATGGGTGCATTTTTCACTGAGTGCTTTCTCTGGGGATGATGCTCTGAGGGCCTGTTGAGTAAGGGCAGAAGAAGAAAGCAAACTGGATAAGGGAGCAAAGGTGCCAAATACTTGAAATTTCTTCCTAGCTCCTCAGAAGGCAGAGTATCTTGAAAGTTGTCATAATGCAGCAGCTTCCAGGGGACATCCTTGCTAGATTTGTTTTGCAGCAGTGATGACGTATACCCACTTTCCCTCCCTCAGATGAATTGATTCAGGCCTGTGGCTAAAACCATGGTCCCAGTGATCCATCAGCTGAATGGTGGGAACTAGGTATTTGTATGCGCGTGTTGGGGACTGGATCCTGCTTCCTTAGAATGTCCTTCTTGTTTTCATTTCTCTATCTTACAGCATCTCCACTACAGTTCCTGTGCCACAGCTGCTGCAATTTATATTCCCTCTCCCAAAACTAAGTAAGTCTTTGCACCGCATCAGTGCCTTTTCTACCCCTGAGCTGGAAGCCCTCTCAGCTGTTGCCTAGTCAGCATAATTTCTTTGAGGTTACCATCCCTCCCTGGAGAATGTAAGTCACAAGCAGCCAACCCATCTGCTGCCTGGAGCACATGAATGTCTATTGGACCAGTGGTTAATTTAAGCTGGAGGTGGCATAAGGTGGGCCTGCTCCCTGTGTCCCAGCCTTGCCTCTTCTTCGAGGTTACCTTTGCATAATTGTGTTAAATATTGAAAACATAACCTTACAAAACAGTCCCAGAAACATGCTTGGGTCAACTTGTGCCAGAAAACATCAAGTCCCATGTGTTTAAATACTCTTCAGCTCTATCGCAGCAGTGAATCTCAGTAAGGAAGAATGGATGAGAAGTGCTCCTTTGTTAACTGAAGTCTGAGGCAGAGTGTGAAACATCATTACTGAGTAGATGCAGGAGGATATTGGGTCAGAATGAGCTACGATTTGGATAAATAATTTTGTTTGTTATGATTGACTTTCCTCTCTTATTTCCTCCATGGCTTCTTTTTAGGAGACAAATTTTAATTGTCAGGTAAACTGAAAAGTAGTTGCTAGGTGATCATGACAGTTCACCCTTGTCTTTGCTGAAATACAAAGGAGGAAAAACAGTGAAAGTAAAGGCAGTTTTGCTACATTTACCAAATCTGTCACTAAACTATATTATGTCAACGAAGCGTCCGTAAGGAGAAAAAATGTCAAGAGACTTTGCAAAATCCCTGGTACATCGTACTGCCGTGTTCTTCATGATGTGGGATATTTAAAATTCCAGACTAACATCACTTTCCGTTCTTTTAGAAAAACAAAAGGGTCGTATTCATCCTCCTGGTTGCTGCCAGCATTAAACAACCCTGATGCAGTGTGCTGTAGCCCAGTGCGCTCATATAAATCTGCTTCCAGTAGAATAAATGAGGGGGATCACAAATTTTGTTGCGTAAAACATGAAACAAATTAATTTCTTCACCTACTCTTGAACTTCTAACATCTTTCAATGTGCAAGCAGTGTTTTACATCAGCAGACACCACTCCTGGCACTTGGGCTAGGTAATATGTAAGGAGGAGTAAGATTTTCTGCCCCAAGATGGTGGTAATGCACATTAGAATAATGCAGTTATGCTATTTACAGTCAGATTACTCTAGTTCTTTGAAACTATAGGCATGGGCTGATAACATCTTGGCTTTGTTTTGCTCAAAGCCAGTGGGTTTTGCCCAGGGAGCTGGCATTATGGATGGAATACAGGTGGAAAAAAAAGGTTATATGGAGCAGGAAGAAAGAGGACAAGTAGCTTAAGAGGCAATAGTCTGAATATGTTCGTGGACTAATCACTGTCTTGTTTCCAAGGGTGCAGAGTGTGAGGTGAAATAGAGACCTTGGAGTGCAGGGTGTGCTCAGGTGTCCAAGTGCTCTGAGTCACAGACCAGAACCCTGTGCACAGCTCGGTAACACATGAAGAGAATATAGGCACATTTAATTTATGCAGAGCTCAGAGATTCTAAAGATTCACTTACGCTTTGATAAATGAGCGAGGGTGGGAGTGCTCTATTCTGCAGGATGGCTGGTGTCCCTTGGGCAGCAGCACCGCGTGGCACTGCTCCGTCCTTGGGGACCAGCCAATGGATGCCAGGTCTTCAGAGGCACAGAGAGGGAAGGAAGGACCGAAAAATAAATCTATCCTCAGTTTTACCTAAGGTAGTTCCATCTTTCTAAAAGAAAATATTCAGTAACAGGCCCTGGAAGATAAAAGTTTTATCTTTATTCCTATTTTGTTGATCTGTTCTATTTTATGATCTGGACTGCATTCTGGGCATATCAGAGACATGCAGAAAAGACCTTAAGCAGGAATGTTTGACTGGGATATCAGGAAAGGAATGATAATGTAATGCTTTTTTACTTTTCATTTTAATCTTAGTTCTGAATACGTGTCACATCAAAGCAGGACTCTTGCCCTCTGTTGGTAACTGTAATTGTGCTGGGACATTGCTGCTGTCCTTCTCAAGGTTGCAGTCATGTGTTAACTCTATCTCTGTTTGAAGACAAAGAAAAGGAAAATTGTTTAACAAAAAGAAGGAACTTTTCAGCTTCTATGCTCTTGTTATCCACGTAGTCCTGTCACTGTTTTATCAGGAGCAAGATATATTCCAAACACATGCTGGAATAAACAGCACACATGAGTTTCCTCTGATGAATACCCAATACAGAGCTGTCTGAGCCAGACGAGTTTACATATTATTATTTTGTTCAGCTATTCAAATGTGAAGATCAGAAGTCAGGGACATCATGTGGATTCGTGACATTCACAGGTAGACACTGAATTCAGAAACCAAGGAATATGTTGCTTTCATTCATACCGTGTCTTCTGCAGCTTTTCTTCTTCTCTGACAGTTATATTATTCTGATAGATAACAATCATTTAAATCATTTAGGGGCAAAAGCTGCATTTAGTGTATATTGAATCTCATAAAAGGATTCCTGTTGACTTAGACTGGTGGCACTGAGACCTTAGAAACTACTATTAGAATAATTCAATCATAGTATTAATGCATAATGATAATTTAGGCTTTTTTTTCCAAACAGTATAACAAGAGTGTAACACCGTTTTGTGCTAAATCAATTACATTTTTGTGAAGCGCTGTCTCCACAGATTGGATTTTGTATAGCTGAAGAGAACTTCTCCAGAGCCATTTCTGTCCTTCAGAAAGGTGTGCCCAATGAAATCCACTTCTTGGTGCTGTCAGCATGGGGGCAGCAATCTATGGGAGGGCTTAGTAATCTGCTGCCCGCACTCTATCAACATCATACATGATGTACATACAGAACAGCTTTCCTCATTACATTTGAGATAATTCATTAAGCTCAGCTTATATAATTACTCTGAGCTATATGGTAGCTTTATGATTGGTGCTAAGGAGTATAAGGCAATGTACTAATCTAGTGTGATATTTAAGACACTCACAGGATATTTTCACTAAGTACTAAAAACCTGTGATTATAGTAAGTGAAGTTTAGATAAAATGTTAGAGCAGTGCATGAAAGTTCTGGAAATATACCTGCAAGCTCCTGGTCAGCCAACTTATTCCCAAGTATCAGAACCATAGCAAATCCCAGTCTTCTGCCCTTGACATGGGTGGAAAATGAAGTTGTAGCTACTGGACGCCATCAAGGAAAAGAAGATTGTGAATTCAACCAAGTCAGCGTACCAAGCTTCACACCATCTTCATTGTAACTTAAAAGGGAAGGAGTTGGCACAAAGTTCACATGTCTGACAGGAAAGCAAAACCTGTACATCTCCATCTTTCCCCCCAAATGACTAAGCCCTAAGTCAATGATGAGCAAGACCAGCTCATTGTTATGTAAGGACTGTCCCCACAATCTTGTCAAGGTCAGTGTCAGTTTGGCTTATTGGCTGTGTAAGTACCGGGTGTGCAATTTAAAGATGCCCGAAGACAGCCTTAACCCTGGAGCACATTTCAGCATAATTCAAGTGTCATATTCTTACATCCCCTACAACAGAAGTTGGTGGAGTGTAACACCGCCTGAAAGACTCCCTATCCCTATTACTAAGGGCTTAGTATCTCCACCTGTATGTATGCCAGTTTATGTTAACTAAGCCTCTTTAAGATGCTTCCAAGTCTAAGCAGGCTTTTTTTTTTTAATGTGCTCAAGTAATGAACTTTTTCTCACTGCAGTTATTGGACGGGAAGTTTTCTTTCATGGATCCAAGATTGTGCGGTTTGTTGGAGCTGTTCTGTTTGGAGCACCATGATTATGCTTCTCAGGAAAATAATTTAAAAGGGTGACAATGTATTTTCTAAGGTCTCTGTGCGCATCTCTCTGCTGAGGGGATACGCTCACAACCAAGAATTAAAGTTGCTGTGTGAAGCAAGATCAGGAGCCTTGGAGCACCCAAGTAGGATACAGATCTGCAGGGATATTTGCGTTTCCTGACTGTAGTGGGGGGTACCGTGGGCAGAGGCAGCTCTGGTGCTTTTGAGGTGGTGAAGAACTGGCACGTTGATATCTGGTACTGCTCATAAAAATAGTTCAGCAAATGCATTCTTATGACATATTATTACTACACAATACAGCAAAAGCAGAAAGTCGTCCTCAATGGGCAATGCTCTGAGAGCTGTCTCGTTGAGGACACAGAGAAGGATGACAGATGCAGGGTCTGCTGAACAAGAAATACTCATTGAATTGTTTTGGATTTTTTTCTGGAAAGCGCTCTGACATATTTGAAATCTGTGTGTTCCATGCTGTGTAATTCATCAATTTGTCTTAGTAGAGACTGGCCTTTTCTCTCCTCTCACTTTAATTTGGCATGTTTTGCTAGTACTTAGCACTGTTGGATAATCAAGGAAATCACTTTGTGATGTTTCATTCCTGAATGCATATGAGCTCTTATTTTTATTTCTATTTTTTTCAAAAAAGCAGGATGGATTTTGAATTTACAATGCTTGACAGAGCAGCCTCAGATGAATATGCAGTGAGGTCACTGGTGCGTGGTCCATGGCTAGGAGTAACTTATTGCCACTTGAGGATATTTTGGGGGTGTAGAGCATTGCTATGTGGGAAGTAGCGGAGCAGTAGCTCCCTAGAAGTCCCTATTATGGGACTCCCTGAGACGGAGGATGGCCAAACCTGCTCCAGCACAGCCTGTAATGTCAACATCAAGGCAAAAGCTGAGTAACTTGGCCCACATCCCGTGGCCTGACCACTATATGAAACAAAATCATACTCTGTCATTGATACAGTTCTGCTTCTTTTTTTTCGCCAGAAGAAAATTACATTTTGATAAATGCAGATAAATACAAATAAATTATGCATTAAGAAGACTGAAGTGTAAAACAAGCTGTGCAGATTTATCATTCTGGTGGTGCATGTTCAGCTTAGTTCAGTTTTTCTTATCTCTAATAGAACAGCAATTTTGTATTCTCTGATGAATTGTTTTGATGACTGTTGACTTCTGGCAATTACGGAGCCACAGCAAATAAAACAAACCAGTGTGCACAGGAGTATTTTAAATACAATATTCTCTTTTTAGATGGCATTTGATGTCTATGCATTGCCACAGTGTATAATGGCATCCTGTGACATATGTCAACCCTATGTGACAAGCAGCATGAGGAATAGATTTGAAATATAGAGGAAATAAATGCAAGAATCAATGGCTTCTGCTGGCTGCAGTGAACTGTGCAGGCCTCTATGCTTGGCAATTTCATGTTTTATGCAAAAGAAGAAACACTTCTAGAATGCATTAGGGAATCTGTGCTCAAAACCTTTTCCAGTGAGTCCTAGAAAATACGGTGAAGCAGAAAGAAGATCAGCGACCATACTTAGTGTATTTGCCGGTACTGTGAGGAGTTGCTCCCGACACTGGTGGCTCTTTGGCTCTTAAAGTTTCAAACCCGGTGATTTGGATATGCATTTACAAAAAGAAACACAGTTTAGCGGAGTTACGTGGGGGGTAAATTATTTCTTCCTTATGGGCATTTAAAAATTGTGATATTGTTGCCTTAACTGCAGGAAACATCGTAGGAAAAGGGAATCATGATTATTATGGACCTTAAGAAAACACACTGAAACTTGCTTTTATTAGTTGGCTCTGTCCTGCAGCATAATTCATGTGATTGAATCGCGGAATCACCAAGGTCAGAAAAGACCTCCAAGATCACGAAGTCCAATGTCCACCTACCACTAATATTTTCCTGCTAAACCATGTCCCTTAGTAGATTGCATCTACTGCTGACCACTTTGGTCCTAATGAGGAGCTTTGACTCAGCTTATCTTTCTGGCCTTAAAAAAAAAAAAAAAGGCATTTCTATTAGCCTGCATTTCAGTTATTTATTTGAAGATGTGGAACAGGATAATAGTTTCAAGGTGGCTAAACTAGAAAACTGAGCTACAATTTCACAGTGGCAAATAACTGTGGGTACAATTTGTCTGACACTTGACTGCTCCGAATTATCTGTCGATATCTACAAATCGGTGAGTTAAATGCCTGTAAAACCCTTGCATTTATTGAGCATCAGAGGCCAAATAATGTTGTTTATTTTTTTAATATAGACTGGAACATAGTAGGTAGTTACCTATTGTATCACTGTGCATCATCTGTCTTGATTCAAACATAGAGCTTGAAAATTTTGAATAACCCCTAAAATCCTAGGCTAAATTCAAAAGTGATGAGACGATAAAAGTTTTAGTCCATTGTTGTTTCCTGGAACTGGAATAAATAAAGTAGCATTCAAACTGAATTCATGAGTTTTGTGTTTTGGAGGAGCTAGTAAGCAAAGCAAAATGTTAAATTTTAGGAATGAGAAACCAACGTTCAAAAATGAAGTGGGATATCTGATGAGGCTGAAGTTCAGCAGACTGCTTATAAACTAAATGCCAGTCGTCAGTAGGGTAATGCTGCAAAAGGAGAGCGTGTCATCCTGCTGGAAGTGTGAGCAAAGGTTGTATATCTATACAGGAGTAGAGGTCAATTTAATTTTTAAGGAAAACTGAAAGCGCTTTGTGGTAGCATACTTGGAGAAGAGACTGGGAATCCAGAGGATAAAAACAACAGTGAGAAAATAGTCCAAAAACCTGGGATGCTATGGAATAACAGCTGGTAGGGCATTCAGTTTCTGCTGGGTAAAAAAGATTATTGTAGAGGGACTGGTGATGAGGAACAGAGATGCTCCTCCATGGGCAAGGATGTTAGTGGGACAGAGGGTCTTCCTACCCATTAATGGGACCTGTGGGAAGAGTGCAGCGATGCTATTGCTTCTTCTCTTCCCATTACCCATTCATATCTGCTCTCCATGCCGACCTCATGCTCAGCTAGTTCTCACCCTCCTGCATCAGGGTGGTGATGGACATTCCCACCCTTCCGATGGTGGGGATGCTCAGAGGTCTCTGTACTTACGGAAATCTCAGAAAACCACGATGAAAACTGCTCGTGTGGTTCAGGCCTGCCAGCAGCACTCCTACGGCATTGTGATTTAAAATGTCTCCTCTGCTCGTGGCTACCGAGCAAGGCTGTAAATGATGATACAATTATTCCAAATGCCACGAGTCCGAGAGGATTTGAATCACTCCAGAGTGCAATTGTTTAAAAGCAGATCAGACATGGCTGACCCCATTTCTTTACTTCGTAATTTTATGTGCCATAAATTCAGCTCTTATGCAAGACTGAAAGCTCGCAGTGACATTGAATGTGTAGCATAGCACTGAGCAACTATCCCCAATCCACTTTGTTAGTGTTGAGTTGGGCGTGCTGTTAAAGAAAAGACATTTGAAAGATGAAACAGAAGTTATGACCATCTCTAACCATCTGGTTGAGTATGCTTTTCTTCAAAAGAAACTGCAGATCTTGGTTAAAAATACATAAAGTGTTGCTGAGTGCAGGGTCACGCCTGCTGTATCAAATTAACCGTCTGTGCCAAATGCACAGTGCTCGGCAATAAACCATATTGTCAATGCCAGTGTTTTCCTACTGGTTTCCTTCTGGACAATTGTAAGCACTGCCAACTTTTATTTGGATAACTTTAATGCTTGTCAGATGCTCAGGATTGGCAGTCTGGGAGGACTTGCATCTCCGTGCACCAGTGGAGCAAGTGGTGAGAGGTGACAACAGCACCGAGCTCCTGTGTCGGTGACTACTTGTACCATCATCAGGACTCATTCCTATTCCTTACACACCATCCTCCTCTTTGTGTGGTCCTCAGTCTCCTCCTGATCCTCAGGCTTGTTTGCTACTGGGGGCTGATACCCGACTGCTAAGGAGTGGATGGATGCGACCAGCTCATGTGAGTTGGCGTAGCATGCCAGCACATTGCAGGGAGCACTGCTGTTGTTTGACTTCAGACACGTACTCAGGTAACTGTCCAATAACATAGAATTAATTCTAAAATCAGAGCATATAAAATATGAGTGCCAAGAATTTCTTTTTATGCAGGAACATTTTTGCGTGGAAAGTTTCTAGTCTTTTGCTCAGGAATTAGCCCTGCCTTGCATGCAGATGAGTCCCATGGTAGCTAGAAAAGAAAAAAGTCTCTCTTTGCTTGAAGGGTTTTGCAGTGAAAATGGTCTCATTTAAGAAAAAGAGGAGAGGCTGATGTTAGAGTGGCTTTTTGTTTTGCTACTAGTATTTCATACCTTACATCAGTACTGGGCCAGTAACTAACCTAGCTAAACCTATCTAGGTGAATACAAATCAAACAATGAAAGATAAGTGCCAGTGGAATCATGTTTTATTTAGAATTTTTTTTAATTCTAAACAGAATAATCAAGTCTTGAATGTTTTCTTCTGCATCCCATTTTCTCCTGTGCTGTGGTTCTGACTGACGTAGCCAAGACTAAGCTTCACACGCTGAATAATGTATTAATTTCTCTGCAAGGAGTAGAAGTCTTGAGATTAATTTTTGCAAGCATTGTGCTCCTGGTTACCTTCAACAGAAACATTTTGTTCCAGCTGAATGTCAGATGGCAGCCTCAGACGTCTGTGTGCAGTGCACAGTTTGACCAGTGGAAACACCCTTCTTAGGTGTGCACACCTAAAGCAGAGGGGTGAGGAGACTGTCTTGCCTGGAGCAGATGGTTCCTGCTTGCTGGTGCTTAGGTATCTCACTGGTTCCCAGTTGCTGTATGCCACTTAGACTGGTAATGTGCTGTGAGGGCAATGAATTGTAGGGAAGCGTTGCATTGATAAATTCTGTTCACTGTGGATTTGCTTTAAATTCAGTGAAAATGTTACTTAAGGGAAGTTACGTGCACAGGCAATGGAGAACACTTTAAAAACAAAAAACAAACAAACAAAAAAACATAAAAAGGGGTTCCTTGAGCTTATGTGATGCTTTTCTCTTGTTTTGATACCTGAAGTGACGCAGTCTCCCCAGAATGACTTTTCGGCCTTGCTCTATGGGCAGGCGACTTGACATCCCGGGGCAAGTGAGGGGCCTGGGAACCTCCCCAGGCTGATGAGCCAGAGAGCATCCTGTCTGGAGTCTTTATCTGTGAAACAAAGGTTCTGGGCAAGAGTTAAGTGCTTGGTCTCTTGGATCAAAGATAGTTTTGATAAATCCTCAAAAATGGAGACCGGGCGAATTAACAAATGACACTGCTGGTTATAATTTCAGCAATGTCACTGTTTTGACATATCCATTTCTCTCTCCCTCTTGGATTGATAAGTGTATCTGTCTGGGATTAGAGAAAGCTGCTGGGGGGCAGTGCTTGAAGGTCAAATTGCTCTAAGGAGACAGTATATTTTCCTGCCTGCTTGCTTGGTAGGGTCAAGGCTTTTTTTTTCTTGCTTCTATAAAATGTAGAAAGCAATTAAGTTTGATTCATGCCGCAGGCACTTCTTTTGGTTTGGTTGCCTGTAACCATTGTAGCAGGAGAGAAAAACAAACCAGCCCTGTCGCTTGGTCTGCGGTGCTGAAAAAGAGCTTCCGATGCAGCGGGCAACTCTGCGCTGCTCCAGGAAAGATGATGTTTTGTATCTTAATTTGTGATTTACATGGAAAAATATGTCAGTAATGTGTAGTTCTACCCAGGTGAATCATAGAAAACTGTACCAGCGAAGTGAGCACACATGAAAACTATTAAAGTATCACTTAAAGAGGACGAAGTAGCTATATATGGCCTTTGTCTGGGTCTGGGGGAAGCCATTTGTTATTTCACTGACAGAACAAGATCCTAGGAAGACGTATGTGGAAATGTCTCTGCTGTTGGCGCAAGCACTACTTGTTTGCATGTATATATGCACAAAATAAAGCATTACAAGCAAAGGAACAGGCCCAAACTCTAGAAGAGCCAGCTTATAATTCTTATGTCCCGTGTGGGAAACGTTTCATGCGGAGGGCCAGCAGAAGGCTGTTCTTTGGGGTGGATGATTGGAGCCAGTTGTCTGAGCTAGATGGTGTGAAATGGTCCGTGACCATTGCTGTGGATGCCAAGAGAGATGGTTGCTAGTGGCTTTCTCTTGGGAAATCAGTAAAAAGATCTAAATCTCTATTTTGGTTATTCTTTTCTTTCTGTTTTTCTTTTCCTGGAAGGAAACGGGGAGGGGGGGGTGTTCTTCTTTCCTTATCTCCTCCCATTTATTGTTGTTCCTTTTCCTCTCTTAAAAAATAGTGCCCAATTCTTTCTATCTAGTCTTGGCTTCTCCCTTCCCCAGACAGTTCTTCCTGCCTCACACTGGTTTCTGCCTAAAGCACCCAAGGAGCTGCAGCTGCTTATTTCTGCAGCCTGATGTTTGGGTGCTGTAACGGGAGTTGCTCCTGCCTGAGGCCAGAGCAGGTTTTGGGACAGGAAAGGCCAGGAGTGGGCTGCTGCCGGCTGGGTTGTTAAATGAGCTAGGACTACAAAGCTGCATTTAGTGAATGCAGTCAGTGAAAAATGGCAAATAGCAAGAAAGCCTTCAATTAAGAAATGTTAAGTAGAATGACCCCTGAGCAGTGCAATCTTTGTGTTAATGGGGAAGAGGAATTTTAAGTACTCAAGGCCACACAAAGATTGGTATCAAGCCACCCTCAATGTTCATGCCTAATGGCACCTGAAAAATGTAGCATAAAGCATCATTTTATCAACTTAATTTGCGAAGCTATTTTTTTAGAGTCCAATTCTTTTTGAAGTGGGATCTCACTGGCTGAGGCCATTAGTGGCCAGAAATTGTGTGCTGCTTGAAATGACTTTGAGGAATTTGGCTTGGTCTGGTTCAGCACAGAGAAAGTCCCAGACCAATGCGTCTGAGACTTTCCAGCTCCGAGTGGAACAGGGGGAACTCGGGATGGGATGTGGACCATTCTTCCTTCTCCAGTTAACTCCTGTTAATGCAGAGAGCTGCTCATTGGCTCCTAAAACTGCTTTGTGATGTCTAGGCAACCCTCTTAAATAGTTTGTTGGCTTAAGGTGTATGGGAGCAGGAGATTGAATTCAGCTCTTTTCCCTGATTAGCTGACTCCAGGATCAGCTTATCCTGGAGGTGTGAAGGAGGGATGTTGGCACTGCCTCCTGTAGAAGGCAGTGAAAGAATTTCTACTTTGCTTAGAAGAATAAAATGTTCTTTGCTGAGTTTGAAGTTTTAAGAATGACCTTATTGCTGGGTGGCTGTGGGAACGTTTAGATCCCAGTCCATGACTCACTGGTCTCCTATCGTTAAGTGCTATTTCCTTAATATAACATAATGAAACTTGGGGAGGCAGAGACAAAAAGCCTGTCTCAACCCATTAGGTACCTCTCATCCAAGGAGCGTTTGAGATTAATGGAAGAACTTCAAAAGCATCTCTGTGATCCAAGTGTGGGATCCAGGGCAGAAATCAGGCTCCTCGGCCCTAGGTAGGGATGGGATCTGTCTGCAGCGCTTCCCTCTGATTATTTTCATAGCTCCTTGCTCCATATGTTGGTTTCTCTAAGTACCAAAGTTTGCTCATGACATTTGTGGTCTGAGATGCGTGTTGTGAAGTCGGTTGGGGTGGTGAGACCCATGTATACTTCCAGGACCTATGGTCAAAATTCAACCTTTATTTCTTCAAAGAAAGCATGTTGTCCAACCCCCTTCGGAAAACCTGGTCATTACGATTCACAACAGGAGATAGGGAGCGCTGCGCACTGTGTTTCTGACAAATTTCTAATCAAGGGACATGGAAGAGGACTTACAAAGTCCTTGATGTTTGGTCTGCTGTAGATTTAAATTCGTTCATTACAGGAGCTTAGATGTTTGTTTCAGCATTGTGTGTGCTTTGGGAGGTGCCTGGCTTGTTCTCTGAGGCTGTATGAGGTGGCCATGCTCCTCCACTCACAGCTGGCCTGGGTGCCAGAGTCAAAGGGCCCCCTTCTATATGGGAAGACAGAGGATGTGGTAAAAGCTTTTACTTGCATGAATCGAGCGGTACGAATTGAGCTTCCTTGGTCAACAGTGAAAGCGAGAAGTCATCCTTAAGACGTTTTTTCTCTCTTTCTTCCAATTGCTGAACACGGGAGTGTGCTGCTGGGGACCGTTTGGACGGCGTGATGATGCGATGAGCAACGCAGGGCGTTTGCTTGATGTTGGTGCTCAGAGCTACCCGTGCTCCCAGCTGGCTGGGGAGCCCCGCTGGTCACGGCTGATGCTATTACAGCTCCGCGAAATGCGAAAAGGATGAAAGGTGTTAGGTGCACAATGGGATGCGTGCTGTAAAAAGCCGGATGGGAAAGCTGAGACTTTGAAGTGCAAAGAGGGTGAAATCATCCCTGTGTAGAGAACTTGAGCGAGTGGAATGTACCATGTAAATTCCTGTTAAACCATCAAAGTAAGGCTTAAGTTGAGCTTAAGTGAATGGGTCCCATGTGAGCGTTCTGCTTGCGGGTAAACTTCACCCTGGCTGCTTATTTTTGGGAAATAAGCTGTTTAGAGGAAGCTGGAAAGCACAATGCTCAGTCAGGCTATGAACAGGTATCTGTTACACCGCTGCACAAATCTGGACCCAAATCCATCCTTTAGCCCCTGGGCCAGGATATTATCATCACAGATAGGGCTGAGATGTGTTGCAAACAGTTTTCAGATGGAGAGGGATGTGGGGAGGGAGCTGGAGGATGAGAGGGAAGGAGGTGAAGCAGCAGGGGATGGGGGGGAGCTGACCTGGGAGGTGGTGATGCTTGGAAATATTAATTTCCATGGATTAATTTGTTGCATAGAGAAGTCAGGGCTGCAGCAGGAAGGGGATATCATTAAATAATCCTAATGAAAGCCCAGCATCTCACATCTTTAGAAGAGAGTGGGGTGAAAACTCCGTGCAAACCTCCAGAATTAAAGCAGGCACAAAGCTGTGATGAGAAGGAGTGTTGGCCAATATTGTTTCTAAACACCAAGTCATTTTTTAAGCTGCAACATCCCAATAAAGCCTCTGAAAGCAGGATTTTCTCCCACCTTCTCAGAGAGGAAAAAAGGTGTTATTTTTTTTTAAAAAAGCATCTATTTATTTACTAAAAGAACTGAAAACCTTAGCATGGCCTCAGAAGCAGCACTGCAGTGTTTCTGGGGCTGCCCCAGGGTATCAGCACTATGGGTGTCAGCACCGTGGGTGCTGCAGTATGGGGCACTGGCAGCTGGGGTCATCCCATTGCCGTACTACTGTGCTCCGTGTTCCTGTTCAAGCGCTTAATGCATTGTTCTGTAGTTTTTGTCTTGGAAGTAATGAAGCCTGACAGCGTTGGCTTGCGCACGATAACAATCCCACATTGGTATCTTTTGAATCCTTCATTGCCAGATTCATAAAGGAAGAATGACTTTTCCAAAACGACAGTAAACATGCTTCATTTTCTAAGACATTGTGGTTAACAGCCTGAAACAACAAAGTGGTTTTTATTTTTTTTTTTCCAAGCTATAGCTAAACTAATTTGAGCTGTATTAAAAGTGCTGATCTGGAAGCTGAGCCACTTTTTGTAACACAGCAGCAAAAACATGTGTGGCCTAACTCTCATCGCTTCCACTGGGAGGGGGAAACAAATGTGAGAAGTGTTCTCTGTGCTGCTGGATCCCGCATAGTGAATTGATAAAAAGTCATTTGGACTCTTGCTTACTGTAGGATAAGCGTGACTTAATTGGGCTAAAGCCAAGTGAGTTACTCTGAGACTACCTTAATGTAAATGAGAGAATAGTTTGTCCCCCTAAGACTCTTAGCTGTTGCTTTGCATTTTATTGCCTGGTATTTTACGCTCATGATTTCAAGTGCACATGAGAGGGTGAGGGGCAGGGCAGCATCGGTCAGGCCCTGTGTTGGGTGTATCTGGGCTGGAGAGTTCGGGTCCCTGTTTGCATTTCAGTGAATTGATTGCCCGTTAACCTGACTTAACTAACTTGTGTAAGTGCTCCTCTACACGCACTTGTTCCAGGAGGCGATGCGGAGCTGAGCTGGGTTACAGAGAGGCTAAGCCAGGTGTTTGCTTCCATTTGCAGGCCCTTGATTTCTGCCAAAGGGAAGCAAAGCTTTACCAACCGAGGGACTTTGGAGCTGCTGCTGTTTTTAAGCCGTGCAATACTTAAAGGTTTTTTTGCTCTTTTTTTAGGAAGTGAATTAAGCAAGAGCAAACTGTAACTCAACTAGAAAGCTATTAAAAGAAGTCTCCAGTGATTTATTGAAAATATCATAATCAAACTGGGCTTGATTGTGCCTGGTAGGCACACAGCTGCTTTGGGGGCATCCCGGCGAGCTGCGTCCAGCTGTGCTTCCTGAGCTGTGCTCTGTCTGAAAACGGGGCCAATAAAACAACACAGAAGCGAACAGGGGAAGAGCGGGAGGACAGCACAGGGCTGGAGGGAAGGGAGGGACCAGAGCGCTGCACACTGCCAACATAACAGGCAAAGTCTTCTCTCTGGCACTTCTCACGAATTCATTTCACTTTGAAGAGCGCGAGAAAGCAACAAAAGGTCAGAGGAGACGATGACATTTTTTTAAACAGAAAATGTAATTGCAGTTTCCCTCTGTGGCTTGTAAATACACTCTCAGCTATAAATAGGCCATTTCCATCAGTTCTATAAGGCTCTTAATTCATTTATCAGTGATCACAGTAAATGCAGCTCTGCACCTTTCCCATTGCGCTCAGCGCTGTCTCCTTGAGGTGCGGTGCGCGGGACTTGGCAGCAGCAAATCCTGACCTCGAAGGAAGAGGGACAAGGGAAAGCACATTTCCAGCCACCGTTTATTTTCCTGCCTTACAGTTTAGCACCCACTAAACAGGCTGTGTGATATGAAGGGGTGTTTTTCATACCCCCAGAACACTCTCTCTGCAGCAGCAGCATGCGTTTAGATGTTGCCTACTGGCGCAGCAGCTCTGAAGGTTATGGGCGCTCGTATTCCTACGCTCGTACTCAAAAAGCTATTAATTTTGTTTGCGAAATCACTTCTTTTTGTTTGTTTTTAAATACAAAACCAAGTAGGAATGTGACAAGCTAGCTGTGAAGTATTTGTGAAAATATAAAATAGTATGCTATAAAGAGTGCAGCAAAACAATACTTGATTAATAACAGCCGTAACCATAAAACCATCAATTGGTTAAGAGTCTCATAGTCTTATGATGAATAGTTCACTCAAAATCTTTAGCAGGAAGACTGCAAAATTAATCTTAAGAAAAATTTAATGCTGTAGATAAGTTGTTGGAAAAACTCTTGCTGGAATAGCTTTAAAGCTGTTTGCATTGTAAAAGCTAGGGCGGGTTGAAGACTTTGGGCAGAAATACGTGGGTATTCTGGTATTTAAGCATGGAGAGACCGGGCAACTTGTACTCCAAAGAGCAAAATTGGTTTAAGGCAATTTACAGACTAAAAGAGTATGGAGATATTGTAACTCCTTAAAGGCAAGATGCTAAAAAACCCCACTCCAGGTTGTGCTTGTCATGTGGTTGGCTTTGCGTGCCACTCCGTATGCGTGCTCTTCTTTACCAAAGGGCTTTTTCAAAGGTTCAACCCCCATGAAAGGGGGGAGCTGGGTAAGTCCCGACAGGTTTTATCTCTCAATGTGAGAATGTCATTCTTGTCCTAAGCACTTCCAACCCTCTTTGCTCAGCATTGGTCTCTGTGGTTGTCCCAGAAGCTGTAGACAGATGCACTGACAGTGACTCTGGGTGCTCTGCTGGAGTGCTGGATCTGTAACAACCACAGAAGTGCCTGGCAGAACCCATAGAATGGCATGGGTTGGAGGGGACCTCAAAGATCATCAAATTCCTCTGCTAATGTGTTTCATTGTCTTTGTATTCACTTACAGTATCCTCACAAATACTGAAGCTTACCTGAAGTTTATTTGGATTTACAGTTTTTTTGCTGATTTTGATGGTTATTTTGAGTTTTTAGCAAGATTTTTTTTTAAACTTGTTTGTTCTTGTTCATGTTTGGAGTAGAATGCAAAACATAGGATCATAGAAGCAAGTGCTGTTGTAAAGTCATTTAAAAGTCCTCTTGGGAAAAGCATCTCTCATCCCAGGTGGCCCTAGCACTTATTGTTGTTACAGCATCATTCCCTAATGAAGAATGTCATTCCTCCTGGGAAACAAAGCCCTGTGGCCTGGCACTGTGCTGATGCCCAGAGTTCTCCATCCATCCTGGCTGCTGTATGTGTGTGCTGGAGCCTATGGTCAAGAGGAGGTGTCGTTGTGCTAAGATCCTGTGGTGGTGGCTTGTGAACGCATTTGTGTCATTCTGTGACCCTGAACTGTCTTCAGACAGCTCATATTGGTTAAAGACAAGAAGCCAGACCTCAGCCATCCTCTTCTTGTCAGAATCCACATGTGAAAATAAAAATAACTACATGTAAATTTCCCTGAAGAAAAGCAATAATCCAGCATTCAAAATCTAATGTGTGCCTTAATTAGTGTTGTCTCTTGTAAGGAGAGGGAAAACAAACTGCGTGCAGCCTGACAAGGCTCACGCCACCTCTGAGCCCGGTGCAATTTAAACTGTCAAGTTATGAAGCACGAGGAAGAAAATGGGATGTAATGAAACGTAAGGAGATGGTACTGGCAACAGCAGTGCTGCGATGTGGTTCAGCGTCTCTCCTCACGAGCTGTGCTTTGAGGAGGCAAAACTGGGGCAGAACTAGGCTTTTCTAGAGCTGTTATTCAGATTGAAGCTGCTTTTACCCTTCTGAAGTCAAATTCTGATCTTGGGGGAGAAAATGCATCCTTGCCTCTGCTCCCTAGGTTTGCTCTGAGCATCCTGTTTTGCTGGAGTTGAGCTGGGCAGGAACACTTGGCTGACCAAGCCTTGTGCCCAGGTTGGGCACAAAGCATAGCTATGGCTTCCCCTGAGGAAGGAGCTGTCTTTTTGTCTTTTTTTCCTCTTTTCTTTCTGCCACCTGCACTGCAGGTGTGAGCTAGGTGGTCATTTTAAACCCTGAACTTTTTAATATATATTTTTTATTTTTCCCAAGTCCTTTTATTTTATGAGCATGCCACCTTTTCTCTCGTGCTGCTGCTTTTAGCAACTTGTTAATCCGTTTCGCTTCTCAAAGATTTTTATTTGTATGCTATAATTCACTTTAGCACTGTAATGTTTGTTATGATAATCCATTTAATAACCCTGCAAGAAACCACTCAAAGTTTGGACATATGTTCCGGTGAGCACAATGTGTAAGTCTTAATTTAAAGGCTTTTTAGGTTATAAAGTGATGATAGAGAATCCAGCAGTCACAAATGTGTGATGTCCTGGTCTGTTTCTGTGCTGTGCATGTAGCACATGGCAAAGATGAACACAGAACGTGAGTACAAAAATAGGGTATGGCAATAAATGTGGCTTTCCAGAGGACCATAAAAACTTATGAGTATCATTGAGGGCTAAGAAGACTACTCGACATTGAGATTGATGGTGATTTGGCTGAGGGTCAAATGGGTCCTGAATTTTAGGTGAAACTGAGAGTGTTGCGACACTGTGTGTCTCAGTGAATAACCTTGGTGCCCTGACGTATTGTTGAAGGAAGAGCTGAGGTTTGGGTGAATTGGGGCATCCTGGGAAGGCCAGCGAACGTGTGGAGTTGCTGAAGGGTGGGAGAGGAGATAAACTCACCTGAACAAAAGGATTACGTGTATGCTGTTGGTTTTTATAAAAAAAACTTAACTTCAAAATATGCAAATTACTCTATACTCTTTGAAATTGCCATGCTCGTAAATTGGTTTGTACACCCATGCCTGGCATGGCAATTCAGCTTTTAGAGGGTGAGCGCTGTGGCTCTGCTGCCTACACGATGAATTTCAAAACTTAAATGTGTTCCAAGGTGATCTGGACAAGGATATGTCTCAGTTTCTGTGTGTTTATGGCAGTCAGCATTGGGCAATTGAGCTAATATTTCATCCAGATCATGGTGATAGCTCAGCTCAGCCTGCGTCGTGCTGGGTGTCAGCGTTAAGCAGTGTCCACTATAATCCTTTTAATAGCTTGAACTACATCAATTTTTACTCCTGAACTGTTGATAAACTCCTTTAACGCAATCCACCAGATTTTATGAACCTATCCTTCATCTCTTGACTTCCCACTGAAGTCCTTTTCTGATAAAGTCTCTTTTGGATATATATGGGATCCTTGGAGTGGCACAACTCACACTGCGGGAAGTGGTGCAGATAACTCACAACTGCTAACCCTTCACTGCTGCAATGCAAGACTTAAATCAGATTTTACTTTTTAATTTATATTATTTGTTTTTATGAGTTTTTATCACTATGTCCTATATGCTAGACAAAATCTTAACGCTGTAAATAATGCTGGCATTTAGCAATTTATTCTGGAAATTTACAGAAGTTTTGAGTAACCCCTTTTTCACATTTCTTCTTGGACTACGATGCCGCTATCATCCAGCCATATGAGCACAGGTAATCTATTTAAAAATGTGTATTGGAACACTGAACAGCTAAGATCTCTTCCAGGATACTGTCTGTACGTGCAGCAGAGACTGGGCAAATAGCTGCAAGCTGGTGGATGGGGCAGTTCATCTGGGCACGTGTTTGAATCCATTGATTGGTCTTCCTGAAAGTGAGTGCTCACGCGTGGGACATAGATACAGAGGGAGGCAGGCTGAAGAACAGGAGTGAAATTCTACCCTTGATCAAGAAAATAGGGAAAATCTCAATAATTATTTCTTAAGCTTATGTAACAATGAGGAACTGTAGTCACAAGACATGGTGGAGTTATTCCACGTATTGTGCCAGTACAGGAAAACTCTCCCTTGTGTCAAAGACCTCATTATCTAAGACAAAGACATGATCAAAAGCAAAAATTGACCCCAACAGAGAAAGAATGACTGGAGATTGTTATCAACGGTTTCTTTTTTGGTTCATTAAGACAGATTTTTACGGTAGTAAAAAAGCCAAAAGGGTTTAGCGGGGAGAGTAGAAAATGAAAAGCAAAATAAATTCCATCAAAGTGGAGAAATAAGGAAAACTAGTTTTAAGTTACTGTTGTAATTCCTGTGTGTCTCTATTATCCATGAACCCCGCCTACTAGGACACAACTTGCAGTCTATCACCTCTCTCTTTGAGAATACCTCAGCACTCAGATGTTTCTGTGGAAATTATACTGTGTTGTTGTGTTTTTTAATGAGATATTATTATTAACTGAATGTCAACAGAAATATACCTTAGCTCTAGTCCATGCTCACATCACCTTAAAAATTTCAGTGGGTCCTACTGTACTGAAGCTCACTGAGTTATCAAGTGTTTTTTATTGCTTTGGATGAGGGTATTTTTTATTTCGTCCATTAGCTAATTATTACTTAATGCAAGCTTTGTGGACTTAAATATTTCATAGTTGGATTTTAATTAAGCAGAGCAGTAGAAGAAGCATTTCATTGTGGAGGCATTTTGATGAACCATTTGTCACGTTGCTCCTATAACGTAGGAGGATTTGTTTCTTCAAGAGCTTTTCCTTAGGGAAAAAACTCAAAAACAAATACTGTAAACTTGCAGTCGGCAGAATACTGGCCAGGCAGCATCTTAGCCTGCTTTACGTGCCTCCCAGTGCTAATTAGAAAACCCAGTTTTTGTCTATATAAACACAATAATAGCTTTGTGTAAGCACTTTCTCAGTGTGTGAAATACCTTTCTAGCTGAAACAGCTGTTAATTTCCGGATCCCCTTTTTTGTACTTTTTTTCCTTAAAGAGGATTTGCAAAAACAAAGTTATAAACATATGGTCAAAGTTTTTAAGTGCTTTTGAAGCACAATTTTATAGCTAATGTCTTTTTGCCAGAGAAGATGTAGACGGTTCTTCCAATGGATGCAACTGTAGAAAAGGTTATAGGCTTGCAAGAGTGCACGTTAGCAGTGAACTGCTCCACACCTCCAGATGGGAACGTAGGAGCTGTTTCCAAGGAAGGGAGAAGCATCGGGAGCCCAAGGACTCTGTGCAAAGTGAAAATGGAAGTAATGTTAATTAATCAACTTCTCTGATGTTGAGGCGTTTTGATATCCTGAGCAACTGCATGCACCTAAATCATGGCTGATACAGTGCAGCTGCAAACATGAAGGTGAAACTCACTCTTGTTAATAGACACTGAACTTATGAACTTCTGTGATCATCACCAAAGCATACAACTTTTGTTTACCTTAGAATACAAGTTAGATTTTTGAAAACTTTGGCAAAATATGACTTAAGGCCAGATGTTCACCTAACCCTTAATTAGCTGAAGATTTGAATCTGTTGAATGTGGGTTGGGTCTGGAAATTTTTGATGGCGTGTTCTGTTAGAAACTGCTCACTTGCTGACCAAAAGAAACACGGTGATTTGATTAATCCTTCCACGGGTCTTATCAGGCTTACATTTGAAATCTTCTTGCCTTCACCCTAGGCCCATGTGCAAACAAAATCTCTAGCTCTCCAGCTCCCTGCAGAGCTGTGAACGAGCATGTGAAGTTTCCGAGCAAATCACTGGGAAAAACTGAGTATCTGACATCCACAGCTTTGGAAAGACAAGGGTCTCCATGAGGATGGAAACACACATCTCTAGAGCAGATCACGGTTTAACAGACCTGGACGTTTGGGTAGTTCTGTGGTGGTTAGCTATTAAATTCTATATTGAGTAAGCATGAGAAACTTTGTGTTGAACTGACGGGTTCCAGCTTCCTTACACAAAGGATGCTCTATGGAGGAAAGCTGCAGTGTAACACCACACAAAGTAGTGTTTGCACATGCAAAGTGTCTCCCATTCTCTGGATTTATCTGTTCAGGTACCATATTCTGTTTATGAGAGGCTTCACAATGCTACCGGTTTCAGATGCATTGTAATTGCATAATAACCAGAAAAATTGTATTGAACGTATGCAAGCAAACAAGATTTTTCAACGGAATTTTTGAAAGAGACTTGACAACATTGAAAACAACTGTTCTAAAATGTTCTATACAATTTTATTTATTTAAATATTTACAAGGAAATGTTAGTCTAATGGGTATATTCTGAAAAACTACTTACATTGAAAGGATCACTGTTTTTGAAGAACAGCAAAGTATGATAAACATGAGAGTGTTTCTGGTTTGTAGTCTCGGATAAGCAGATGAAATTATCTTGAAATTACTCTTAATATTGCTGCTGCAGTCAAAAATGGGCATTAAGTGCGGCTTCTACCAGAAGATACCAACTTTCCTGGTTGGCTTATTGTTTCCTTTACTCGGTGTGATTAAACTCAAACCTAACTGTGACTCTTACAGGAGTAAATATTGCTAAATAGAAGAGCCACAGATTCAGGTCCCTTCTTGAGAGACTGAAACAGATTGCTGTGCAGGTCTCAGTACAGTTTCCAAGACAATAGAATAGGAGTTCAAGTATTTTACTGTTCAATGTGAATGGCATCCAGTGTCCTTTGGCAGTGCTTTGTGCTCTGGAGCCTTGTGCATGCTTTGGGTGACTTGTCTGCAGTGATCTTCTGTGCAAAATGGTTGGTAGGCCTGACCGATTAGCAGCCTAAATTCTCTTTGCTGTCATATTTATCACTCTTTACTAATGTGCCTTAAAGAAAATCAGTGCAGATGGTGTTTTTTTTTTAACTTGGAGCCTGCCCTTGTTTGGCTAAGATGACAGGTTTTTGGTGGGGGGTGAGGTTCTTGCTTGACAGAGGTCTGCTTCAGAAGCATTGCCTGAAGGCTGTTATCAGCTTAAGCATTTTTCTAGATCTCTCTTAAAGTCTTTATTTCCATTAAAACAAGAATCACTTTTTCCCAAGGAAGTCTGGCAGAAGGTATGACCTTGCTTTCTGGCAAATATATATGCATATTGACATTGCATTGAAGAGCCCTTTCTTGAGGTGTCCCAGGGCAATTCTGTACTGTGGCTCCTCATTTTAATTCAACTTTCACAGTGACCTTTTCCGAGACCAAAATAGACCTTTATCAGTCTTTTACCCCTTGATTCTCTCTTCCTCTGACCCATGTTTAATGCTCAGCTGCATCTCTCTTTCTACTAAATCTCAGAGGTATTCACCTCTGTAGCACTGCCTGCAGCGAATATTGCCGGAGAAGACTGGGATCAACGTACAGTGGTTGTAAATACTCCCTTGGGAGTATGAATGTGTCCAGGCTCTGCAGCTACCAGTTTGGTAGCTGCATCCATCCCCGGGGGGATTTCATATAAGAAACAGAAGGAAAGTTTGTCTGGATGATGCCTAGGCTCTCTGTATGGGTTATGCTAATTCATCCGAGTGAGTCATATCGGCAAATCTCATTTTAAAAAAAGTTCATTAAAGTCTCTGAAGACTTCATTCTGCTTCCACTAGCATTTGTGGTTAACAGGAATAATAACTCAGATTAAGTCCATGGAATTACACTGGTCTAAACCAATGTGGGAATAAAATGGTCCTTCTTTACTTTGCTTGAAATTAATGTAACATTATGGCAGATATTATTTGTTATTTCTATGAACTATGTTTAACTTCAGCAGAGAGATAAGGGAGAGAATAAGGGATTGTGAAGGACCCTTAAGGTATAATACTATGATTTTCCCCAAGAGATGACCATTCAGAAATAAGCAGTTGTTTATAGGCAGCAGTCTTTGCCAAGTTTTGTGACTTATTTTTAACCTTGGAGCAGCTGTTTCTCCTAACCGCTTGAGCTTTTTAAGAATTGGGGAAAATCCCTTTAATTATTTTATTTTACTTTTTTTTTTGAAAGAACAGATTTAAAGCCTTGGAATTAGATGCAAAATTGACAAGTAAGACCACCAGAAAACCGAGAATATTGTGAGTCTGATGGGACTCTGCTGTTTCTGAGGTATCATCAGAGAGCATCCCATCTCCTGGGGTATCCTGTGACAGAGATGAGGGCAGGATCTGGGCTGAACATCTCTTTTGAAGTCAAAGCCTTTGTGGATGGTAACCTAGCATTACCCACCTTCTTTTAGACCCAAGGTGAGATTCAATCCTTGATGGCAGTCTCAAAAATCACCTTGTTGCAGAAGAGGTGACACGGTGACTACTAGCAACGATATATTGACCGAAGTCTTGAAGCATGTTGCATCTTCCCACTGCCCCACTAATTTGTCAAAATTTCAATGGAATAAATTGTTATCTGAAGGGATTCCTGCCAAGCAAAACCATCTCATTTATTTTCTAAGCTGGGAGCTGAACTTCTGTGGGAGAAAGCCTCTAAGACAAATTTATTTCTATTATGGCAAAAAGCCGTTGCAGATGCATTCAGTGTTGTGGATGTGAGCGAGTGGGTGTTCTTCACTGACGCTTCAGCCATTTTGGAGTGGACTCTGCTGTGGACAGAAGGATGATTTTATTTTCAGAAAGACTTCACAATTAAAGGCGTAGGAATTCTACAAGTGTGCTGGACTCAAACTTTGTTGTGCTTAATGCTAATGTTTCTAATGACTTCAAATGAATTTGGATGCAGACTACAGAAATTACTTTGAGGAATTCAGTCGGGTTATTGAAGCAGCATCAGTAGGTATGACAAAACACAACCTGATTACCTGGTAGTTTTGATTTAGTTCACACATGCTTGGACAAAATTTAGCTCAAAGAAATGAACAGATTTCTACCAGCTTTGAAGAAGGACCTTGCAAGCTTGCAAGGAGAATTAAGACAAGATGAAAGAGGCAGCATAATGGGTGCTAGATGGAAATGAACTGTGGGGCAGATCCTCCCTAATTAGTTTAAAGATAGTTTACTACCCCATATTTATTAATATTCTATGCAAAATCTCTAACAACATCTTAGGGTTAAGGACTTAATGGACTCTGCACCCCAGAGTTGAGGAACCTGAGAGAAAAGCTATCCAAAGTATTGGGGCAATACTTTGCATGCAATAATCGCTATTTACAAATTACTCTCCATTTTCTGAAACTTGCATGTTGAAATTCCCATGTTGTACCCTATTTTGGGGGGTGTTTGTTGCATTCATTGAGGCAAACTGTGCATCTTGGTGCTTTAAATCGATCCTATTGTCTCTGCTAAGATAATACCTGTAGAATAAGACCTTGTCACAGGATAATGGTGGTGCTGCCAGATACATACTGAGGCAAAGACGGGACATTTATCAGCAGCGCACATCAAGGTGAAGCAGACACATTTATTTCCAAAGCAGGAGGCTTTTATCCTGTCAAAACCTACCATACTCTTTTTTTTCTTCTTTCTTTTTTTGCCGTCCTTTATGTGCGTCTAAACCAAATGGCAATGGCTTGGATTCTGATGTTGTCTTTGCCTGATGTTAGTGGAGCTATCTGTGGGCCTTTGGTATGTGTTTGTAAGTTGTGCTCTGATGGGATCAAAAGGACAAAATTATTTTATAGGAACGGAGGATGCAGTGAGTTTATGTTCCTTGGATCTTCAAGAGAGAGGTTGTTTGAACTGATGCTTCAATCAAGGCATTGGAGTTCTCATGAACTCTACTAATTTAGTAAGAAAAATGAGCAGCAACACATCCATGTTTATGTTCAATTAGGTACAGCACAGCAGCCTTAGGGTCACATACCATGTGTTTGTAGCCTTTCTAATTACCTCAAAAAAGTCATGAGCCCATTGTTAACTCAGTGTTTGTGTTAATTACATAAGCAGATGTCTCTCACAGGAGACATGAGAAAAATCCAAGATTTATTAAACATTCTGAAGGGAAAATTCCATGGTCTAGAAAATTATCTCACAGTTAGATAAGTGTAATAGAATGAGTACTACTTAAGCTCTTATCAGGTCTAGCTGCTAGGGGTAAATCCGGCCTCTGATAAAAGAAATCCAACATTCCCTATTGGTTGGGCATACTAACAAGAGACGTTGTAGAATGATGGAATTTTGGAACTTACTGCACCCAACCATTCAGTAGGTCGTATATGTTGGTCAACCAGAATTGTAAAGCTTCGCCAGAGGCCTGGAAGCTAAAAAATATCTACTTAAGAAGCAAGCAGCTCGGAAGATGTCTTAAATTTCTCACCTGTCATGTCAGAAGTAGAAGCTTTTATTCATGTTCCTCATTGTTTGTGGATTTGGGTGTTTAATTCCCTGGTCTAGGAGTCAGGATTTCCCAAAGCTAAGCACCATTGCATTATTCATTATACAGTGTCAAATCCTTACGAATTTACTATTTATTTAAAGCGTTTTCATCTTCATTTTTAATATAAAGTGCAGTGAGAATGACTAATGCTTCCCCTCATCTCCATGAGGGGATGGTAATCATTCATCTACTTGGGGAGGTTTCAACATCCTTGAACTGTATGTATATATTGCACAGCGAGAACATAGGTTTGTCCTAAACTTTTCCTGAATTAGATTTTCTAATCTCATTGGTTCAAAGCTATGGACAATGCTACTTCAACCTAAACAGTTTTTCTCTCTTCAGCAATAACAAGAACTGGGCTTCCAAAATGAGGTGGGCAAATTGCCAGCTGCATTTACAAATGTGTACGACCATGTCTGGCAGCAAATGATTCGTTTCAAGTGCTGGCATGCATTTCAGGTTCAGTCTTCTGTTGGATATGTACCTGCTCATCATTCAGTCCACTTCAGAAATGATTTGGCTGATATTTTCTTTCCTATTAGGATTTCAGCTGTACTTCTGCTGAATGCTAACCGCTCCGCGTTCAGCAGAAACAGACTGAGATTATCAGTCCTGACCAATGTATTCCGGGGAGACAAACTAAGTAATCTCCTTGTGTTTATGTGAGTTTTCTGTTCACTTGCTCCTAGAGTACTGTACCGGCCTATAAATCAATCTGACCCAAAGATGCCTCACATTGTCTAAAACAGCCAAGTTTTGGCAACACTCAATGTATGAAATCTTTACTTTTAGCAACAACAGTTAAAAATGAAGCATGCTGCCTAGTAGAGCTCTGAAAATAGAGAACTCCTTTCGGATTTATTCTATCCCCATTCATCTATACATAACCCAACACTGGTCTACAGATTACCTAGCCTTACAGATCCTGTCAGGAAGATGAGCAATTCCAAATCTTTTCTGCACTGGTGCTACTGGAACAGTAGATCTCCTTGTACACAAAGGTGTGCTCAGTCTTCCAACCTTTAAGTACAGTGGACCGAATTAAATGAAGCTCATGATTGCAGCGTATGGTGTTTAAGGTGCTGATGGGGCAGCAGTTTATGGTACTTAGCTGCATGTGTCCTCAAAGAATGGCCAATCTCGGCGTCTCTCGGTCTTGTTTTGTTCTAGCTAAGGAGCATGCAGTTTGTCTAAATCTTCACTGGTGCATTTCATCTGAAATCCCTTCAGCCTGAGAGACGTACAAGGGGACAAAAAAGTAGTCCCATGAGTTTCATGACATGAGAGCAGTGCAAAGTTATCAAACTGAGGTGAGTAGAGAACGGCCTCCTCATGTACAAAGACTGGCCTCCGTTGTCAGGGAAGAGATGCCTCTGCTTCCTCCGAACACCTGGTTTATCACCAGCAGAAGTTTCATTTCCTGAGGGGTTATGCTTCCATCCTTTCACCTTTTGCTTGCCATGGAGAGGGACAGTCCTAATAGAATGGATCTACAAACACAGCAGCAAGACAAGGAGCACGTGGGCAGGCAGAGCTGAGAACGCTGAGCTTCACCAAAGCTGTGCTTTTGCTGCACCACAAATGCAGCAGGTTCTAGTGGGGATCACAAAGGTTCCAGTGCTGTTTGCTGGGCAATTCCCACAGAGCTAGGCTGTTGGGGAGAGCCTTCAGCGTGCAGTTAACGTGCAAACCGCACTGAGAGCCGAGGTGCACTGTTCAACACGAGCTTGTTGAAGTCAAATCGAGTATCACAGCTTGCTCCAGAGGGTGTTGGATTAGACTCTGGGAGCCAAGAGGTTTTTATTAACTCTGGTTGATATGTATATTCCAAGACTGGAGAAATGAAGTGGGAGAGGCTCCCTGGCTCCAGCTGCCATGGCAGCTCTGCCTCAGGTGATCCTTCCCTGTGTGGAGAGGTGTGAGGGATTTGCATTTAGAGATTTTCTATTTGTGAATGTATTTTTCAGCAATTCTAGGTAAATATGCAATAGTAAATGCCTATCTTGCTGCTGTACATGTATATAGCTGTTAATAGCTGCTGAAAGGAAAATTAAGCACAGGCAAAATGCAGAATTTTTTTGGATGTGTGAGCAATGCTGTTTTTAGAAACAAATTTTATCTCCTGCTCCACTTAACAGATATTAGACAGTATTTCTTAAACACCACAGCTTGGATCCCCGCTACAAGCACACACACTTCTATCCACATGGGAAAAATGAGCCCAAAGTTCAATCGAGAAGAGAGCCGGGGTAAGGACGGTGGTCACTCTAATAAGTACCTGAGGTATTCCTCCCCTTATCTGGGGGAGAACACAATGCCTGGGTCCTGCTGAAAGCAGAGCTGATGTGGGAAGGAGAAAGGAGCCACAGAGGTACCAAGGACACAGCTCATGGTGTCACTGTAGAGGTGGTGGCACAGGGCTCAGTGCTCTCATGGCATCACTGCAAAGTGTGGCAATGCTCCAGGGATTGCTTTCTGGGGCTGTAAGTTGCTTACAGAGGTGAAGCTGTTAACCTGGATGACCTGGTACCCAGCTCCTTCTCTGTCCTGTGATCCCTCTCCTAACTGCGTGCTGCGGAGCCAGCAGTGTCCTGAGGCTGCATGCACTTACCAGGCCCCTATAACCTGGCACTCATTTTCCTACAAAAAGGAGCACGCTGCAGCTCCAGTGGCAATGGCAAAGCAGATCTTCTCTGAGCAAGTCTGGGAAGGAAAAAGAGATTTTTTTTAATAACTGAATATTGATTGCTCCCCTCTTGGAGCTGTGCTCTGCAGCCTTACCACTGCTTTGTCTTTTTTGAATGAAAGAAGCCCGTACCGGTTGGAGAAATAGATCTTGCTTTCTCATTAATGAAATATTAATTGCATGTTTATATTTTAGTGTGGCCTAAAGTGAATATTAGAGTGCCCATAAATAAAATATTGCCAACTTTAATACAAGATGGGGTTTTCTCACACTTGTCTTAAATGAGCTCATTACACTGGAGAAGGTAATAAATATTTGATATCGTGGCATGTTAATGAGGTGCTTGCTTGTGAATTCAAAGTGTTTAGCATAGTTCTCTCTCCCCTTCAAACATGTTATATATTGCAAACATTTTGAATTATTTAATCAGGGGGATCTTTAAGCGCTGCAGTGCTGTGTTTAAAAACCTAAACCCACAAAACCACAAAAGCAATTAATGGTTGCATCTTCCAAAATTGACTGTAATTTCTAAAATAATATTGTTTATTTATCATTTGGAGTTACTGCGGAGGACTTGCCTGCCATTAAGGAGCAGCCTTCTCCAACTGCAGGCAGCACGACGCGGTAGCAGCGCGTGCTCAGCGCACGCATGAGGTGCAACTTGGAAAGTGCATGCAAACTTGTTATCTCGGTGGAGTTTTAGCCACTGGATTTGACGTTCAGAGTTGTTTTAATGCATGCAGACAGAGGCATGGATGTGATGCTCCAGCGCTGCAGCCGTGTTTCTCTCTGTTCATCTCCACGTAATCATGGAAATATTGCAGATGTTGGGTCTTTGGAGTAAAGGGAATTGGAGATGGAGAAGTCCATCTTGGTGGAGCTTGATTTCTTTAACTGGAAGTTATTCTCTGATATGAGAGCTATATAACATTCTAAACTGTGGCATTTTGGGTCTGTCTAGGTTATTATATGGAGGCAATAGCCAACGAAAAGCAGCAATCATAAATACTTATCTTTTCATAAACTGGTTAAACTTTTAAAAACCACTTCATTTCACTGAATAAACAACACTGTTTTTCCAATTTTCGGCTCTGGCTGTGAACTGAAATGTGTTTCTGGCTTTTGTACTTCCATGTGAGTTCTTTCCAATAAGTACTGAGTTGAGAGCAGCAGTAGAAGGTGTTGATGGAGCAGCGAGATGCACCAGTGGGGAAGTGCTCAGTGAGAAGCAGTTTCCTTTGTAAGAGGTCTGCAGCTCCTTGTTAGATGTTAAGAGCAGAAGAGTGATTGTAGGCTCCTCAGATATGCATTAAAGCTGCGGATATCATTTTCTTCTGTGTGTATCTAAAAAAAAATGTCTTGACAAGGACGTGTTCAAACTCTCTGGAAACCTGAGACGATAGAGATGAATGTAAACACTTATTTCAGTTTGTTGGCTTCAGCTGGAAGTTTAAAGACAACTCAAGTTGTCATCAAATCCCAACATTTGCACTCAATGGGCAGGCAAAGTTTGGAACCAGTATATGGAATCTGTAGGGTTGTTTTTTGACTCCAAGTGGGATAGAAACTTCTCCTAGGACAGGCTTGGCTAGAGAAGCTTCTGATTCAGCTCCTCAATCACAAGTGCTCTTTGCTGCACGCGTGCTGCCTGTGGGTGTATTTTGAAGGGCTTCGGATTCAGGGTTGCCCAACAGAAGAGGACAAAGGACGTGCTGTGGCTGAGCTGGCATACAAACTCGTCCTCGCTTGGCCAGGTGTGCAAGTTATTTCTTGGCTGACCCATCCATATACCTGAGTTGATAATATCCTTGTGTCTTCTTGTGGTTAAAAGGCAACTCTCTGCTCGTCTATTCACTCAGATAATAAAACAGTACCAGGCAACTAGGGGATAGAAGCGTAAGTAGAAATGTTTCTCACATCTTCAAACTTTTTCGGAGTATAATTTCCTCAGTAATGTGTGCAGCTTCAGGCTTTCAGGAAGGTGAAAGCTCACAAGGTCTTCTGAAGACTTTATTTCCTTTGACTTCGCTGCTTTTAAATTCCTTTTCGTAACTATACTATTAGCAGAAGCATGTATTGTTTTTAAGGCAGAATGTTCTACAGTCTAAGATAGAAAATTTTATGAAAATTTAGCATGGGTGCTAATAGAGACATATATTTGAGTGCACGATTCTACAGTGTTTTGAAATATTTCTACTTTCTGCTGACAGAATGGGAATTTCCAGATAAGGCCTGGTAGGCAGACACTAAATTTTTTTTATCAAAAAGTACTCTGTGGTATAACCACATCAAGGTTAATCTCCTTTGGTAATAAAAGGCATTTTCCTCAAGTCCTGTTTCAAAACCACTTACAGTATCTATTGAGTTCATTGTTTTTCTCCTACACGTCTCTGTTCCCTTGATGGAGGGGGTGGTCCATATTGTTCCGGGCATATATATGCTGTTTTGCACAAGGTAGCACAATGCCCCAATGTTTCAGTAGCTTTAATCACAGTTTTAAACTTCAGTTTTCCACCTTGGAAAATGAATGATGAAGTGTTTGGTGTCTTCAAGATTTAGCCATTTAAATTCCACGATGGTTAAAATGGTAAATTAAATATTTAAACCATTTAAATTAAAACAACAACAACAACAACACAAAGACCACTGTTTAATTGCTAGTAGGACCACAACCAACTTTGGAAGTTGAGAATCCTACTCTGTTTTTGGGTATTGCAATTTCTGTACAGCAGTGATGTGGTAATGCTGAAAATCTGGGCATGAATCTGTCTGAGTAAAGGGCAGGGTGATGACAGAGTGATGTGTGCACTCCTGACCTCCTCTTTGCAGTGTTTATGATATCGGTAGGTAGGAAAGGCAGGAAGGACAAAGACCCCATTCATTATATTTTGATTTAAGGGGAATATAAACTTCCTTTTTTTTTTTCCCCCCCAACTTGTAAACCAGGATAATAAAAATGGCGTAACTCTATGAGGACAGGTGCTGGGTAATTAAAGCTCATGTCCCGTCGAGTTGCAGGGCTGTGCTGAGTGCTACTGCTCCAAGAGTCGTTGGCTGTTCCCCTTGCTAAAAGGTAAATACACTAGGTTTAGTCTGGAATGTTTATCAGAACAAACAAAACCAACAAAACCAAAATGATACTCCAGTGATAAATGGTTTTAATTAGAAGTAGGTAGCAAACACTTGAGAAAAAAAAAAAAAGATATAATTTCAGGCAGATTCTGTACTTTAGTATTCCTGGAAGGCAAATAGTTTTTATTCCTGAAGCAAGAATTGGAGAAATAATTAGGCCTAGCTTTAATTTAGTGATGATGCAATTAAGCTATAATGAAATTGGAGGAGAAAAATCCAGATAACAAATTGTGGTTAATTTAGGTACCAACTTGTTTTTGTTCCTCCGTAATCAATTTGCTCTTCAAATGGTAGAGTATCACCATCGTTAGGATTAAAAAAAAAAAAATGCAGTCAGCAGTCCATAACTTTGACAATGTTACTTAAATAGTTTGACAGGGGGAAAATGGAAAGGTAACTCTCAAACTGAGGCCATTTGATGTGAGTGCTACCTAATTGTGTCTTGGTTTCTAGATCATTGACTTCATACTGGTTGAGTGGGCCTAATTGTGACAGAAATTGGCCCGTTACCGTTTTCATGTTTTGGTTTCACTCCTGTACAAGATGGAGAGAATCCAGCTATTCCGTGATCCTAGATTTTTGGAAATCTAATTTTTAGTTTCCTAGCCCATGAGGACTGATGATGCATTTGGAAACACTAAAGTAAGCTTCAAAATAGTTTGAGAAATCATTCAAAATATCTTTGAAAATAAAAATTTAAAGCTCGGAGTAGCAGCATTTACATTCCTTTCTTCACTGAAGCTGGGAGGATCCATCAGCCAGTAATGAGGAATTACATTTATTAAGTTCTAAAATTTATCTTCAGGAGCAGCAAGTGCTTCTCTGCATGCATCCAGATAATTTGGCCATATCAATATTGATCCATGCTTTGCAGTTGTTGTTAATCCCTCTGGGAAATTGATTCTTTCAGTAATATTGGTTGAGCAGATGTTGGTTGTTGATTTTGCTGTTTTATTCTCGGTACTTTGGTTTTTCTCAGAAGACGGAGAAACTTCCTCCTTAATCCCGTGCAGAGATAGAAATATGAATGACAGCTAAAAATAAGCACAATTTTCTGTCCTTCTGCAGCTCTTGGGATACACACTGCGTTGAGCAGGGAGGATAAGCATGACTGCATGTATCTCTTTGAAGTACTTTATCAGCATTCTTAAAAAATATCAAAGAGGAGACTTATGCCATGTAAAAATAGTTATGATTACATCCTCTTTGGCTGGATCTGATACAGTTCTCAGGCGGTACATCTGTGAGATGACTACCTGAGTATTCAGGGGAGAAATCACGGTTTTTGGGGACAAGACTGTCTCCTGCATTTCTGAGGCCGTTTTTCATTTCCAAGGCTATTTTCTCTATCTGTTATCATTTTGTTTCAAGAGTCATGGACTTATCCTCAGCGAGCTGGCTGTAGCGGAAGTTTAAAACCTATTTTTAAGCATGGAAGTTCTACAGATTCTCAGATAACCAAGATTTTGAAACTCATTTTTCTTTTGTTTTAAATGCCTGGAATTCCAGATTTTTGGAGCGTTAAGGCACACAGTGCTACCTTTCTCTCTAAAGACCGTTCAGTGCCCCTGACATGATGTGTGCTCCTTCACAGGGGTATCCCAGCAGAGCCATGCAAGTCACCAATGTGGACAAGAGTGTCTTGGTGAATATCCGCAACTAGGAAAAGGTAATGCCAGGCAGAAAAGGTGTGTTATATCTAAAAATGGTACTAACAGTAGCAGCTGTTTTCTGTTTTACATAACATTATCTGTTGATAAAGAAACTCAAAACTCTTTGTGGAAGGAGGAGGAAGGAGCTGCCATGAGCTGCCTGCTGCAAATGGTCCCTCTGGGTACCACTCCGCTCCATCCCTGGGGCTGTTTGCATTTGCAGGTGGCTTCTTTCTGTAGGAATCCAGCAACCGGCTGACGTGTGTGTAATTTTATGAAAAGTCTATAAGAACTGCTATGGCTTCCAGTCAGTCAAGAAATTTGAGGCTAATTCAATATTTGATGCTCTTATTTGGCTCTTTTGGATGCTAAGCAGCACCACTGTTGTGAAGGCTTTGATCTAGTTTCCTCTTTTTCTCAATGTATACTTCAAAATTTATTTCCCCTTGAAACAAAGACAGTCACACACAAAGACAGTAGAGAGGCACAGGTTTATGTGGCAGAAGCTTGTGAAAAAGAAAAGATGCTCCAGCCTCTATGCAGTCAGGAGGTGTTTGCATTGACCCTGCATGCTGCCTGGGCAGTAGGGCAGCCCTGAGGGCTGTGCAATGAGCACAGCTGTGCAACAAGTCCTGCCCTCAGCAGCTCTCAGTTCTTCCTACTAGCTAAGCCTTTGGGTCTTATTCATGGTTTATGTTGGGTTTAATTAGGGAAGAATAGAGTCCTACACCATCAGAACATGCTAATTATTGCTTAATGATTGACAGAAGGGAATTTGTGCAACCGTATTTTCAGATCCTTCTTTCTTGCCATCTTTAAATGATTTAGTCTTTAGTGCAGAAATATGATTTCAAGAATTTCAATAGAGAAATCCTCTTCAGTGTCTGTTTTTGTTGCTGGGTTATCTCGTATTTTTTAATTTACTCCTTTTTTTGTATTTCATTTCCAATTCTCCACCCTTCAAAAATCTTTATAAATTGCTACATAACAAGTGCAAATTTCCCTCCTCTTCAATGAAAAGTACCAATCAGGCTGTGATGGCTGTGACATCTCATAGGAAGGGAGAACAAAGAAACCGCTCAACTCTAAATAATCAAAGTCTGGCTTGTCAGAGTTGGGGTATGTGGCCTATTAAGCTTTATTGAGGGCACGTTGTGAAAGCAGTGGTGCTTAAATAAGTGTACAAGCCCTTAAGTGATTAGTTATGCAAGTGGCACAGTGATCTTGTAAAATGAAATTTTATTCAAAGAAAGCAGAACTATCTCCAATAAAAGTATAATACAGCAGAAAATCAAGCAGTGATTCTTTGCAAAGTGACAATGCCTTATTCCTGCTTCTGTGCTTTGTTTCTGGGATGTTTAGTGGGAAGAATCCCGGGGGGATCTTATCCATGTGCATAAGTCCTCGGTGGGAGGGAGGGCAGAGGATGGAGCCAGGCTCTTCTCATGGTGCCCATTGATGAGATGAGGCAGAAGAAACAACCTGAAACCATGTCCTTGAGTGACGTGGTCTAGTGGGCATGGAGCCAGGCTCTTCTCATGGTGCCCATTGATGAGATGAGGCAGAAGAAACAACCTGAAACCATGTCCTTGAGTGACATGGTCTAGTGGGCATGGGTGATGGGTTGATGGCTGGGCTTGATGACCTTAGAGGTCTTTTCCAACCTTAATGATCCTATGACATAAAGAAAATCTCATTTAAATGGAAGAAAACAGTCTTTGGGGTGAGGGTGATGGAAGGCTGGGGCAGATTGCACAGATAGGCTGGGGTTCCTTTTTTAGAGATGTTCAATGCCTAAGTGGCTACATCCCTGAGGAACCTGATCATCTGCTGGAGTGAGTGGTCCCCAGAAGGGCCTCCAATCCCTGTCCCTCTGCAATATGCTGTGCAGTATAATTGCTGTGCTGAGACTGTGGAGCACATTTTGGTTCACATCTCTCCTCACGTGCTGTTTTTAATCTAGTATTTTTTTTTTTTGGTAAAGGACTCTTGTTTAGCATTTCCTGTGTTACTCTGTTTTTCTCTGTTAAATGCAGTCAGGTTTCCTGTCAGAAATGCAAGATGACAGTTTATCCAGAACTAAATGCTTCTTTTGTTCTCTTTTGCTAAAGCTGGGGACTTTCCTTTCATCATTAGAGGCATGGTGCTAGCAGGATTCCCTGGTCCTGTCAAAATCGGCAGGGCTTTTCTGTCGTACAAGTCAGATAACAACGCAAGGTTGTTTTTTTTAATAGCAAAATTGCAATATTTATATTTTCCAGTGAGACAGGTGGAAAGCATGAGAATCCTGTTCACCATCTTTCTCCAGCATCACTCCTGCACTATGTGTTTCTCCATCAGGTCCTCTACACAGCAGTGCTCTAAAAGAATTTCATTTGTCGTTTGCATGGCTCCCTGTCACCCCAGCTGAACGTTTCCAGGTTTCGTGCATCAGTACAAGTTCAAATGCCAACCTCTTCCTTGAATCAAGGAGCAGACATGCACTAGAGCTGATGCACGGTCCCAAGAGACAGTCCTCATCCCAAACAGGGATGGTGGCACACGGCCTCGCCGCTCTGTGCAGGGCAGCCCCAGTGCCTTTGGAGGCAGCTGCTGCCTTTTATCAGTGAGTAAGCCGTAATTCTCAGGCACTTTCCCTCCTGTGAATAGTCATGTTATTTATCTCCATCTGCTGTGCTGTTTTTTTCCCTTCTCATTTGGCGTCTCTGTTTGGTTCTTTATTTGACATCCTGGCTGCTGACATACCTTGTTTATCTGTCAGCCGAAATGGCAAATTCCAACCTCTGACTTACGGCTCCTCGTGCTGATGCTCGAAGTTGATCTCAGGTCTCTTCCAACTTTCAAGGCTCCCCTGTATAACTGGCAAGAAACTTGCACACTGTGAATTCTGACTGCCATTTGCAGCTCTGTCATCATTAGCAATCCTTTATTCCACAGATTTTAAACTAGACGTTTTGCATGCAAACTGAGCTATGATGGTTATTTTCCATAATAACCATTGGGTGTGCACCCAAGCTTTCATTATGGATGCAATATTATGCATTCCCTCCAGCCTCCTCCTGCAAAGGGTACTCCAGTGTTGTGCAGGTAAGACTTTATGCTCTGGATTTCTGCCTGGTCAAAACAAAAGGAGTTATTACCTTAAATTAAACAAGTCCTTTTATCTTGTCGTAGATTACTTCTGAGTTTCCTTAGACTAGCTGTTGGGGAAAATTTCTTCTCTGAAATAGTGGTAAGGCGTTGGAACCTGTTGCTCATGGAGTTTATTGAGTCACCATCCCTGGAGGCGTTCAAGAAATGTTTAGCTGTCGTACTAAGGGGAATGATTTAGTGGAGAAATATTGGTAGTAGGTGGATGATTGGACTAGATGATTTTGAAAGTCTTTTCCACCCTTGGTGGTTCTGTGGTTCTGTGATCACTGATAGCTGCTGAAGAGTTATTCTGTAGTACTTTAGAGGTTGATCTCAACCATTTTGTGCAGTGTGAAATCTGAAAACTTTGAATAGGTTATTATTTCAGTAAATTGTAGTGCTTTTACTCCTTCAGCTTTCATAGATGCATCTTTGAATTGCTTGATTTATGCAAAGAACTGATGCTATGGCTCTGAAATGACATTTGCAGAACTTGCACGCTACAAGCAGAGCACTCAAGACTGAGCCTTGAAGTTTAGAGAAATGTTAACTTAAAGAAAAATAATTCTATAAAAATAAATCTGAGTACGCATCCAGACCTTCTGTGCCTGATACTCAGCTTCACCATTCACTCTGCCTGAGGTGCTGCTGACAATGGTTTTAAGCTGAATGTTGAGGACTCGCACACCTACGCCACATCTCATCCTGCAGCATTCATTCAAACAAAGCCCTTGACTGCAGCAAAGGCCATGGTGACATGGTGGGAGCAAACTATTTTGGGTGAGAATTGAGCAAGCCCTTCAGGGATGCTCATCGGCCATCCTCAGTCTCCCATTTCCCATGGAAGAATGCCTTTCTCCATGGCTAGCTTCTACTCCGTGTTCCTTGGTCACATGGAGAAAATCACCAAGGTACTTCTGAAAGGAGGAGTTATCTGGGTGTAAACAGAACTTGCTTCAGCTACTTCTGGGGCTGCTTCTTCCTTTCAGAACGTTATAATACAGAAGGAATTCAGCTGTATCTCACAGCAGTTCCTGCAACCCAAGACAGCATCCTTGACAGGTCAACAGATGGGGGACAAAACAATCAATTCCTTGGTGTTATTTAAAAAAAAAAAAAAGTGATCTAATTCTCTGCCCACAAGGACAGACTTTCTAATGGACTTCACCTTTGAATTGGAGACAGAGACATTCCTGAGAATGGTATTCGGTCTTTCAGCTTATCTTCAGTGTTTCTGGTATTATAGGACTGGTGTAAACACGTGCTGATAGCATGTAGTTGCTGAAGAAACTTGAGCAGGTCTAAAAATGGCTGAACTCGTCTATATATAGCTTTTATTGATTAAGAGAGAGGTTTTTTTTTTTTGTTTCTTGGATGTTAGGATGTTTCTAAGGGTAGCCTTGACTCTCTTGCTGTGAGCCTACGTAATTTGACAGAAGCCCTAGATTGGATTTTAAGAGCCAGAATGAACTCAGAGAAGGATGCAAACATGTGTTTTATTTTGTATATCAAAACATTAATTTGAAAATAGCAATATAAATGCAGGCAATTAAGTCTGAAAGCATTGGCCATTACCTGTAAGATAGCCACAAAGGCTGCAGTTCTCATGCTTTATCACTCAGTACTATTTACGTTTTTTGTCTTCACTTGTTGATATGCGTAGTTCCTGCCATTTCTGTAGTTTTATCGTCTTATTTACCACCTTTTTTCACACTTCCTTTAACAAGAGACTGAGATAGAAAACCAGATGGACCTGCCTCTGTCTCTTCAGAGCAGAAGGTTGACTTGACCAAGGAGAAGAGGTCTCACAACCCTATGGAAACTTCTCCCTGCCATGAAGCTACAGGTCAGAAAAGCTCCCAGTGTTCTCTCTAGCTGACATCATGTTTGTACCCCAAATCAGAAAGTGTACTGTCAACTTAACAGGTGAAAGGGAAAATGCTTCCTTCTGGGAAGACCAATTAGGCAGATAAATGGCACAGATGACTTCACTAATTTATGTTTCCTGTGATTGCTGTGATGAAACACAACACATATGCTGTTCACTCCATTCCTTAGAGCTTTGGGTAGTTTACTGTTTGAGGCTGTAAAAACACAATAGGGAATACCTTAACATATGCTGGAGCTAAACTGAATGAAGAACAGCAGCAGCTGATCTGTGAAACATAAAATGCATCATCTTGAAGTATTTGTGTAGGGGAAAAAAAAATAGCCATTTTGACTTCATGGTTTTCAAAACCTGTTGGAAAACTCTTCATCAGAGGTACTGCCTCTTAAATACGTAAATTACCATAGAGATATCTTTTGCTTCATTAAAATAGCTTTCCACTTGATGGGTTCATCTGCAAGGGCAGAGCTGGATAGCAGTCAGACTGCCACTCCACTGACCACAGGGTTTCTCATTTATTCAGCATTTCTCTCAGTATTAGAGTAGGAAAAAAAAAGGAAACAATTCTGTAGCACTTACAGCTCTTCTCTAATAAAATGTCATTTTGCAAAATGTTTAAGTGTCCACTTACCTTATGTTACCACTCAGGAAGTCCTCTGTAAGGAAGGATGAGCTGAACACCTGAAACAAAGGTGCCCTGAACCTGGGCAGATGCTACTCAGGAAGTTCAGCCAAATAACTCTAGTAAAATGCTACTGAAATGATTGAAATATTCTTTCCTTCTGCCAGAAGGAGCCTAATCATTGGAAATCCCAAATCAGTCTGATTCACAGGCAATTTCCAGGCCGAATTTTTGTTTTAGTTTTTCAAGACATTGGAGTAAATTTTATATCCATTTTAAAATGGCGATCTGAATCAAGTTGTTTGAATTTTATCTATTTTTGTGGCCATGCTGTTCCATTTGCATTTAGGCAAAGTGGATTTAATGATTAGGAGTCTTTTTAAAAAATGGTCCCAAGTGTTTTTTTTAAAGATTCATTACTTTAATTTCTTTTGTTCTTGAGAGATGGTAGCTTTAGTTTGTGTTTTTACTTGCTGCTATGTTATACTCAGAAGACTAGAGCTAAATTATACATTGCTTTGCTTATTTGACATTGACTCAATTGCTTGCATCAGTCAGCGGATGACACTTGTAGATCATTTTCCCTCATTGGGATTATTAAGTTACTGAGTTTCTTGTTCTTTCAGAGTATATTCATTTTAATTATTTGTTTTCCTGTATTACAACTCTATGGTTGTAGTTTTTACTAAAGGTCTAAAGTGAATCATCTGTTTCTAGCATTTGGTTCTGTATTATAAAAATCTATGGAATCATCTGTTCCACTGAAGTTTATAATTCGGAGTACAAAGTTTCTCACATCAATAGAATCCTTCAGGTTTTGAAATAGAGATGAAATTTCAAGGAAAATATTAATAATATATTTTGGCAGTCTCAACAGTCAATGTTTTGAAAAAGTGTTTTCAAAATTTAGATTAAGTTACTATTTCTGGAGGAAAAGAAAAAGGAAATTATGATGAGAAATGATCCCTTCCAGCTACATCCATGTCTTAGAGCATCATAATTACATGAATTGAGTGCAGCTACTTGGGACGTAGCTGGATTTTTAGTAGAAGAAAATGATAAAAAAGCAATATCAGTAACACTGCAGAGTTGTTTATTTGGTAGAGTGATGCTGTCTGTTTTATGTCCTGTGTTTCTTTAGATGAACATAGCGTACGCGTTTATGGCTGATGGTTCTCAGGCGTAAATTTGGTGTTCCAAAATGTGCCCAGGAGTCTGAACCCCCTGACATGCCTTGAAGTGGGATGAGAGGGAAGTCATTGGGTTGTATGTGCTTCAGGAGCCCTCCCAAGGGGTCAGGCTGGCTGTATAATCACATGGGGTTGTCGTGGTTGTCACACTTCTCTAAAAGCTGCCTTGCCCAGCACTACATTGCCTCGTTCCTCACTGCTGTAGTCACCCCCTGATAGCAGGTGGAATGCAAAGTTCCATCTGACACTGCAGGATCCTTCAGCCTTCAAAAATGTAATGCCAGCATGATGTACCACTAGGGAGAAAAGGGCATTTATCTGACAGCTGATGGTAGGAGCGGGGAGCATTGTGTGCAGGGCTGGTGTGCATCCCAGCATAGGAGTGGTGGCAAACCACATCAATAACAAACACATGGCGAGCAAACAGCTCCAGCAGGGAAGAGCAGAGAGAGCAAACCTCATCAGCACCGAACAGCTCCTGCACACTGCACAACTGTGGCGATAGCAAAGTTCTGCTTCGAGGGCTGGGTGAGGGCTCGTTTTTATTTCTTCCAGATGTTTACTTCAGAAAACCTTTCTAGCCTGAAAATGAGAACAGCCTCACTTATCAAACCGCTAGGCATGGGGCAGTCATTTAAATTTTACTAGAGGAAGAAGTGGATGTATTTTGACTTTGAAGCTATAGGGGGAAATGCAAAAGAACACTTGTCAGACACCTGTAGTTCGAAACCACTTACATGTTCTCACTGTCTGAGCTGTTGCTGCATAAGTTATCCTCATTTGCAATTCATCAGCCCCCCTCAACTCATGCATAAGCAGTTACCTTCCATTTAGACACCACAGGGGTGTTATCACCAAAAGGGTGAAGTCAGCTCAGAGAATCACTCGAGTTAATGCAGAAATGAGGGCAATATATTAATATAGCAACAGGACACCTAGCCTTTTATACTTAAAGCTATGAGCCTAGAATTACAGGTATAAAGGATACTTACTGAGAACCAATGCGCCTTTGTTAAAGAATAAAATGAATCTCGAAAGCGTGAACTTGCATTTGAATCGGGTATAGCACCCAAAGTACAGCGGGTTTGATGCTTTCTAAGCGAGCATTGAAGTCATGGAGACTAGAGAGGGATATTGCATTTGGGGGATGCTAGCGCATATTTGAAGTGTATCCCTTTTCCCTTCCTTGTGACTGTTGTTTTTGAAGGGTACAACAATGCAACAACATAGGGTGACACTGGAACGTGTCCTGCCCCTTCCCTTCAGCTCCAGGTTGTGAGCTTACCATCAGAATGTCCAACTTTTCTCTGGAGAGGGGGAAAGAAGTTAAACAGCAACAGAGATTTCAGCAGTACGAAATATCATGTGACATTTATTTACTGTTTAATTTTTGACTGTGATAGCTTGGGCCCTTTGTCTTTATGCTAGAGCTGGGCATTTTAGTGCTCGTGGGAGTCTTTAGGGTCCCAGGGCATTAAGAAACACTTGGGCTGAAACACGTCAAGGGGAAATAATATCTGCAATTGCTCAGCTTCCTGATTAAAAAGAAACCAGAACAGAGTCTAAGCAAGAGCAATGTTTTCTCAAGCGTGATTTGTAATACTTTAATTCAACACAGCAACAAAAAATGGATTTTATTGCTCTCTTTTTTATGGATCATGAATTTAACTGAACTAAGTAGACAAAGGACAGCAAAATAATACAGATTTAGTGAGATGTTGTCCACATTTCCTTCTGTTTTTCACTAACTTTTTTTTTGGTTGTGCTTATTCAGCTTTTCACATAACTCCAAAGCCCTGAGTATCACCAAAGAATAGCCAAGCGCTCAGCTGCTCTATTACCTTGCTGCCCTGACCAATATTTTTCTCTCCTTCTCTCATAGGTTTTTAGTCGATTTTTTCTTTTCTGGACTTATTTCAGCCATACTGAGAAGAATATCAGTTTTTGGAAGCTAACAAAACGTGACTGCTTGGTAGCTGTGTTAAGCAGTGTTTACCATCAACTGGAAACAATCACTGCTATTAAGTATTTTGAACTGTGTCTGAAATATCCATTAGGATGTGTACTGCATGGATTGTATTAGCGGTTCTTCCTGCTCCAGAAGACTTCTAATAGTGATAAAAGGAGAGAAGTGAGACCTGACGTGCATAGACCTGCTCTAACTTCCATAAGCGATCAGGGCTGAACCAGAAATGCAAATTGTCTTTTGTAATAGTAAATAGCCTTCAGTCATTTATTGCAAGTGAATTGACCAGTCCAAACTATTTGCATTGAGTTGATTTCAATATCAAATAATGATTTTTTTTTAGATTTAAAATCAGGACTAGCATCTCATGTCAGTGCAAATACATCTCTAAGACATTTGGGTACTAATAAATGATTCAGTATTTTCTACAGCCTAAGGTATTCTCTACTTTGTTAGATTTTCACATAAATCACCACGCTGCCAAAAAGAGGAAAACCTCTGTACTGAGATGAGATGCTCACTAAGATGGGGATGACATGGATAACATTGAGGATCCAGGTAAGCATCTCACTTCTACGTGGGAACCTGCTGTTGCAGTGAGAAAAGAAAACCACCACGTTCTGCTGGGTGGTCATCTTCCTGCAGCCCTCCTCAATGGGAAAAAGGCTTTGTGCACTTGGGGAATTAGTTAATCATATGTGAAACCACTGCAGATGGCCAAAAGGGGACTAGAGTGGCCTTGTTGTAAATAAGAAGTGGGTTTGGTAGACATGGCAGCAGTGACTGATGTGTAGAAAACAAGTCATTTGGCCACGGAGCCATGAGTCAGGTTTTCAATCTAGCCAACCAGTTAAGGCAAACCTTTAGCATTTACTGAGACTGTGGAAAAAATCTTCCTTAGAAATGATAACCCTGAGATTTTTACATGGGCTGTTATCTGTTGAAGTTCTCCTGTGTTTCTCTCCAGTAATTACCTTTCTCTAGCTGTTACCTCAATAAAAGGCCTGTAGATCCCATATGGGATAGGCAGGCACACAAATTACTCATGCTTTGAAAGGGAAGTAACTAATTCCAAAGCTAATGACACATGCTGAGTTTCTCCAATCCATATAGTTAATTTGAGCACGAGTAAAAAGATACTCTGCCTGGATTTTTAGGTGTCCCTGAGGTACCCACGTGGAAAAAGTTTCCTCTGAAAAAGGTTTCTGCCTATCCCTCAGTAAAGATGGACTAATTTAACCCACAGCACTGGTTCTAACAGTAGAGATCAAAGGAGCTGAAGGATAATTTTGTAATGGAGAAAAAACAGGCTTTAATTTTCTTCATGCTCTGAGACAGTTTTGCTTCAAGTGTTCCTATGAAAACAGCTCTAACCCAGCAATAATACTGCTAGAGCTGAAATTAACGCTGCACAAAATTCCACAGAAATGGGGAAATGGCACAGATTTATATCAGCCCATGGGGTCTCCACTGGCAGTAAAATGAGTTACTCTTGTTTTTCATAACGTATATTACAGTGTTTTACATATGTTTCCATAAGAGATAAATGTTGTTGCAAAAATTAACAGCCTACAGTGAAAAGAAACCTATTTAAACAAGGAAAATTTAATTTTGCTGCACTTATAGCCTGCCTCTGTTTTGTAACAGAAAGTTGAGATGTTAACACTGCTGTTGCAAATCAGTTCAGATGATCTGAAGACTTTTTCAGGACCAGTTTTCCAGCAGGTTAAAGAAAAGCAAATTTGGTAGGACGAGCAACCATTCTTGCCCTTTAAATGTTGAGCCTCCCGTACAGGACCACAGGCACAAAAGGCACATAATGAAGTCCTGTAGCCATGAAAACAACAGCACAAGAAGGAGCTTTCTCTCCCAGCTTAATTTTCCATAGTTACAGAAATGAGGCTACCAGCTGCTTGAATTACAACGTGCAGTGACACAGTAATGAGAAAGTTAATCTCTTTAAGTAGCTATCATATTCTGATTTTCCGTTGGTAACTCCTTGCCTGGTTTTCCCCTTTACCTGTAAATCTGCATCTAAATGCAAGCAGCAGTGTTCTCAGTACAGGTGGGGAGAGCGGAACACCTGCTGGCAGCTGCAGAGAAGATATCTATGCAGAAAAAGCGTTTGTGCAATGCATATCTATGTGTGTTTTATAAAATTATAATAGGACTACCAAGTGCAACCTGAAGGAAACATGCTGCTTTTGTCATGTTCCATCTACTTTTCAGCTTGAGTTAAAAAATAATGCTGTTATGTGTATCAGTTCACAGGCATGGTATGGTCTGAGCTGGGAGTTGCATGGACTCAATAGCGCAGGGGCCATCGCCATTGCGTGCTGGAGAGGTGTCTGGAGCCCCAGGGGCATTTCAAGGACTCTTGGCTCTTATTTCTATGAATATTTTCTGGAAAAGTGATGGGTTTGCAAGCCTTTGAAGGGCATCTCAGTGTTTTGAAGCTTTCTGTTATGGAAATAGGTGAGAGCCCACTGGGAACTGAGGGTTTTTTCCTGGGAAGCAAAAAAACATGGAAAGGACCGGGACTCCCTGTGAGAAGGAAAAGACATTTTGTGTTCTCTGTCCCTCAATGCTTAGAGTTAAAATTGGCCTTTCTTTCTCATCTCTGCTTAAATAATTAGGTATTTCTTCAGTTGCATCAACAAATCAACATGCAACTGAATGAAACTTCCAAAGACGTAATTCCCTCCTCTCTCCGTTCTTTCCCTTCTTCCTTCCCTTCCTCTTTCCCAGTAGCTCTGGTACTTTGGTCAAGGGACTGACTTCTGGGCAAGCTGAGCACTGCAACATCCACCAATGTGCGGAAGGGCTTATTGGATGAAATGCTGCCTCTGTCTCCCACTGCTGGCCTTCATACAAAACCAGCATGAAATAGGACTTTACAATTTGTCTGCATTCACATCCTCTCTGTAGTCTGAGCGAAGGTGTTCGGTGGCTGATTCACATTTGTCAAAGAGCATCTAGAGAGACGAAGTTCAAGCATTACACTAACAAGAAGCAAGTATTTTTGCATAGTTTCAAATCTTATGTTTATTTCCATTTTAACTGAAATGTCTCTTGCTTATAAAATGCGTTTTTTTTAGCTTAAAGGAGTTACTTTGCAGAAGCCAACTTTTATTTCAGTCCTCAAAAATTCATTGAGTGAATCTGAAACTGGGTGAAACTTCAGCATTAGTGGGATTTCTTTTCTTTTCAGTGGCAATGATGCCTTCTTGAGATGAGATTATTTAGTTTATAAGAGCTCTAGTGGCGCACTGGGCTGGATGCTTCAGCCATAAAAGTTTGTACACTCCTGATGTGCAAAATGTTGCCCTGCTCCTGTTTTTCCTGAGCAGTTCCCCAGTGCTGGAAGTGGCCCCTGACCACGGTTGAAGCTGTCGAGGAGAATACTGTAGAACGTTGTGACTGGGGACATCAGCTCACTTAAAAGGATTTGGGGCAACTGCCCCCAAAAGTCTGAGCTTCTGTTCCTTTCCCTAGTCCTGCAACAGGACTTCTGCTCCCCGTGTGGATTCCCATACAGGGAAGTACAGTCACTGCAGATGCTTGGATGAGGACGTCTGCTGTGTATGCAGGTCACTGCTCATTTAGACTACATTTTCTAAAATGTTGTTTTGGGAATATTTGACCTTTGGGTGAAAGACAATTGGATTAGCTGCTTTCAGATGTATTGTGTGCCCAACTCCTCTAGCACAAAAAACGTTAACCCCCTACTCCCCAGGCTTTGGCCAACTGATCAATTATTGCTAAGAGTTTTCAAAGGACATAGAGTGCCATGTAAGGTCATTCACGGTAGAAGCTCTTTAAAAAGAAAAACCATCTTTCTATAAATGTCAAAAATCAGACCAAATTTTGAGGCACAATTCAAAGGAGCAAAGTAAGGAATCTAAGTTTCTCTTACAGATAATGGGAGAGGGGTGAGCATTTCTAGGAGGCAATTAGTAGCAATTCTGAGTGCTCAGTGACTTAAATTCAATTGCTTGACTGCTACTCCTTTCCTCCTACTCTGGGCCTGAGACAAAACTAAGGTAAAACAATAAGCAACGTGTTTTAGATCTGCATAGAATATATTTCAGGTGTTGATCCATTCTTCATTTCTATCTTCAAAGCTGCTATTGGTTACCACGCATCAGGCCCATGGATGCTTTTTCTTGGACTCTAGTTCCCAGCTTCTTCATACAGTTTTGAAGGTAGGACAGCAGTGGTATATGCCCATGTATTTCCAGAATTAAATTTTTTGTCTATATCTGAAGTGTCATGGGCTGGGGAGAAGGTGTAAAATATTGTGAAAAATTGTGACTCTTCTGCTAGCAAAACCTTTGGGACCCTGTATTTATAGTTCTTGGTGCCATTTCTCCATGGCAGGAATGGGTAGACCTGGCAAGAGTGAAGTGCACCGCGTGCTGTTCCCGCAGTTCCTGGGTTATTGTGTGAAATCTGGGGTGCTCTGCCCAGTGGTTTTAACCCTACAGTGCCTATGAATGCAGCCATGAGCCGTTCTGCTCTCTGTGGCTCACCCAGTATCATTCTAAATATCCATTCATAAAATAGGGCCATCTTCAATGTTTTAACTTGCTTTAGTGAAACATTTTTTGTAGTCCTTAGCAGACAGCTTTAGACCACAAATGCCCAGAAGAAAGGACTATGAAAAGAACTACAATGGAAAGCCTGCAGCTGTATCTATTGTTTTGGGCCATAGATGTCAAGTATAGAGATGCTGGGTCTAAGAAAATATAACCATTCCTTTGTCATTTCTCTGTTTTAGTGTTATAGCACCCTTGAGAACTAAGAACCTGATGGATGCATTATGGATTTATGTAAATGGCGTACCTCAAACTTGCTCCTTCTCTCTGGAAGACTGGAAAATGATTTCTAAGCTGCTGGTGCGATGCACTGCCAAGGAAAGCAGTGGGAAGCACAGCTTCTGCTGAATTAATTTGGAGTAGTCCTCAACAAGTTTTGAAGCTGATTTTTAAGAAATTGTTCTCGAAAGTGTTTCTTTGAAATTCTGGGCAAGCAGTTTTAAAGATGGTATCTAGCGATTGAAAAAAATGTGCTGCAGCCTCAAAATATTCCAACACATCTCCCTGTTGGGCTGTCTGTGGCAGTGAGCAGTGTGAGCGTGCCCTCATGCCAGCATAACTGAGTCAGCACAGGTAAGGCTGAGAAGTCATTTCTTAACCGTTTGACTGCACTTCAATCGAGTACTTGATTATTTGTTATCTAAAAGTAGTTGATATAAACATTCCACAGTCCTCTAGTGCAGTATATGCACTCTCCAGTTCACTAGGAACCCCTCGTTCCTATGCTTGATAGTATTCTCTATGCATATTATTTTAGCTTACGCATCAGGTGAGCCTTTGTCAAGCATTAGAGGTTACCAAATTCTTCCCAGCTGCCCTCTCCTGATGGGAGGCACTCTGCAGGAAAATGCCTATTTTCCAGCTCAAGAATCAAACGCCCATGCTCACCTCTCTCCTCATCTTTCCTTCCTCCCCTGCCTCCAGGATTAATACAAAGCCCCAGCGCAGCCTGTTGCTGTGCTCACTGGCTTTGCCCTTTGGCTGCACTCAGAGTCTTTGCAGCAGGCTCTAAGCTGCAGGAGCTGGAGTGGCTGCACACCGCTGGCAGTGAGGATCCCCATGCAACCTTTCTGCATGGAGCCTTTGCTGGTGTCTGCTGCCTGCTGGCCTTGGCCCCTGCTGCTTCTCTGTGTCCTGTCTGCAAAGTTCTGTGTCTGCTCAGACGTAGTGAGGTCTTCCTCTTCCATGTTATTTCTTCTTTCTTTAGCAGCAGGATACCACAAATGCACAGTGGCTTCTGCTCGAGCTTTTTAGTGAAATGGGGGACTTCACTTGAGTGGATTTGGAATAGACTTCTGGATGATCCACATAAAGCCACTAGTATTTGTGCATTTCCGTGTCCGCTTTTGTTTGGGGAGCAGGGAGTGCGATGCTGCAGGTGAGCGATGCAGCAGATCATCTTTTCAGCTCACCTTTAGGCAGTCCTGTTGAGCAAGCCTAGCCTGTGGGATGCCTGTCTGTGAGAGCAGTTGGTTGTTTGCTGCGAGTTCATCTTCTATTCTGCAAGTTACTTCTTGCTCTGTATCAGTAACACCCAGGATTGCTTTGGGCTGGTGGAGGAGACTTCAGCTGCGAAGTACGTACGTACACACAAATGCATGAAGAATTGCAATGACAGGGTTTTGTTCCTTGCTGGCTGGTGATAAAGAGGCACAGAGACACTGACCAGGCAGTCCCTTTGGGCGTTTAGGAGCACCTTTCTACATGCCTTTAAATCTATTTGGTTTGTCATTACTTTATTTTCCATTATGGTCTACGGTGGTTCTTAAATATCTTAAGATACAAAGTAATCACTGATGGAAGAAAGAGGCAAGATGGGTTACTAAAACTTAAGAACTGAAAAAGTGGAGATCAGTCTGCTGTCGTTGCTCATTTCAGTACTTCCTACATTGCTAGATGCTGTGACTGAAGTAACTACCAGCAGTTAGAAGTAAATTGGCATAAACACATTGATTGTAAAGGATGGATTTTACTTGATTTCATGTGTTAAAATTTTGCTGTCTAATCTAAAAGCAGGTTGTCCCCTTGTGGTCCCTAATTTGTTGCTCATTGCCACTCTTTGGCTCTGAGGATGCACCTAGTGCAGTCAGGTTGGTGGTATTGAGCTGAGCACTCACCTTATTCAAAGACAAATCAAATCTTAGCAGGTTGAATCAAGTATGAACTTTCCAAAACAAGGAGGGCTTACAGCACAAAGCATCACTTCGGTCTGCAGGTACCTGAAGGTAAGCTGAGATCTGGTATTGGTGCAGTGTTCTACTAAATACAGGCCTCTGGCTCCAGCCCTGGCAGCATTTCAAAGACATGTTAGCATTTGCCATCTCTTCAGAGGACGGCAAGAAAGAGAAGACTATTGCTTCTTTCGTGGGGGGAAAGAAATAGATGTGGCTTTCCAAATAGTTTGAAGAGATTTCACTAACGTGGAGCCAACAACTGAAAAGACCTGAGTTGTGTTCTCTGAATTCCCCAACCCGTCTGGCAGCGGTTGCTCAGCTTTCTGATGTGAAGCTGATAGGAAAGCCGTCCTGCTCCCCGGCAGTTCCGGCCACTTGTGCGGATCTGATTAATCACGTTGGTAGGCAGCATTCAGCTAATGCAGGAATCCATTTATAGAGCGAGATCAGCATTCCTTCTGCTGTATTCCTCTTCTCACAGAGCAGGTCTGCAGAGCACACTTCTCCTCTTTTGCTCGTTTTCCAGATCACTGAGGTGACCAGTTTTTATAAATGAAAACCTCCTCCTTTTATTGTGCTACTGGGTTAAAAGATTCTGATATCTGAAAGAGAAAATGTGGTTCTCAGGTTCCTGGAGCCACGTTAGCCCTGTGAGCGCAGCTGTCATTAACCCTGTAGCCTATGTGGCAATGCTCTCCAAACAAGGTCAATGCACTCCCAGCAAATTCTGGATAACTGTTACCTGCCCAGAAACCAGAGCCTCAGCATCCACTCTTTCCATCTCCCTTCGTTATGTTCCAATTTCCCCTCTAGGTGCTTTCCAGCAGGCCTGCAGGATGCTGCTGCCAGCTGCTCTGGGGGTTGCAGCACTGCCGTGAAGGATGGAGGGCTCTCACTCACCTGAGCTCAGTGCCTCTCCCCTTGTTGTCTCCCTTGACAGCTGTTTCATGAATCCCCTGGAAGGAGCCTGGCTTGTTCTTAAAGAGAGTCATTTTTAATTTGCGGCGCTTGAAGCAGTGCTTGCTCTGCCAGGTAAAATAACAGGAGTTTAACACAGAATGTGGTTACTTTACAACAGCTGCAATACCAAGTGAGTTAATGTATTCTAGTACGTTCTCTCCGCCTTTTTATCAGCATAATTATTTTCCGTGGGCACTCTCATGCAATGTTTTTTGGAAGAAACCCTTTTGAGGATAAATGATGAATATTCGTAGTAGTCATAACGATGATGAACTCTTCACTGCTGGTGTCAGTCTGATCACCAGCGAGAAAAGAGATGTTAATAGCAGACTCATTTTAATACATCTCCCTTTTTCTTTGAAATGCGAGCGTGGATGTTGACTGCTGCAGTCTCCAAACAGAAGGCGAGTTTGTGCTGGCTCTTTCCTGCAGTGCTTACTGCCCGTGATGGCTCGGTCATATACCAAAGTTGGGAAAAGCTCCTTCTGGTGGAGCTAATTGTTTTGACAAAACTGTTTATGGCTCACAGAGGAACTACACAAAATTTTAATCACGGTGCCTGCCTGTGGCTCTAAGACAGATATATGAAAAGGTTTGTTTGATCAAGTTAAATTTCCTGTTGTCTGTAGTTGGACCCGTTCACCTTGGGTTCTTCCCGTGCTGCTTCGGGGCTGGCTCCTGTTGAAGGTCCTTTGCTATCATTGCTATGCCGTGGTGGATGGGAGAAGCAGCAGACAGAGGCTGTGTGCTGCTGTACTCCGCCTTTGAAAAGGACAATGTAACATTTGGACCAGCTCCATCTTATTTTCCTCAGGATAAACTCTCACATTATATACAAACATAAAACTATGGTGGTGGATATTACAGCGCAAAAGAAGAAATGCAATGCAGTAAGTGTTTTGTAGCAGCAGGTACTTTGGCTCTGACGGAACATCTAAATGGCCTGTAACATGAGGGGCAAGATAGTCCATGTCTCTGTAAAATATGTGCTATTGCTATATTTTGTTTTGCTCAGAAATGCTGTGGCTGCTTTCCTTGCTGTTATGGTTTATGCAACTGCTGCTCTATATTCTGTGAGCCATTACCTTGCTGAAAGACCGAAGTCTGGATCTGTGGTGTTACAGCCTCCAGGAGAAAAATGCTCCTGCTGATAATCAACTCCAAATCCATCTCTGATGATCTCACACATGAGCTTCTCTGCTGTGTTACATTGCTCAGGGAGTTTTCCAGACTGGACTGTTGTCAGCAGTGGCAGAGAGAAGGGAAAACCGAAGCATCTCTGTGTTCGCCTGTGATGCCTCATAAATTTCATTTAGTCAATTAAAATAATAGTTTTCATGTTTTTGTTTAGGGAATACCCCTCAACAGCTAACTTCTGCTAACCTCATGGAATCCTAGCTTTCCTCTTCAGAATGAAACACCATTGCTGCCTGCCCCATCACATCAAATGTTCAGGACAAATTATTGCCACCATGCATCTTCATGGCAATTACTGTGATTGAGTGTGAATCCCAGCTCCTGCGTGAGGAGTGATGCATGTGCCACAAGGCTGCACCCTCTGCACCCCACACATCTGTCCAAACTGTCCAGCCAGCCCCGAATGCTCTCCTTCATCCTCCCAAGAGCTTCCCTACGTTGCCACTGATTTATTTCAGTTAGAGTGTGCTATGTGATTCCTTGGGCTTTGGGTTTAAATAGTTCTGATTGTTATTTTATGGGAAGGTCTTTCCTCTACCTCTTTCATAACATATTAGCTTTAAAAGATTAAGTTTCTTTAATACCCTGCGTGTCAATTATAAAATGATGACGGTTTTTCAAGCACAGCAGACAGTCATAAGCATAAATTTTCAAAGTAGTGCTGCAATACTACCCACAGATGATAAATCCCAGTCATTAACAATAATTAACTGTAAGCGTTAGTAAAACTGATACTTTCAGTCACAAGTAAATAACTATATTCTGTATTAAAGGTAGTGACAATGTTTTGCTATTCTTTCTAAATTTCGTAGGAGTTTAATGAAATATTTATTTACAAACAGTCATTGAGATTTACCTGTGAGCTTAGTACTTTGACCCCTTGGCAGGCGTGGATTAGGAGAGCCCAAGAGACATCCAATCCCATATCTGGGCAATGTGATGGGTTTCCAGAAGCGTCCGTGCTCCACTGAGATTAATGATAGGTATGCACCTAGTACAGCATTATTTGCACGAGAAAACTACTTTTCAGGGTATTTGTGCAGCATCGAGGATATTAGGATGATATTGTCAAGGAAATCTCTTGTCACAGAAGACATAAGTGGTGGTGTCTGAACAAGAGTGGTTACTTGCTTGCAAGGCTCAAGTGTTAACAAACACTCAGTGATTATATCATATCTTGCTTTAACTGTTGCTTGAAATGAATACTGCTCGGATGTGACTGAGGCTTCAAGTGATGGAAGTTAAGTAGGGATACTTCAATTCAGAAAACTTGCATGCAGCTCATAATAAATTTCAGGAGGCGCAACATATGTCTTTGTTTCCAACCTTATACGAATAGCAATTGTCCCATTTGTAATTACAGTACTGCAGGTCTTCGAAACGCCCTTTTCTTGTCCTCCAACACTTGAACACGCTCTCCGTTCCTCTTTGTTTTTGATGTTACAACGTAAGAAAATTGTCTGAAAGATTGCTGTGTTTTAAGGCACTTTCTGAAGTGCCGCTAGTTTAAAAAAAAAAATCATTTTACAGAAATGACAGCTTGATGTTCTATGTATATCGCTTCTTCCATCACCAACGTGTCAGCCCGAATCAGTTTATTTACCAACACAGCTACAAGGATTTTTTATTTTCTAGCCTACAAGGTCAAGCTTGCTGGAGGAAGCCAAGCTGTGATGCAGCACCCTCCTTTTTCCTTTGAATTAGTGAGTGTAAACTTTTTCATTGCTTTCTGCTCTTTTTCTCCGTGCTTCCTGGTAGGATGAAAAGGCAGCCTTGGCTGACACTAAGCTGGGCAACGCAGAGCCAGTGATCATAGTGCTCCATGGCTGCTGAGGTGGTGGCTCAACCCATGCTTGGAGCCATTTCTACAGATTAGATGCAAACTTAATGTTGTGGTCTATATTAGCTTTGATTAACCCGAAGTTTGGAAGTGTCTCTAAGTAGTAAATGGGGAAGCAGAATAAAGTAGCAAAGGGTTTGGCTGCGTCCATCGCTCAGTGTGATGTGACTGACCTTGTCTAATACGGCATCTATAAAATGAAGATTTATCATCTGCTTCTCCTTGAAACGAAGCTGATTTGTGATGGAATCTAGCAAAATTATTGAGAAATAGTTAGTGTAACAGACTGAAAAACTGCCTTCGCTAGTTGACAAGGAAAAAATGGTAGTAATAAGCAATTAGCGGAAGAAAGTTTGACTTAGTCTCATCAATTGGTCAGACCTTTGATTGATCAAAGACTCTCAGTGCAATTTGATAAGCCCTTAAGAGTTCAAATGAGACTTGAATAATTTAATGTTTTGCTGGATTAGTTATTTAATGCTTAATATGTCTTAAAATTGTATTGTTAGTCATTCAAGAATAAAGAGTGTAATTTTCATTCTTGTTCTATGCTCCTCAAATTGTGAATTGCGACATAAACTCCATTCATAGCTCAGCAGAACAGCTCTGAACTGCTGCATAGACTGTAATTGCAATCTGTGCTAAATGAATGCCCATTAACAGCACTGTTAGACTGTTCTCATTTTTCTTCTTCATATTAATAAGAGGTTAAATTTACTGCAGTCTGCATATTATGTTTTACTCTCCACAGAGAGCATACTTAAGAAAACTGTTTTCTTCTCCACACATTTTCTCACCTTTCTCCTTGTTATTTTGGAAGATCTAGAACTGAACATAATAGGAGTGAAATTAAGCATAAAGCAAGACTTTTTTTCAGGTAGGAGTCTTATACTTTTGGACTGATTTCTTTTTTGTTACAGCAGGGGTTTCTAAAATATTGAAGGTTTAAAGGTACGTCTTTCATTTGCTTAAAAGAACAAGGATTCTATGCAGATACTTATTTTGCATCAAAATTCAATTACTTAGAAAACCAAATAGCTGTTTTCCTTGAGATTTTTTTCTCTGACGCAGCATTCAAAATATCTGCATGAGAATGTGCCAATGTTTGTTTATTTCCCTGGATCTTCTCTGCAGATTAAAGGGACTGACTTAGGTAACATGGGCATCAAGTCCCAAACTCTTGGCCAATAGAATTTCATCTGCTGGCAGCTAGTGTTCAGAAAGCATCTTTTGAGTACCCAGGAAGTGCTCACTTTACCTTGAAAGCTTCTGAGGCACCTGCTCCTCCAGGTGTACCCCCACCCTTTTCCCAGCTGCTCTGGAAGAAGTCTCACCAGCACTGAGAGGTTGATGAATCTGCACCTCACAGCCTACAAGGATGAACTGCTCTAGGAGTATGGAAATATTCTGCTGCTATTCCTGTATTTTTGTTTTAAATAGCTCTATCTAAGATCAAAATAATTCTGTTAACCAAGATCACATCATTTAAGAACTAACGTTGACAAGCAACAGATGAAGTGTAACCATTAATGGTAAACAAGCAAGAGAAAAAAATTGGATATGTTCATGAACAACATCCTGCTTCTTTCCTGCATAATTTCCTTCTTACATAGCTAGCAGAAATGAGGGGATAATTTGACTTATTAATATAGCGAAGATCAATGCAATCTCTGAACATGAGTTTGAAAGAACAACATCGTTATCCTTCATTTGTTGATGCAACGAGTAGACTGATTTCAATTAGTGTTTTAAATTGGGAAGGAGCTGAGGAAAAGTCGGTAGCACTCCTTGTAGCTGAAATTCATTCAATACGATTCTTGCTCATCAGTTTAGTCAGCACCAGTTACTCTAATGAGTATCAATAGTGTGTCAATGATTAATGTGTTAAACACATTCAGTATAATTCAGGAAAATTGTAGAACAGCAGATGGTGCATTTGGATTTCTCCAAATACACAAACATTAATTTCTTCCCAAGGGCTTCCATTAGAGGATTTGGGGCTTCTGAGGGGTTGGAAAAAAAATGGTGTCTTGGACTCAAGTGGAAGCTGCTAAAGAGAAACATATTAATAGCAAACGTCATCTTAATTTTGTCTTTTCTCTCACTAAAAAGCCCTATCTGCTGCTGACTATCCAAAAACACAAGGTTAGTCCTGCTGTGCGGAGCAGGTGAGCTCTGGGTCTGCCATTCTCCAGCCAGCCGCCAGCTCCTCCTTTGATATGGGCTGCGTGGTTAGCTCCTAAAGGAGAGAGCCTGCAGCAGAAAGCCGGAAAAGAATCTTCTGTCCTTTTCTCTTCACCTTTTATTTGACTTTCAACGTTTACTTTTTTTTTTTCTGTTGACAAAAATTAACTTCTACACATTGTCCCCTGGAATAGCTTGTACAGGTTGGATTTCCCATTAGGTTTGGCAACCCCACTGGCTTGCCAAATGCCATGCTCATTTGCTCTTTTTGTCATGATGTGTTTTCATGATAAAAAGTATGCTTGCAAAGGATGGAAGATCCATACCTGGGCAATTCTAACGAGTCTAAAGGATTAGTTCTCCATTTTTCAGTTTCTGGGAGGATAGTATGCTCAGCCTTGTGATCTGTGCTGTCATTTTTGAGGGAATTGCATAAAGATTGATTCTTCTTCCTGTTTCCCATGCAGGAACAAGGAAAATTGAGGTGAAAGAAGCTGAAGTGAAAGAGCAGCTCTGATTCATTCACTGAAGTGAATGAGGCATGGTAGGAGACACTATCTTCCTAAATATGATTGTTTGCTATCTCTTACAGGTTTTTATAGAAATATGAAGATTTAGTAAGGTCTTGGCAATGAAAATGAGAATTTAAGCTCACGTGAACTTCTATATTCCAGTATTTACAGTGTTGTGAATACAGTCTGAATGTTTCTAAATGTTTATCTCCTTCATTTTTTTCCCCTGAGAAAAAGTGAGTGCTCTGTTATTTTTTAGAAGAGTTCACTAATGTCTTTCCTGCTACGTAAGTTTTACTTCTTTCTCGTTGGTTTGACAAGTATGGAAATGCAACACTGATCGCTGACCTTACTTTTACCCATCCATTTAAAATCTGTTCAAGGGTACATTAACTGAAGGTAACAAAATTATTGCTGTTAATTTTTATTATTTGGGCTAGACGAAATGTTGTTAATTACCCTTATTATCTTGTCCTTTCATGCTCAATTGACTGTAACTGGAAGAAATGCTATATCCTATCTGTAAACTTTTCTAACTCATCTTCAGTGGCTGAAGAGAGATTGGTCATATTTCAGGTTGATTTAGGTCTTTCACCGGTGATGTCTTTGATTGCAGGCTTTCATGATGAAATAGAGTACCTTGCTGCTCTTGTTAGACCTTGCCACTCCTACAAGGAACTTGTGTATCTATATCCTTAAATATATTCATCATTTGCACTTCAATGATTTCTGTGTTGCCCTTTTTTTCCCCAATATTTTGTATTAGTGGTGTTCAAATGCAAGAATGAAACTCAAGGACCATTCCTCAGTTGACGAGGTATCTCTGCAAAGTAAATAGCAATAGTTGTCCTTAATCCCACACTGAAAGTGCTACCTGCATATGGGATTCCTTCTATATGGGCCTATGCTCTTACTCTTGCAAAACTGACAAGCTCATTTTGTTTAATTTTTCCATAGTCTGATCAAAGGAACTTTTAAAATGTTTTCTTGGTACATTAGCACTATGAAATTGCTTCTAACTGTATTGGCCAATTAGCAACTCTTTAATCTGCTATATTGTTTGTCAAGGCAGTGTGACAGAATGACAGGCTACCATACTAATTAGCTAGCTCCTGCATAAGTAGAAAATTGCTCTTGTTGGACAAATATT